>NC_081319.1:2426000-2729250 GCF_026419965.1 Kogia breviceps | reverse complement strand
CCCTCCCCAGCCCCTCGGCCCTCAGGGCCGCCAGAGGGGGTGCTCTGAACCAGGGACCCTCTGCTTCTCTCCACGATCCCCGTGGCCCCTCGGCCGGCACCTCCCACCTGGGCGGCCTGGTTTTCCGCTAAGTCCCCCTCGACCTCCTGCCCGCTCTCACCCAGCGGTGCTCCTCGGCTTCTGAATGCACCCAGTGACTCCTGGCCTGCCTTCCGGCTCGTGCGCGTGACTTGTGCTGTGTCCTCTGCCCCCTCCACGGGGCCAACCTGGGCCTTGCTCGGAATTCCCCCAAGCTGCCGCCTCCCTGAAACTTTGAGGGAGGCAGCAGCTTGGGGGGATTGAGGGGGGCACGGATGAAGTGCTGTCCTCCCCTCCACCCCTTGATGCTGGAAACCTGGCCTCTGTGCACCGGTGCCGAATCGAATCTCAGAGACAGTTTGGGGTGAAGTAGAAAAGAAGAGCTTTATTGCTTTGCCAGGCAAAGGGGGACACAGCAGACTCCTGCCCTTGAAAACTGTGTTGTCCCCCCCCAGGAGGATTTGGTGAGGAGTTTTACAGCAGTGGTTCAAGGGTGGGGTTGCTGATAGGGATTACAGTGTGTGCGGGACCTGCAGTCCTTTAATCTGGTCTCTTGATGAGCTTCTCTGGTTCCTTTAATCTGACCTCAGGTGGTCTTCTCTGGAATGAAGAGTGCTGACGTCTTCCATTTGTAGGGGTTTTAGTTCTGTAAAGAGCTCAAAGATATTGTTTTGTGTGTCCCTTGAGGGGGCGCCAGGACCCTGCCCCAAGGCTGCACTGTTGTTTCTTGGCTACTCTTACCTTGTCTCTGCATCCCCTCCCTTCCCTGATTGGCAACTGTTTGAACTGCCCTTTGGAACTCAGGGAAGGTCATAGAGGCTGAACAGAGAGGCTCCTTGCCCAGGAGGAGCCCCACAGGGTCCTGCTTGGTTTCACCCTTGCCTTCTGTGGCTGCTGTGCTTGCTTTTGATATCCAAGTTATGTTGCTTTCGCGTCCTAGTGATGTGAGCCCCTGTCTTACTTCCCCGGGCAGAGTCATGGGCCCCGGATATGGCCCTGGGTCTTTTCCAGGTAGGCCAGCACCTGCTAGGCACACAGCAGGCCGCAAGGGCCTTAGTGGAATGAATTTACCTTGGTATCACTAGGTATCATTGGAGCCCCAGTGATATCTTGCATGTAGAACATGGACAAGCTAATGTTTGTTTTATTGGATTCAGGACCCGTGAATATTTTCAGGCCATGAACTTGGAGGAAAAAAGAAAAGTGGACCATTTACCTTGGTCAGTGGAGAATCCTTCACACCCCTACGTCCACAACAAACCCTCACTAAAAATAGTGGGCAGAAGGGGCCACCTTTTGTTATTTTTTGTTTTGTGGTACGCGGGCCTCTCACCGCTGTGGCCTCTCCCGTTGCGGAGCGCAGGCTCCGGACGCGCAGGCTCAGCGGCCACGGCTCACGGGCCCAGCCGCTCCGCGGCATGTGGGATCTTCCCGGACCGGGACACGAACCCGTGTCCCCTGCATCGGCAGGCGGACTCTCAACCACTGCGCCACCAGGGAAGCCCAGAAGGGGCCACCTTTGACGTCTGGGTTTCATTAGGCTGGCAAAGTGAGGTATTGATGGACGCCCTGAGCTGATTCTTTGCTGAATGTTAAGGAACTGAACCCTGGGAGACCCCCTGTTGCTCACACCCTCCCCAGGGCCCCTTCATGGGGAGGATATTTCTCCTTAGACTCCAGTGATCTGAGGCACTGTCTTTCTGCTTGGCTGTCTCAGCCTCCCCGCGCAGTAGGAAAGTGCTTTTCCAGGAGAAGGCTGTTTGAGAATTCGTGAGCTCTTCTTTTCCCCGAGGCGAAACATTTGCAAGATCAGATGTATTCATTTTCCACAAATGAAATGACTCATTTTTGACCATTTTGCAAACGTAGGACTTTGCTCCTGGTGCCCGGGGAGCACGTGTCTGCTTTTCACTCCATTCCAGGGGAAGCTTTCGAGACCCAGACTTTGAATCTTTTAATGTTTTATTTAGTGGGAAAGGAGAGGTTTGCAGAGTTTGGAGTTTGAAAAGAATGATGAGCTGCGTGGAGGCCCCAGAAGGAGTGCTGATACTGTATTTAAGATGCAAGGACTTTCTGCAGGGTAAAGAGTTATTTTTTCTCTCCCTGGCTCTCATCAACCCCTTGAAATTAACTCATATTCACTGGTAGGAATTAAGTATCGTTCAACGAGTGTTCACCGTGGGTCGGGGCCTCACCTCATCTGTGCCAGCGCCACCCCTGCATGTGAATTATTAGCCTCATTTTTTCAGCTCTGGGAAATTGAGGCTGAGAAATACTAACCAGCTTCCCTGGGAGCCAGGACGTGGAACACCAAACCTTCCCAAGTCAGAATTCCTGGCGTCCTTGTTGAAAATTCAGATTTCCAGGCCCGTCCTTATCGTGTTTGAACGCAGCTGGGAATGTTTGCTGTGCCGGGTGAACAGAGCTGAACGCTCGCCTCCAGGATGGACTGGGAGCTGGTTCCGAATCAGAGAGAAGGGCTGGGGGCCTTGTGCAGCAGTGTGGCCGGTGTCCAGAGATCCTGGACGAGGGGCTGAGCAGGTGGCCTAGGAGGTGAGCAAAATCTTTCTTAGCACCTTGGAATGGAAGGAGTAGAGGCACTGGATTTAGACAACTCTGAATCCAAATCCTTTCTCCTCATCTAACCCTCGGGTCACCAGGGATCAGACGCTGAACTCTCCAGGCCTCTAATTTCAGTCATTCAGCAGTCTTTATTAAACACCTGCTGAGGGGTTCCCTGGTGGCGCAGTGGTTGGAAGTCCTGCCACCGATGCAGGGGACACGGGTTTGAGCCCTGGTCTGGGAAGATCCCACGTGCTGTGGAGCAACTAGGCCCATGCGCCACAACTACTGAGCCTGTGCTCTAGAGCACGCAAGCCACAATTACTGAGCCCACGTGCCACAACTACTGAAGCCCGTGGGCCTAGAGCCTGTGCTCCGCAGCAAGGAGAGCTACCACAGTGAGAAGGCCGCACGCCGCTACGAAGAGTAGACCCCGCTTGCCGCAACTAGAGCAAGCCCACGCTCAGCAATGAAGACCCAACACAGCCAAAAATAAAATAAGTAAATAAAATACATGTATTTTTAAAAAATATAAACATCTTCTGTATGCTAACCACTAAGTGCGTGAAGACCAGTGAGATACAGTGAATGAAATGGGAGCAAAGGTCTCAGCCCACAGCCAGTGGGCCTGTCAGACAAGGCTGTTGGTGGGACATTGTGTGACACAAAGTACCATTCAGTTCGCTTCTACCTTCTTCTCTCCTTTCTCCTCCCTCCACCAGTCTCTGGAGACTCACCTCCTCAGAATCCAGAGGGAGGATTGGAGGCAATCTCATGTTTGCTGGAGCAGGAAGTGCTTGCCCCAGCCTGGGGAACATCCACGTGGCTGTCTTCCATCCTCCCTTCCCTCCCCCGCGAGACTTCTTGTCTCTCAGGGCCTGTTTCTTTTTTTTTTCGTTTTTTGGTTTTTATTTCGGTACGCGGCCTCTCACTGCTGTGGCCTCTCCCGTTGCGGAGCACAGGCTCCGGACGCACAGGCTCAGCGGCCATGGCTCACGGGCCCAGCCGCTCCGCGGCACGTGGGATCTTCCCGGACCGGGGCACGAACCCGCGTCTCCTGCATCGGCAGGTGGACTCTCAACCACTGTGCCACCAGGGAATCCCCAGGGCCTGTTTCTTAATTTGCATCTCCTTGGCTCTGTGCTGCGTCCTGAGCCGTTTCCTCAGGATGGCCTTTCAGTTCACTAATACTCCCTTCAGCTGTGTCTGTCTGCTGTAAGGCCCATCCCTGGGGGGCTGAGGCTCTTGGATGGGGTCCATATGTGTTCAGCCTGATTCTGGAGGCACCATTGCTTCTCTCTTTACAGCAGGAAATAGAAAGGTTTTACAGGAACCAGATTCAGGTCACTGGGTGAAGAACCCATCTGGCTGGATATTTTATTTTGTTTTTATTTTCATTTTTATTTATTTTTGGGCCACCCCACACAGCTTGTGGGATCTTAGTTCCCCGATCAGGGATTGAACCCGAGCCTCGGCAATGAGAGCGTGGAGTCCTAACCACAGGACCGCTAGGGAATTCCCTCTGGCTGGATGTTTTAGAAAAATCCTCTGGTGACCGTCTAGAAGATGGGCCAGGGACATTTGGGGGGTATCACGACAATGCCAGCCTCATAGAGTGAATTGGAAATGTTCTTTCTCCTGAATTTTTTTAGATGAGTTTGAGAAGGCTTGGAGTAAGTTCTTCTTAAAATATTTGGTAGAATTCACCAGTGAAGCCATCAATCAGGTCCACAGCTTTTTTTTTGTCCAGAGTTTTTGATTACTGATCTAGTCACCTTACTAGTTGTGAGTCTATTCAGATTTTCTATTTCTTTGTGACTCGGTCTAGGCAGGTTTTGTATTTCTAGGAATTTGTCGTTTTATCCAGGTTATCTAGTTCGTTAGCGTACAATTGCTCATAATCCTTTTTATTTCTCCACAGTCAGTGATAATATCTCCGCGTTCACTTCTATTTTAATAATTTGTCTCCCTTTTTTTCTTAGTCAGTCTAGCTAACAGTCTGCCTCCTTTGCTAATCTTTCCAAAGCACCTACTTTGGGTTTTGTTGATTTTCTCTATTGCTTTCCTATTCTCTATTTTATCTCTCTTCTAATCTTTATTGTCAGCTTCCTTCTGCTAGCTTTGGGTTTAATTTGTTCTTCTCTTTTTCGTTCCCCAAGTTGTATAAAGTTAGGTTATTGATTTGTGATCTTGTTTTTTAGTGCAAGCATTTATAACTATAAATTACCCTCTTAGCACTGCTAAGTTTGGTATGTCCTGTTTCATTTGCCTTCATCTCTAAGTATGTTCTAATTTCCCTTGTGATTTATTCTTTGATACAAGGTTCTTTTGAGTGCGTTGTGTAATTTCCACAAATTTGTGAACTTCCCACTTTTCCTCTGTTACTGATTTCTAACTTCATCCCACTGTGGTTGGAGAAGATACCTTGTATGATATCTATCTTTGAAAATCTACTAAGACATAAATTGTACTCTAACACGTGGTCTGTCCTGGAGAAGGCCCCACGTGCACTTGTGTGTTGTGTTGGTGGGTAGGGTCGCATGTGTCTTAGATCTGGTTGGTTCACTGTGTTGTTCAAGTCCTCTACTTCCTCACTTATCCTCTGTGTGGTCGTTCTATCCATCCCTGAGAGTGGGGTATTGAAAGCTCCAACTCTTACGTAGAACCGACTCTTTCTCCCTCAGTTATGCCCATTTTCGCTTCATATATCTTGATGATCCATCATTAGGGGTGAAAAAATATATACACTACATTTGGTAGTGTATATATGTCCATGCCACTCTCTCACTTCGTCCCAGCTTACCCTTCCCCCTCCCCGTGTCCTTAAGTCCATTCTCTATGTCTGCGTCTTTATTCCTGTCCTGCTCCTAGGTTCTTCAGAACCTTTTTCTTTTTTTTTTAGATTCCACATATATGTGTTAGCATACACTGTTTGTTTTTCTCTTTCTGACTTACTTCACTCTGTATGACAGACTCTAGGTCCATCCACCTCACTACAAATAACTGAATTTCATTTCTTTTTATGGCTGAGTAATATTCCATTGTATATACATGCCACATCTTCTTTATCCATTCATCTGTCGATGGACATGTAAGTTGCTTCCATGTCCTGGCTATTGTAAATAGTACTGCAGTGAACATTGTGGTACATGACTCTTTTTTGAATTATGGTTTTTTCAGGGTATATGCCTAGTAGTGGGATTTCTGGGTCATATGGTAGTTCTATTTTTAGTTTTTTAAGGAACCTCCATACTGTTCTCCATAGTGGCTGTATCAATTTACATTCCCACCAGCAGTGCAAGAGGGTTCCCTTTTCTCCACACCCTCTCCAGCATTTATTTTTTGTAGATTTTTGGATGATGGCCATTCTGACTGGTGTGAGATGATACCTCATTGTAGTTTTGATTTGCATTTCTCTAATGATTAGTGATGTTGAGCCTCCTTTCATGTGTTTGTTGGCAATCTGTATATCTTCTTTGGAGAAATGTCTATTTAGGTCTTCTGCCTATTTTTGGATTGGGTTGTTTGTTTTTTTGTTATTGAGCTGCATGAGCTGCTTGTAAATTTTGGAGATTAATCCTTTGTCAGTTGCTTCATTTGCAACTATTTTCTCCGATTCTGAGGGCTCTCTTTTGGTCTTGTTTATGGTTTCCTTTGCTGTGCAAAAGCTTTTAAGTTTCATTAGGTCCCATTTGTTCATTTTTGTTTTTATTTCCATTTCTCTAGGAGGTGGGTCAAAAAGGATCTTGCTGTGATGTATGTCCTAGAGTGTTCTGCCTATGTTTTCCTCTAAGAGTTTGATAGTGTCTGGCCTTACATTTAGGTCTTTAATCCATTTTGAGTTCATTTTTGTGTTTGGTGTTAGGGAGTGTTCTAATTTCATTCTTTTATGTGTAGCTGTCCAGTTTTCCCAGCACCACTTATTGAAGAGGCTGTCTTTTCTCCATTGTATATTCTTGCCTCCTTTATCAGAGGTAAGGTGACCATATGTGTGTGGGTTTATCTCTGGGCTTTCTGTCCTGTTCCATTGATCTATATTTCTGTTTTTGTGCCAGCACCATACTGTCTTGATTACTGTAGGTTTGTAGTATAGTCTGAAGTCAGGAAGCATGATTCCTCCAGCTCCATTCTTCTTTCTCAAGATTGCTTTGGCTATTCAGGGTCTTTTGTGTTTCCATACAAATAGTGAAATTTTTTGTTCTAGTTCTGTGAAAAATGCCATTGGTAGTTTGATAGGGATTGCATTGAATCTGTAGATTGCTTTGGGTTGTAGAGTCATTTTCACAATATTGATTCTTCCAATCCAAGAACATGGTATATCTCTCCATCTTTAATTTCTTTCATCAGTGTCTTATAGTTTTCTGCATACAGGCCTTTTGTCTCCCTAAGTAGGTTTATTCCTAGGTATTTTATTCTTTTTGTTGCAGTGGTAAATGGGAGTGTTTCCTTAATTTCTCTTTCAGATTTTTCATCATTAGTGTATAAGAATGCAAGAGATTTCTGTGCATTAATTTTGTGTCTTGCTGCTTTACCAAATTCATTGATTAGCTCTAGTAGTTTTCTGGTAGCATCTTTAGGATTCTCTATGTATAATATCATGTCATCTGCAAACAGTGACAGTTTTACTTCTTCTTTTCCAAATTGGGTTCCTTTTATTTCTTTTTCGTCTCTTTTTGCTGTGGCTAAAACTTCCAAAACTATGTTGAATAAAAGTAGTGAGAGTGGGCAACTTTGTCTTGTTCCTGATCTTAGTGGAAATGGTTTCAGTTTTTCACCATTGAGAACGATGTTGGCTGTGGGTTTGTCATATATGGCCTTTATTATGTTGAGGTAAGTTCCCTCTATGCCTACTTTCTGGAGAGTTTTTCTCATAAATGGCTGTTGAATTTTGTCAAAAGCTTTTTCTGCATCTATTGAGATTATCATATGGTTGTGGGGTTTTTTTGCGGTACGCGGGCCTCTCACTGTTGCGACCTCTCCCATTGCGGAGCACAGGCTCCGGACGCGCAGGCTCTGCGGCCATGGCTTACGGGCCTAGCCACTCCGCGGCATGTGGGATCTTCCCGGACCAGGGCACGAACTCGTGTCCCCTGCATCGGCAGGCGGACTCTCAACCGCTGCGCCACCAGAGAAGCCCCTATCATATGGTTTTTATACTTCAGTTTGTTAATATGGTGTATCACATTGATTGATTTGTGCATATTGAAGAATCCTTGCTTTCCTGGGATAAACCCCACTTGAACATGGTGTAGGATACTACGTTTTTATCCTTTCTGCCAATCAGTCTTTTGTTTGGAGAATTTAAGCCATTTACATTTAAAGTAATTACTAATAAGGAAAGACTCATTTCTTTTATTTTGCTGTTTGTTTTCTATACACTTTATGGCTTTTTTGTCCCTTATTTCCTACATGGCCATCTTCTTTTGCTCTTATCAGATTTTTTGTAGTGAACAATTTTAATGTCCTTCTCATTTCCTTTTGTGTATATTCTATGGCTCTTTTCTTTCTGGTTACCATGGGATTACATTTAACTTCCGAAAGTTATAACACTCTAATGCCAAGTTATGCCAGCTTAACTTCAATAACATACAGAAATTCTGCTCCTATACAGCTCTGACCCCACTCCCTTTCAGTTACTGATGTCACAGAATTACATCTTCACGCATTTTGCATCCAAAAACAGACTAATAATTGGGTTTTTAATTACATTAACCTCTTAAATCTGGTAGAAAATAAAAAGTGGACTACAAACTGATATTACAATAGTACCAGCTTTTCTAATCATCTGTGTATTTACTTTATTTTTTCACAAGGCTTTGAGTTACTGTCCAGTGTCCTTCATTTCAACCTGAAGGATGCCCCTCGTTGCAGGCAGGTCTGGTGCTAAAGAACTCTCTCAGCTTTGGTTTATCTGGGAAGGTCTAAATTTCTCCCTCGTTTTTGAAGGACAGTTTTGCCAGATACAGGATTCTTCGTTGATAGCTTTTTTCCTTCAACGCTTTGAATACGTCAAGCCCACACCATGTGGCCTCCAAGGTTTCTGATGAGAAATCTTCTGATCTTACTGGAGAAAATCAGATGAAAGCTATTTTTCTCTCAGCTCTGTAGATGCTAACAATGTACCTTCACACCCAGGCCAGGTCTCTACTCGTCTTCCACGAAGTTTCTTCATATACATTACTTCCTGGAGCCGATAGTTCTTAGAACTGATAGTAAATGAATTCCCATTTAAATTCTATTCTCACTGTTTCCTCTATGTGGGTTAGTTGCATTGTGAGCTCCACAAGGGGAAGTTCTGGAATCACCCCTCAACATCCCAGGTTTTCAAATACTATGTATTCTACATAATAACAAAAATAATAAAGATACTTACCTTACCATGTCTCATGCAACAGAACATTTTCCTACAGTGTCATGATGTCAGTTAAGTTGTAGTATTATTTTGAGACCAGAGTTTAAGGAAGCGGAATTTAATATTCCAAGTGTCTATGTTATGAGGTCTTTAGAAGCCAAAAATTATTGCAGATTTTCAAGCTAGAAATGAAAAGGCCACTGGATTATCCTACAGTTTTCATTTCAAATACAGTAAATATCCATCTCTAATAACCCACAAAAACAGAAAGCTCTTTGGGTCCTTTTGTTTGTTTTTTGTTTTGTTTTGTTTTGTTTGTTTGTTAAAGAGTAAAGGGGTCTTGAGACCAATCAGTGAGAAAACCCTGTGGTTTATCCCCAGCTGTGCCTGGTCCGTTTCTTGCTCTGACCTCATAGGTGCCACTGTGATGTATTCACAGAAAACCTATAGAAGTCCCCGCTGGGCCCAGGTTTGGGGTCCTTACAGCCCAGGAAGCTGCCTTTGGTGACCTGATGGCCTTGGACCCAGAGCTGGCTTGTTTTTTCCTTTTTACCCCCATTGTGTTTATTTCTTCGTTTTTCTCTACTCTTCTGTTTTTCTTAATTTTCTATGTTCTTTTTCTCATTTTATCTGAATTTTTTTGGTATTTTTAGTACAGTTAGTATCGTTAGAATTGTTGGTATCGTTGGTGCAGTTAGTATTCATTAGCATAGTAAGTATAGTTAGTGTTGTTCGTTAATACTGTCAGTTAGTGTAGTTAGCAGGTCGCCACGGTGCAGGGCCTCACCGAGGCCTCCCTGCTGACAAGGAGGCTCGTATGGACCGTTCCAGCCTCCTCAGGACCACTGGCCAAGGTGGCTTCGCCAAGGTGACATCGGCCCAGATGGCCATCAGGGTCGTTAAGGAAAATCAGCAGAGCTCCTCCAGCCTCCAGGCACTTTTCCATGAAGTCCACAGCATGAAGATTTTAAATCACCCGACATCATAAAGTTATCCGAGGTGACTGACCGGAGCAGACCTGTTGGACCAGTTACAGGACCACGGCCGCAGGACAGACGGAGGCCCGGGGCACATGGGCAGCTGGTCTCCGCCCTGCAGCACGGCCACCAGGAGGGGATCGAGGCTGGGACCTGAGCCAGGATACCTCCTCTCTGAGGATGAGATGGACACGACAGCTGCAGGCTCGGGCCCCAGCGTGAGTTCACGGGCAGAGGAGCCTCGCGTCCCCACGCGGCTGTACGGGGAGAAAGCGGGCGGCCTGAGGAGGGCCAGGAGTCAGGGCAGAGGCCAGAGAGCCCGCCAGCAGCCCTGCGGCGGGGCCCGGGGCCTCCCCTCCACCCACAGCACCAGCTGCCACACTGGAGCCTCGGAGAAAGCCACAAGCCCCCAGGGCGGGGCCCTCCTGGGCACCCTGACGCTGGGACCCCAGCCTCGCCCTCTGGCAGCCAGAACCGGCAGCGGGTGGCTGGGAGATTCTCGAACTTTATCACAAAGCAGCCATGTTTCAGGCTGCCGGGCAAGAAGCGTCACAGCAAAGTGAGCCCAGTGTGACCCCTTTTGGACGGCCGAGGAAGGGCAGACCGCACTCCCTGCATTTAAATGCAGAGCAAGAGGACGCAGAGCCCAGGAGCCTGGCGACAGGTGCGAGAGGTGGGCCGGGGCTGGGCACACACTCCCTCCTGCAAGCGGGAGCAGGGCAGGACGTGCGCGCCGTGTGCACGGATGCCAGTGGACGAGGGGGGTGCTCTCTGACCAAGATTCAAATCAGGAGGGTATCCAGCACCTCCAGGGCACCGTATCCAAAACCATGGTGAGCTTCGAGGACGACCTGGAGCCGCCTGGGGCAGGTCTGCCCCTCGGCCCCTGCCTGGGTGTCACTGCAGAGGCTGGACAGTCTTTCCTGGGGCGCTCCCCTCCCCAGCTCTTCTCTGTCTTTTCTTCCATCCTGGGGGGGAGGGAGACGGTTCTCGTCAAGTACTCGGTTCTTCCTCATCTTGAACTCGATGCTCCAGAAAGCTGCAACACAGACGCTCTGTTCTGCACCCTCCTGCCCAGAATCGGGGCTGCGTATGCTCCGGTCTGAGAAGCAGGGAGTGACGTGGTGCTTGGAGCTCATCAGAACAACCAAATGGAATAACGACTTTAAAGAATTACCCGGCAACCCCCAGCAGCCATCCACGCGGTGCTGAAGGGAGAAGGCCGGGAGTCGCACTCAGGGCAGGAATGCGGACGTTGTGCGTTGCCTTCCTGCACGAACACCACCGAACGTTTCCAGAAGGACCGCGGGGAACTTTTGGTCCTGCGCCCTGTGTTCATTATGACCAAGAGGTTCATTATAGGATAACAAAGCCCCATGAAGCAGCCTGTGTGGGGAGTCGGAGAAGTGTGGGGGGGGCATGGCCCCCTGGAGACGCTTGGGGACTCTTTCCGGTGCAGCTGGCTTTTCTGACTGTCATGTAGGAGTTGGGCCTTTTCCCCTTTCCCCGTCTAGCAGGGGCCCCGAGGCGTGGGTGTGAGCGCAGGAAACGGAGAGCAGGCGTCCGGGCGGCGGGAAGCCGGGGTGTCAGGTACACGCAGGACAGAAATGGGGAGCGAGTCTGGGAGGCGTCGGCTGGGCCGGCCCCCCCTCGCTTCCAGGACCACCCCCACTGGTGCACCGTGTTCGGCGGCCCCAAACTCACGCTCCCCCAGCTCAGGGCCCGGAAGCAGGAGTCTCCGATGTCAGAGCTCTCAGCTCCCGAGACCGTCTCCTCCTCTTCTGTGAACCTCGGGCCTGGGCTGGGCCATGGCTGCTGCTTATTTCCCTCATCAGTCCAAGCTCAGTCCCACAGGGAGGGCTTGGGGTTTTTCCTAAAGAGCAGGGGACCCACGAGCAGGGAGTGACACGGCTGCCTTCCGCTGGACAAGACGCGTCTGGCTGCAGGTGTCCAGGGGGCTCGGGATGGGGGCAGGGGCGAGAGCCTCCGTCCGTGAGGGAGCCCCGCCAGCGATTTGCCAGCCAAACTCATGAAAAACCCCCAGAATCTCATGATTTTTAGCTGGTTCCTGAATTATGAATTGCTTAGTGCAATTTGGTGGACAGTCTTTCAAACAACATGACTTCAGGGTTGAGAGTGGCGGGGAGGTGGGAGGGGGAACCAGAAGGGCCGGGGCCGAGGGGTCCGGGGGGCTCCCAGTGGCCTTGTCCGCTTCCCAGAGCACCGAGCACTGACTTTCTGCTGGTCACGCGGCCGCCCGGGACTACAGAGATCCCACCCCCTCTGCAGCGAGGCCGCTTGTGTGACCAAGCTCTCCCTCGTGGACGGGAAGGGAAGCAACTTGCACCAGCTCTAGAGTATGTCCCAGGAGGGAGAAGCGGGCCCCTTCTGCTTCCCCCTCTGTCCTGCCCCTGGAAACGTAAGTGCTGAGGCTGGAGCTCTGTCCTGCCCGTGGGGACGAGGCAACTCCTCTGGGACGACGGCAGCAGGGACAGGGGCTTCATGGACCAGTCCTGGACCGTCAGCCTCCAGACCCAGTGTGACGGATGCCAACTTCCGCTTGCCACTCTGCTGTGAGGCCCTGTGTTACAGCCGCTGAGCCTTTTCCTAAGTAGGACAGCAATCCTGGGGGGGGCATTTCTTGTGGTTCCCTTGGGTCCGGCTGCTCCCAGGATCACAGGTGTCTGACATTTCCAGCCCACCCTTCCATAGGTAACAGCCAAACTCAGCGCCAGCCCACTCTTCTCTGGGCGCTTCTCTGGAAATCTAACGCAGGAAGACAGATGCTCCCGACTGAACGAGCCAGGAACTGATGTCTTCCAGGGGCACCAGCCCCACTCAATCTCAGAGACGTAGGTTGTTGTGAAGTATTCTGCACTGACTCTCTCCCTGCTAATATCTGTAGATTCTAATTAGATAACTCAGGGAACAGGCTGTCTCATGCGTGGTGTAACTTGATTATCGCTAGAAAGATGAGTTTGGAACTGAGAAGTTCCCTGCTAGGCTGACAAGTATAAAAACTTAATTTGTACCGCAAAAAAAAAAGCTTCATTTTGGGGCTTCCCTGGTGGCGCAGTGGTTGAGAGTCCGCCTGCCGATGCGGGGGACGCGGGTTCGTGCCCCGGTCCGGGAGGATCCCACATGCCGCGGAGCGGCTGGGCCCGTGAGCCGTGGCCGCTGAGCCTGCGCGTCCGGAGCCTGTGCTCCGCAACAGGAGAGGCCACAACGGTGAGAGGCCCGTGTACCGCAAACAAAACAAAACAAAACAAAAACTTAATTTGAAAATCCAACCAAATTTCATACACAGTGTGAAAGCAGAGACTGGGGCTTGGTCAAGCCTTGGCCTGAGCTGTCCGTTTGGGTAGATGGATATTTAGGGCCTCCTGGGTGGCTGCCTCTGTTTAATTGCCTATATGCCCTCCACTTACGAAGCTTGCGATTTTATGGGGGAAAGGAACTCTAACATGAAAGTATTCAGCTGATTGAGGACTTGTTAAAAAGGTATGCGGTTCATTTGTTAACTTGTTTAAGTGTCTGCAAAGTATCTTGTCAGGCTGGTTTAAAACAGGATGTATTTACAGAAAATCTGCCTGCAGCCCCTGCTGTGTGCTTGGTCCCAGGCTCGGGGCTCAGGGCACTGTGAGGAGAAGGGGGCCTGGGTGTCTGTCCACAAGAGACCAACTAGCGCCAGATGTGGAGGGCTTCGAGGAGAAGGGGGGATACCTCTGATGGGGGAGGGGAGCTGGGGTCTGGGGTGGCTTCGGAGCATCTCCACAATGTGATCTGGTGGGGACGGGGAAGGGTGTGGGTGTGCTGGGTGGAACAGCATGCACAGTGGCTAAGAAGCTGTGGGGGGTTGGGGGATGTGACCCTGTAGCAGGCCTCCATCCCCCTTTCCTCTGTGATGGTGGGGAAGATGATGAGAGCAGCTTAGTGAGCCGTCCTGGGGCCCTGTTTCTAGTTCTTTACTACAGATGAGGCCACTGAGGCACAGAGAGGGCAGTGGCCGCCGAAGGTCACACAGCAGGGAACCAGCTTAATCCGGGTCACACGGTCAGTGTCTTTTACGACCGACTCTCTGCAGGGGTGCAGGCCTGGAATGGATGATGAAAGCAGTCTGAGCCCCAGTGCCCCGTCCAATGCCGAGATGCCCTCGGGAAACACCCCCCAACACCTACTGGCACAGCCCCAGGCCGGAGCTCGTTGGTGTTCCTGGAAGCTGGCCAGGCCTCCCTGTGATTTGGCCTGGGACAGCCCAGGAGAGGCCTGGAGCAGCCACAGGCCCGTGGAGGCTCCCTGTCCCCAGCTGCGCGGCTCTGGTTCCCCGACTGTCCCTGGCAGGGAGCCTGTTGGAGGTGACAGCCGTGCAGCCAGGAGTGCTGTGGAGATGAGGACACAGTGGGCACAGTGCAGGTACATGCAGATGTTCAGGTCTTCACTCAACAAACACTGATTCAGGCCTTGCAGTGTGGCCGGCCTGGGCCCGGGCCTTGGTGTCCAGCAGTGAATACAGCACAGCTCCTTGAGCTGCCTGCCTCCTGGGAAAGCAGTGCTCAGAGAAACGGGCCCCCAGGGCCCCCACCCTGCTCCCCACGAATAATCACTCTGAGCTGAGCCTGCAGCCGTGGGTCCCAGTGGAGGGTAAAGGAGGCAAGGGACACCCGCCACGGGCACTGACCACGAGCCTGGATGCTGGGGCTGGACGGCCTGGGCTCTGTGACCTGGGCTGTCACCTCACCTCTCTGTGCCTCAGTTTCCCACCTGCAGAAAGGGGTGATGACGTTGGCACCTCCCCCACAGATTCCCATGAGGATTAAGGGGGTTCCCGCTTCTAAAAGGCACGTAGGACGGTGTCTGGCAGTGGGTCAGGCTGCCGCTCACCTCACAACAGTCTGTCCCCATTTTAGAGATGAGAAAACCAAGGCTGAGAGGGGCTGTGAGACCAGCTCGGGCTCAGCCCCTCCTCATGCTGTGCTGATGTCCCGTCTCTGTCCAGCTCTCCCGCGTTCACCTTGTCTCTCTGTCCCCCGTAACCACCCAGCAAAGTAGATGCTAAGAATCTCTGAGCAAGTTAATGGATGAGTGAAGACAAGCCCTGCTCCCCGCCTTGGGCTCTCGGGGCCGTGGGCTGGACTGGGGCGTCGGGCTCCCCCAGACCATCAAGGAGACACAGCATGTCCATCACCTCACTCACACCCAGCACGGAGACGGTGTGGGGACCGAGGGCCAGAGGGCGCTGGAAGAACCCCCGGGTGGGGGGGACTCCGGTGAGGCAGTGGGGAGGCGCGGAGAGGCCTCTGGAAGACAGTCTCCAGGCAGCCGAGGTGCGGGAACAGTGGTGCCCAGGAGGGGGCAGTGGACAGAGTCGAGGCTGGCAGCGCTCCCTGCTGGACAGTGAGTGGGGGTGAGAATTAGGCCAGGCCTGGCCTCCACTAGGTCTCCTCATCCGGCAGAGGAGAGAGGAAAAGGTAAGAAGACGAGTACAGATGACGCCAAGGTGCCCCCTGCGTGCTGGGTGCTGCTTCAGGGATTCTGTAGGTTCCTCAGAACCTTGTGAAGTGCCTGCTGACTCCAGTCCCACGTGGACAGGAGAACGGAGGCTCGGAGGACACAGTGACGCCCCTAGGACAGAGCCAGGGCTCAGGCCGGAGCGTGTGCGCTGGGCCCCTCGCTGAGAGCAGCCTCCGGGCATCACGGACCCGGGAGGCGCCCGGCCGCCCTGTCACAGCGGCGTCCTGGCTTCTTAGGCGGGGGGGCTCCTCGCCGCGATCCCCGGGCCTCTCTGAGGGACGCTGACGTGTGGGGTCATGATGGCTCCGGGGAAAGGAGAGAGAGTGTGGCCTGGACGTCAGGTCTGCGTCAGACCCCAGCTCTGCCCCTGCCAGCTGTGGGACCTGGAAATGTTCCCCGACCTCTCCGTGTCCGCCTTTCCAACCCCGAGTCAGAGGACACAGTAGGCCCTCAACCGGAGTAAAAAGCCAGTCCTCCCCGAAGAACCTCTCCTATTACACGCCCAAAGCAAAGCACATGTGCCACGCATCACAGAGCTGCTCCTTGACAAGCAGGGCAAGTGCAGTCCAGCAGGTCCTCCCGCCCCTGCCTGAGGCCCTCCCTGCTCCGTAACAGTGGCTTGGAGCAGGTCACAGCGTCCCAGGAAGTCTCAACTGAGCTCTGTGCCTTGAGAGTATTCCCTGTTCCCCACAACTTGGTTTCCAGGTCGTTCCAACAAGGAACGAGAGCACCTGCTCAGTGTTTTAGCGGCCAGGTCCTCCCTTTACAAATCGCCCATCACTTTGGGGCCAGGAGATGTGAATTCCTGAGCATGTGACTGTCTGCCCAGTGACTTCGGGGGAATCATGTCCACCCACCACTGTCCTTGTAGCTGGCCTCCTAGAAAAGAGGGGTTAGTGATCCATGGGCATGTTTTATCAGAACACAGCCTCACCCACTATTGAAAACACAAGGGTGAAAAACGGAACCTCCCCAGTGCCTGGACCCCGTCCTCCAGAGAGCAGGGGTCAAGGTGCCTCCAGAGCAGAAGAAAGTATTTAGAAATCACATATCTGATGAGGGGTTAATACCCAAAATATATAAAGAACTCACACAACTCAACAGCAAAAGACCAAGCAACCCAGTTGAAAGATGGGTAGAGGATCTGAATAGACATCTTTCTAAAGAAGACATTCACGGGGCCAGCAGATACGCTCAGCATTGCTAATCATCAGGGAGATGTAAATCAAAACCACAGTAAGATATCGTTATCACCTCACACCTGTCAGAATGGCTGTCATCAAAAGACAAAAAATAGCAAGTGTTGGCAAGGATGTGGAGAAAAGGGAACCTCCGTGCACTGTTGATAGGAATGGAAATTGGTGTAGCCACTACGGAAAGTCCACAAAAAAATTAAAAAGAGAACTACCATGTGGTCCAGCAATTCCACTTCTGGGTATTTATCTGAAGGAAAGGAAATCACCATGCTGAGAAATACCTGCGCCCTCATGTTCATTACAGCGTTACTTACAAAAGCCAAGACATGGGAACAACCTCAGTGTCCATGGAGAAAGGAATGGATGAAGAAAATGTGTGTGTGTGTGTGTGTGTGTGTGTGTGTGTGTGTGTGTGTGTGTGTGTGTGTGTGTGTGTGTGTGTGTGTGTGTGTGTGTGTGTGTGTGTGTGTGTGTGATGAAATCGAATTCAGCCGGAAAGAGAGAAGGACATCCTGCCATTTGCAACAACATGGACCTTGAGGGCGTTAGGCTGAGTGAAACAAGTCAGACAGAGAAAGACAAATACCATACAATCTCATATGTGGAATCTGAAAAAAAACAAACCGGAACCCCCCGACACAGAGAACAGATTGGTGGTTGCCAGACGTGGGGGGCAGGGAAGCAGAAATGGATGAAAGGGTCAAAAGGTACAAACTCCCGGTTATACCATAAGTAAGTCCTGCGATGTCCTGTACAGCAGGTCATTAAAAACGCCGTGCTGTGTATCTGGCAGTTGCAAAGAGAGTAGATCTTAACAGTTCTTGTCACAAGGAAAAACACATCGTGAGTCTGGGTGGTGACGGATGTTACCTAGACTTACTGTGGTGATCACTGCACACTATGGACGTCAATCATGCTGTACACCTGAAACTCACACCATGACGATTATATCTCAATTTTTAAAAATGAGAGAGCAGCGGTGAGAGCGTGGACAAAAGCTGCGTTTGCCCTGCAGCAACCGAGGGCCGTAACTGGGACAGAGTCCGTAGGTCCTACGAAGCCTGAAATATTTACTGTTTGGGACTTCATGGGAGAGGCGAGTCGATCCCGGAAGACAGCGGCTGTCCAGCGACGGCGTGCCTGGGTGCTCGCTCAGCCACGCCGGCTCCTGTGCCCCACTGGTCGCCCCATTTAATCCCCCGTCCTACCCTAAGAGGGAGACACTTCAGTATTCTCATTTTACAGGTGAAGAAACTGAGGCTCCTTTTGCTTTTTGTTTGTTTGTTTGCAGTACGTGGGCGTCTCACTGTTGTGGCCTCTCCCGTTGCGGAGCACAGGCTCCGGACGCGCAGGCGCAGCGGCCATGGCTCACGGGCCCAGCCGCTCCGCGGCACGTGGGATCCTCCCGGACCGGGGCGCGGACCCGCGTCCCCCGCATCGGCAGGCGGACTCTCCACCACTGCGCCACCAGGGAAGCCCTCCTTTTGCTTTTAATAACTGACCAAGAGGTGGAGCCCCCAAGAACTCCAGTGTTCTGGTTTCAAAGGCACATAACCCTGATTTCTAGAAGGCGGGGGTCCAGGCACTGGCGACCCTCCCTCTTCCACGCTTAGAGCGGTGCTCCAGGGCCGGCCATCCCAGAGGCTGCTGGATTAACCCCTAATCCATTTACTCTGCACCTGCTCAGCCCTTGACTGCTGCTCTCCTGCTGCCGGTGACACTTCCGCCAGCTGAGGTCTTACAGGTGAATCATCACCGCCCGCCCACGCTGCCCTCCTGTGGGGCAGCCCCTCCTCTCTCGTTATTTTCAGTCCTTAGCTCACAGATCTGCAGAGCTGCATGAAAAGAGCCCTGCCAGCCTCTGTGGAGGTGTCTACAAGAGGAAGGGAGGGAGAGTCTGGGGTGGCCTCTTATACTGAAGGTGACACATGAAAGGGACAGTATTTATGTCCATAATCGGACTCAACTGGATGCTAAAAACTCAGTCCCAGAGAGAAATAAAAGCCGAGAAGCTGAAGCTTACGCAGTTGCTGGCAAAGAGGCTTGACTGCTGGGTCGTAAATATGTAATTTAATTTAAAACATAGCCCCCTGGATGATGACAGTTTGCCCTTTAAGGCTGGAAATGGCCACCTGACCCCTGTGCCCCTTCAATTCCAGGATGTGATTGTCTGGGCGTTGGGGGACCTTAACTGGGCACACCTGCCCACGTGTCCACCCACGGACTGTGGCCCCCATGGGTCAGGGCACTCGTCATGCCAGGCCCACCGGGTCATAAGGGAAGACTGGCATGTCTGTGGGGTCCCACGTGTGCCCTCTGCAGGGCTGAGCGTGTGGAGAGAAAAGGCCTCCCCATCTAGCAAGCATCCTGGCCGGGGGTGGAGAGGCTGTCCCACTCTGAAGTCATAAAGGGGATGGCGGATTGGAATCCCACCCCCCCGACTCCCCAGTGAGCCCCTCAACCGCGTCCAGCCTGTTTTCTCCTCTGTAAACTGCAACCCAGTCACCCTTGCCCCCAGACATGGGGGCGCCCCGTGTAAATTACAACACAAAGCGCTGGCTTCTTTGGGCGCCCTGGGGTGTGCGGGCCCTAGGCTGGGCTGGGGGCAGGTGGGAGAGAAGAAGTGTGGGTGAAGCAGGTGTGATGGCAGCGCTGTCTAAGAATTGGGCTGAGTCTGTGCATTCTAATATCCAGAAACAGGTAGCTGCCAGCAGCACATTCGTTACCCAAGGTCATGTTTACTGTCTCTTGTCAATTACAATCATCTGTGTGAACAGAGGCCTCTGGAGTCTATTAGCGACATTACTGCCCGTCACTGAATGGCTCTGCCCAGCTCCTAAGCACAGGGGCCTCCGTGCACCGTGATTTCCCATCCGCTCCTGCACTCGCTCTCTTACTCTCAGTAGCTCCCCGTTGCCCAGGGCCTGCCCCTCTCCAGGCAGAAAACCTCCTATGAGGCCCTGCCCACCTTCCCCACCTGTGCTGTGTTCCTACAGCAGTGAACCACCAGTGATCCCGAGCCCCCAGTTTGTCCCTGGCACCTCTGAACCTCTGCCTGTGCTGCTCTACTGTTCCCTTGTCTTTGAACCCTCAGCTCCCTTGTGCAAATGGTGTTTGTTGCTTACCCAGCAGCCTTTGCCCAGGCCATCCCGCCTTCTTCCCGTGGATGCTCAATTTGGAGGAATCACAGTTGGTCCAAGCCAGTCATGGCAGCTGCTTCCCCCACACTCACTAGTGATTGGTCAGGACAAGGGCTCATGACCCAGTTCTGGCCAGTGACATATTAGAGGAAGTCTGTGGGGGGCTTCTGTGAGAGATTTTCCTTCCTGAAAAGAAAGAGCTGCACAGGGAAGAGGGTACCCCCTTGCTTCTGGTTTGAGTGTTAACTATGCAGAGGTGATGGCTGGAGCAGAGGCAGCCACCCTGCATCCATGAGGGAGTGACACCAACGTTCTGATAATGGTGCAGTAGAGAGGTGGGTGGCATCTGATGACATTGCTGGGCCAACAGACTACCTCTGGACCTCCCATCTCTCACGTTGTCTTTATTTTTTAAAAATTTACCATTTTAACCATTTTTTAAGATTTATTTTTTTTGGCTGCATTGGGTCTTCATTGCTGCACGCAGGCTTTCTCTAGTTGCGGCGAGCGGGGGCTACTCTTCATTGCTGTGTGTGGGCTGCTTATTGTGGTGGCTTCTCTTATTGTGGAGCACAGGCTTTAGGCATGTGGACTTCTAGTTGTGGCTCCTGGGCTCAGTAGTTGTGGCACACGGGCTTAGTTGCTCTGCAGCATGTGGGATCTTCCTGGACCAGGGCTCGAACCCATGTCCCCCACACTGGCAGGCGGATTCTTAACCACTGCACCACCAGGGAAGTCCCCTCTTGCATTGTCTTTAAACATTAAATGTTAGATGCCTACGTAGTTTAAGCCACTCTCAGTAGGGATTTCTGTCACTTCAGCCAAACATGTAACTAACTGATATAGCCTTCAAGTCTCAGTCGAAAATTTTCTGTCCTTAATCAGTTCCCCAGCAGAATTGGGTCTCTGCCCTTGTCCCCTTCACCCGTGAAAGCAGCTCAGGTGCTATGGTGCCCTGTCTGCCTGTCTGGTTCGACCACATTTGGTCTGTGAACACCTACGGAGCAGGCCTCTGCCATCTCTTCTCTGTGCACCCTGAGCCTGCACACAGTGGACGTTTAGAACCTCGGGGACCTCGCCCCACCCCCACCATGGCCAGAAGCCCCCAGCCTGATTCACAATGCCTGCAGATTCATTTTGGCCCAAGCACTGCTTCCAGACCCTGGAAGGGGGCTTCTAAAGCCTCTACATCATGAAGATCAAGGTCCCTTGTAAACAGAGTTTTCCACCTTTCGGACCTCACCTCACATGTGCCTTCCAGGGCTGAGTTGTCAATTCTGTGCCAGCTTGGTCTCTTCCTGTGGCAGCCACGAGGGCTGCGATGCAGAGAAAGGAGCACATGAGCGGAGTTTCAAGGGAGATGTGGAAAGGGCAGGACCGGATACGTTTCATTCCAAACGGAGTGAGGTTCTCTGCATGTTCTGGAAAAGACCTCTGGTGAGCCAGTGGGGAATAGGGTTTCCCAAGGCCCAAAGGAAGGAGAGGTCCCCAGGTATGGTAGTAGGGGATGAGGGTCAGTAGGGGCTGCTTGACCTCCCCTGTAGCAGCTGCAGCCCCTGGATGGGGGACTGCCCCTGTGGTCACATGAGCATGACTAACTGTCACACAAAGCAAGAGAAAGGTGTGCTGGGTGTGGGGGGAGCTGGGAGGGTGTGTGAGGGGCTGCTGAAGGAAGGTCCCCCTCCTGTCTTTAGTGTGAATTGCTTTTGTGAGTCTCGGAGCAGCCGTGTGGCGGTCCCCAAGTCTCAGGCCCCCACAGTAGCTGGCGTGGCGCTGGGTGCCTTAGCCCCATCCCATGGCCAAGCCGGACCATGTGGTTTCCCCGAGTTCAAACAGCAGGATCTGGGGGTTCTGTCTGGGGCCACACTTCGTCACTACAGCCCAGTTACCTCCCTCCTCTGAGCTTCAGTCCTGTCCTCCAAAATGGGGACAGCGGTTGCTACCTTAAGTGGGTTAATTCCATGAGGATTAATTGGGGTAATGTATCTCAACAGATGCTGCTTAGATCCACTTGGATCTCCAGTTAGATGGAGTCTCGTAGTGTTATCTGGAAGTTCTTCCTTGAAGCTAGCCTAAATCCGTACTGTGGCAGTGCCGGGTGCTCCATTTAGCCAGCTGGAAGGAACGGTCAAAATATTTTTTGATAGCCAGTGATGGAAAGCTCAAAGTGGTTTAAACTAGCAAGCAAAGTGGGCGAGAACAATGTATGTAACTAAGAAGTCTAAAGGCAGACAGCTTCAGGCAAGGCTGTACCTGGGTGCTCCGTGAAGTCAGCAGGAATCATCTCTCCCGACCTCTCAGCTCTGCTTACTGGTGTCACCTTCACATGGGCTTTCCTCTTATGAAAGCAAGAGGGTCACCAACACTCACAGGCTGGTGTCCTATCCCCTCAGCTCCCAACCGAAATAGAGCTTCTCTTCCCCAGATTCCAGTGCCTGGCCTGACCTGTAGGACCTGATTGGTCACATGCCTAGCCCTGAGCCAATCACAGTAGCCAAGGGGGATGGAATATGCTAATTAGTCGTGGTCATGTGACCACCCTCTCTGAGGAAACCTGTGAGCTGCTCACCCTGTTTCGGCATAGGAGACAGTGGGATGCCCCGGAGGGCAAGGGTGAGGGTCCAGCCACTGTGTCCTCTGTGCCCAGTTTCCTGAGATGTGCCTGCTCACATCCTCTTCCCGCACCGTGTCCTTTGTTTACAAAAGAATTCATGGCAGCCCCTCTTCCCTTCCTACCCACACCAAAAAGGAGCAAGACCTCCTGTTTGAAGACAGGACTGGGGATCCCCTCCCAGCCTCAAGGCTTGCTTTTTGTGTCTCATTACTGTCATTTTTTCACCCAACATATGCCCACTTGTTACAGAATGCAAGTCCATGTGCCCGACGCACAGTGAATCCAGACAATACGAAAATGTCGGCGTGTGGAGCAGAGAAAGGGTGATTGCAGGGCTGTTCAAGGAGACAGGTGGCCCATGCCTTAAAAACCCCCAAAGGGGAGCGAGGGGCGTGGCTGATTGTTGAGAACTTCTCGGTGTCAGATCCTTTGTTCTTGAGGTCGGGGCCTGGGCAGGGAACGACGTTCCTGTAACCCTCCACCAAAACAAATGTTATTCTCTGTTCTGACAAGAAAGGACAAGGTCCCAAGACTCGCCTTTCGCCCTCCGAGGTGCAGGCCTGGCTAAGAGGAGGGGGTCCCTTGGGGGGCTGGGTACCCTGCCTGGGAGCATCCGTCTGGGTCCACCCGCCAGTGGCCAGGCCTGGCTGAAGAGGCCGATCTCAGCTGGCGGCGCCCTCAAGGCCCGGTCCCCAGACCCTGCCCAGCTGTCATCGCCGAGGGAGCCGGCAGCTCAGGACCCGGCCGGCCCTCAGGCTCCTCAGGCCACGCAAACGGGAGGCGGGGGGAGCGTGTGCCAGGTCCCACGGACCGCAACCCATGCAGACTGCTGCCGCCACTGGCTCCCGTAGGTGAGGGGATGGGGAGAGGTTCACCGCCATCTCAAGGCCTGGGCCCGGCCCGTGGGCAGCCGTGGCGAGGGCCCTGCGGGACGCAGCCTGTCCCCCGGGACGCCCAGCTCACCCGCCGGCCCGAGGCGGGAGGGCCTGGAGAGCCCCGGGGAGAGGGCCGTGATCCGCCTCTTACTGCACCCTCCCCCGCGAGGACCACCGTCCGGCCCGCCTCTAATCGCCCTGGTAGCAGTCTTGTACTAAGGTTAATGGTGTGCGCTAGAGATCTCGCAGTAACGGTTGCCTAGTAACGGTAGCGCAGGCGTGCGTGCTAACAGCGCCGCCCCGCTTCTGTTACACAGCGCACCTACTATGGGCTGTTATGAATTTTCCAGACTGTCCGTTGTTCTGAGTAGTGGGCAGGAGCCTTCCAATGGCAACGAGTTCTGTCCGAGGAAGCATCTGGAAGTGAGCTTCCATTCCCACCGCCGCTAGGGGTGTGGTGGGGGAATCATAGAGCAAGAAGCAGTGCCCAGAGCGTCCAAGGCTTGAAAGAGCATGCGCCCGGGAGCAGCAGGGACCAGAAATGAACACCTGGCATCTGTGTTCCTGTGAAGCCAAACGGTATTGTTTCGGCGCCTTTGCAGGTGAAAAGCAGAGTGTGGTGTTTGGAGCCTGTGGACAGTGATGATTCTAGAAGGTTCCAGGCCCTTCCACACATTGGGTGTCATGGCGCACTCTGGCCTGGGGGTCAGGTGGACCCTGTGCGGGCACGTGGCTGGCTTTGTTCGGGATGAAGCAGCGGGAGACCACTTTGTCTGTTCATTGGAGATGGCTGGATGCCTTAAGTTCCTGTCCTCGTTTCCTAAGAACCTGCCACAGTTCTTTCTAGTAAATCAAGACTTCCTATGCCCACAGTCGCAGCAGCCATTTAATATTTGCATAAGATGAATAAAATGGCAGCGAGATGAATCACCCAAAACACCATGTCGCTGGATGTAATGTCTCGGATGTGATTGCGTTATTAAAATAGTCTTCAGGGCAGGGTGAGACCAGGGGAGCCCGTTGCTCGGTGACTAGTGACCCCGGCCACTCAGCGTCCCCTGTGCTGGGGAGGGAGGTGTGTCCACACAGGCCTGGGGCTTCAGGGCCCTGATGGGATGTGGCAGGAAAGCTCCCAGCCCCTGAAAAGGTGGGAGAGTGGGCGTGATGCTGGAAAGTCACCCCCCCTTCATGGCCCTTGATTTTCTGGTTGTTACAAAGGGAAATGAAGCGTGTCCCCCACTGTCGACTTCCCTGGTGTGAGGCTCTTGCAGTCAGGGGACCGGGCTTGGAAAAGCCCACTTATTCCGAGGGATCGTTGTTGTCCTGGTGGTATTATTAATTTCATGCCAGTTGTGAGGTGGACCCTGAGGGGGTCCCTGAACTGGGGGGATATAAGCCCACAGAAACTGGACCCTGACCCGGCAGCACACAAGTTCTCCATGAGAAAGCTGACCTGTGCGTCCTGGACGTTGAGAGGAAGGAAGTTAACTCCTGCTGGGGAGGGAGCAGATGGGGGGCTGGGGGAGATGGGGGCTTCCCAGGCAGGGGGAGGGCAGGACCAAAGGGACAAAGGCCTGGGGCCTGAGGAGGCAAAGGTGGAGAGAGGAATGCACTCCCTCTGTCTGGGGGGATGGATAAGGCTCAGCAGGGACGTGCCCTAGAGACTAGAGGTGACGATGATCCTGCCTGGCCCTCTGTGCTAGTGGAGCTGGTTTCAAGTCCGGCGAAACTCATCAGCATTGTGTAGACATGAGCCTGCCCACCGGGCAGACGGCAACCTGGGGGCCCAGGAGGATGGCAGGGGGTCAGCGAGGGGCTGCAGAGACCGGAGGCCACAGGGTTAGGCACTGTAGCAGCTGAGGTTTCACTGGCCAGCTCCAAAGCCAGTGGGCTGCTCCTCGAGAGGCACTGGCTTTCAGAGCAGCTTCTGCCGACCAGCTGGGCTTCAAATCTTCCAGGCCAGAGCTGGCTGGACTCTCCAAGTCAGGCATCATTTAGTGTTCCATCTTTGATCGACTGTCACTGGCAGCCGACAGTGTGAAGCTGAGGAGGAGTCCAAAGCTGTATATGTGCTCAACGTGAAAGAGTGCTGCAATCCATTAGTAATGTCTGCAGTGGGTGAAAGGGAGACCTGTGTTAATGCGTGCCAGCCATTTGTCATTCCTGGTGCAGCCTGTTATTCGGCTTATGGAGAAACAGGCCTAGGTTCTTCTGCCTCCTGGTCTGGTCTCTGGGTACCCACTGGGATGCAAAGAGAAAACAGTGAACTGTGTGACAGGGAATCAGTCATACTGGATCTGTCTGGATCCACACTGTGTTCCTCCTCTATTTTCTCCTTGCCTGTATCTTTTTAATATTTAATGCATTTTGTCCATTATAAAGGGTAGTAAAATAATGAACATCTGTGAATACACCACTCAACTCCAGAACTAGGACCTTCTTAATAATTTGAATCTTGACTCACCCTGGAGTCTCCACTATCCTGAATTTTGTGTTTGTCATTCTCTTGCTCATAGGTTTACTACATCTGTCTAAACAATATATTGCTTTGTTTGTTCTTGGGCTTTATAAAAATGGTACACTATGTGTGGACTTCTAAGATTTGCAGTTTTCAATCAACATTTTGCCTTTTTTAAGCTTTCTTCATGCTGCTGTGTGTAGCTGTAGCTAGTTTACACTGGTGTGAAAATAAACTCTGTGACTATTCGACAATTTATTTTTGCATTCTCCTGTCAATGAGTCTTTGGTTGTTTTCTGGGTTCTTTTTTCCTGTTATTAACAGTGCTGCTAGGAGATCTTCTTGCTCGTGCCTTGTGTCATGCCCAGGAGTGGACTTGCAGGGTTATAAGGTGTGTGAATGGTCCACCTACAAGAAAATGCCAAAGTGATTTCCACAGTGGTTATACCAGTTTTCTCTCTCATCAGCAGTACTTAGATATTCCAGCGGGTCTTTACCCTCTTGGGCCCTTGGTACTGTCAGATGCCTCACTTTTTGCCAGTCTGGTGGGCATACAGTGAAATATTGGGATGTTAATTGCATTTCCCCGTGCGCTAGTAAAGCCAAGCGTCTTCTCACGTTTTCATTTGTGTGCCCGTTTCCTTCTCTAAGAAATGCCTGCTCCAGGCTTTTGGCTTCTTGCTTCTCTTTTTCCTGTGGATTTGTAGGAGTTCTGTATATATTCTGGATCCTAATCCTTTGCTGGTTGTGCATATTCCAAATGTCTTCTTGCTGTCTGTGGTTTGTCTTTTTCCTGTCTTCTGGTAAAAAGAAATTCTTTTTTTTTTTTTTTTTTTTTTTGTGTGTGTGTGTGTGTGTGTGTGTGGTACGCGGGCCTCTCACTGTTGTGGCCTCTCCCGTTGGGCAGCACAGGCTCCAGATGCGCAGGCTCAGCGGCCGTGGCTCGTGGGCACAGTTGCTCCGCGGCATGTGGGATCTTCCCGGACCGGGGCACGAACCCGTGTCCCCTGCATCAGCAGGCGGACTCCCAACCACTGCGCCACCAGGGAAGTACAGAAATTCTTCATTTTATTGTACTCAAATCTATCCATTTTTTTATGCCTAGTGAGCTTTTTGTTCCTTGTTTAAGAAATTATTCCCAGCCCCAACTGTAGAAAGATAATCCCTCATAGAAAACTATTCTGAAAGTTGTAAAGTTTTCACTATCAATTGCAGGTTTTTAACATATCTGGACTTGGCTTGGGGGTGTGGTGTGAGGTAGGGGTCCAAGTTCATTTTCCCCTATGGATATTCAGTTTTCCTGCACCGTTGACTAAATGGGCCTCCTTTCTCCAGTCTCATATCAAGAAGCCTTTCTAAAATTCCTCAGTATTGAGGCCCTCAGACCTTTGGTGATTTGTGAGCACTCAGAGCTCCTGCCTCCTGTCTGTGTCTTCTCCGTCTCCCTCTTTTTACCGTTGCAATTTCTGGTGGGTGCGAGGACCCCAGAACGCCCAGTGTCGTGATCCCTGGATGTTTTTGTGGAAACACGAACGTGGAGGAGGGGCTGAGTCCATCATGACTGTATGACCATGTGGGCTGACCCAATGTGGAGGGTGGCTGGGACTTCGCGAGGGCAGGGTCTGTGTTCCTCTGGAAGCCTGGCTGCGCAAAGTAGGGCTGGTGGGCTGGGATCTGGGGCTGGCAGCAGAGGTGTCCGACCCCCAGCCTGCCTTGCCATTTCCCTCCTGTGGGCTCCCCTGCACCGCCGCGGAGACATTTCTGGTACATTTCCCCTACGGCGCCTCTCAGAGAGGTGCTCGCTGCTTCTGCTTCCCATCCCCTGCAGCGTCCCTCCTCGTGTCCTCTTGACAATAAAGTTACCTGTGCTTTAGTGAAGTCCAGCTCCTGACCTGGTAGTGAGGCGGAGAACGCTGGGAGCAGCACCCCCCCTCACCCTGGAACCTGGATCAGAGAGGCTGTCCTTGCCAGGAGGGCTCCAGCCCAGCTGTGCGGGGTTCGGAGTCATGGCCCTCTGCCTCCTCTGCCCCTCCCTGCCTCCTGGCCCTTTGACACAGGCCCCACTCAGAGGTCTTGAGCCAGGAATGGAGGTGGCCTCCCTTCCCTGACCCATGACCAGGAGCGAGCACTCAGTCCAGCCCACTGCCGTCTCCGCCCTATCCTTGTCCGGCCCCGTCCGCAGGGTCAGGAGGGCCCAGGTTCCAGGACAGTCTCGCACACAGAGAGGCTCTTGGAGGCGCCCAGACCCGAAACCTAAGAGGATAACGATGATGACAGCTGTGATGTGCCAGGCCCTGGTCTCAATAAGCATTTCATGGGCTCCTCACAGCCCTGTAGGGAGATGTGCTGTTTGTGCCCATCTGACAGATGAGGAAGCTGAGGCTCAGAGCCCAGGGTCACTCAGCAGCTTGGAGAGTGGGCTGGGGTTTGAAGCCAGGCTGCCTGGCTCCAGACTCGTGCTCCTCGCCACAATGCCACATGGTCCCTGCAGACCTGGACATGGCCCCCAGCTCTGCCTCCCAGTGACTGATCTGAGGCCTCAGACCTCATGGGGACTGTCCCCCCTTGCAGAGTGTAGAAGAGCTTTGTCCCTGAGCCCTGGATCCATGGTGGACCTGGACCTGCCCTGGGCCTCCCTGGCCCCAGAGAACTCCCTCCCCAGCTTCTGTGGCCGGGCCGGGCCAGCCTTGGGGCCTCCCGCCTGCTGTAGGGGAGTCCTAGCTCCCTACAGTAAGAGGATTAGCTCTACCAATTCTGAGAGAGGCCCTGAATGCTGGGCCTTTAATTTTAGAGTATTTTACACAGCAGGGGTTCCTATGTTCCATGGAACGGACCTCTAGTACCACCTTAAGTGAAGGTATTTTCGACAAACTTGTCACCCACGGGAGGCTTGTAAGCAATTGTGCCACGGCCATAAATCTGGGCTTGGACTTGTGTTGCTGAGTGAGACCCCAGCTCCTAGAAGTGGCTGAAGCACGTCAGGTGTCGGGCAGAGAGGAAGGTGGGGTGCAGCAGGACACCCAGGCTCTTTGCCCTGGAGGACCCCAGGCTGACCTTCCTCACCACCCGCCCCCTTCCTAGCTCTCGCTGGCTCCCACTGGAGGCCTCACGGCTTGGGCATTGTTGGGCCAGGTGCTAAGTGCTCTGAAGACAAAGAAAGCAGCAGGAGGGCCTGGAGGGTGGCAGGGGCCCTCTGACAAGAGCAGTCTGCTGGCTATTTGCTAAAGCAGGTTGGAGCAGGGGCCTGCAGGAAGTGGGGAAGGAGCTGTGTGGGTGCCAGGGAGGAATATTCCAGCCCGGGGAGCTGCACGTGCAAAGGCCCTGGGGTAGGGCTGGGTTCTGTGGGTTGGAGGCCAGTGTGCCTGGAATAGCGTGAGAGGGTGGGAGACAGGAAGCTGAGAGGGGAGCAGGGGTGGTGAGAGCTGTGGTGGTGGGGCGAGGAGGTTGGATTTCATCCTGAGTGTCACGGGAAGCCACTGGAAGGCTTTGAGTAGGGCCCATAAGAAGGGGAGCCCAGAGGGCTTGGGCATGGGGATGCCAGGGGGACTGTATCTCGGTTGTAACAGTGCAGACTGAGGCCTGAGGTCCAATCTGTAGGACAGAGCCTGGATGATGGCTAACGTGAGGGCAGGGAGGCAAGAGCCCCGAGGCCAGTCCATCTGTCTGCAGGCAGGACTCTGCCCATAAATCCCAGAGCCTGTGCGTGGAGGACTGTGTGCTCAGAATTCTGCGGAGCCTGTATCAGTTAGCTTCTGCTGCGTAACAACCACTCCAACATGGAGCAGCTTACAACAATAACCGTTTACTAGCCAACTAGCTATAGCAGCCTGGGTGGGTCTCCTGGGCTCCCTCAGGTGTGCATGGTCAAACAGGGCGGCAGGGCCTGTCTGCGGCTGGGGGTCAGCTGTCAGCTGGCTGCTGGCTGAGGTGACCAGGGGTGGCGGTGACTGGGCTACGTGTCTCTCATTCTTCTGGAGGGCTAGAAGAATGTCACACATGGTGTGACAGAGTCCCAAGAGGGTGGGCACATAAGGCCACAAGGCCCTCGAGACCTATACCCGGCACAGGCACAGTGTCCTTTCCAGCACCCCTGTTGGCCAGAGGCCAGAGCAAGTCCTGGAGGCAGGTTCAAGGCTGGGAAACTGGACCTCACCTGTGATGCTTCCGGACAGCTGCCCAGTCACGGTGCAAAGTGCATGGGGACAAGGAGACGGCGGGCACCACAGTGCCCTTCAGACAGTGGGCAACGGCTGTGCCACTCAGGGCACAGGCACGGGACAGGAAGGTGACCCGCAGGAGGGGATGCAGAGGACCCTCCGGGGGTTCAAGGGCAGCAGTGGGCAGGTAGTTAATTTCCAGTTACAGAGTTTCTGCTGCCTGAATTCTGACTTACCCCAAATAAATATTATGATCATAAAAAGACAAGCCTCTTGGGATGTGACAACTCTGAATGCAGTGCAGTTTCTACACCGCCACAGGGCAGGAGAAAAATCCTTGTCACCTTATCGTGCACAGCAGAGGTGAAGGAGAGAAGGATGGCGGAGGTGAGGTGGTCTTCACTGAGTCTCCAGGGTGGGCCTCGCCAGGACCCACAGTGGGTTAGGCCGGGCTGCTAGTGTGTGAACCCTCCCTCCCTGCAAACTGGGCCATCAGAGCTATTGCCCTGGCCGGGCCAGGCCCTCTCTCCTTGGGGAAGGAGTTTGAAGCCTTTGCAGTTTGTCGTTGTCTGTTGTATTTAGAAACCCAAGCATCCCAGAGTCATAAATTACCTTGAACTAATTTGCTAACCCGTGTGACTCATGGCTCTTCAAAGCGGCCAGTTATGTAACTGAATAAGGCACAGACTGGGCCCCTCAGAGAGTCAGGGCTGAGCCAGTCCTGGCAAGGGTGCTGGCTACCCAGGACCACAGGGGACAATGCAGGGAGATGCTGCAGGACCGTGCGGTTCACCGGCATTTCCATGGAAATGAACTCCTAGCAAGGAGCAAGTGTTTACAAAGTAATGAGGCCGGATTCTCACTCCCAGCGCAAGGTCGTGGGATCTGAGCCACATGGAAGGGGCAGAGAGCACCATCTGGTTCAGCCTCCCCGGTGATACCCCTGCTAGGGGATCATCCAGGGCCTGCTTACACCCTTCCATGGATGGAGAGCTCATCACCACTCAGGACATTCCCACTGACAAGAAGTTAGCTTCCTGCTGATTCTAGTGCTCTCTTCTGGGGACACAAGTGTATCCATGCCTGATACAGGCTGTACAGAGTGATAGGACCCCTGGCCAGCCTTTCCTTCACCACCACCGGCCCTCTGGACAGAGCAGGTACTAACGGGGCCAGCTGGTTAGACGTGTACGGTGATATCTCCTCACCGTAAGTTCACCTGGGCCACCAATGTTGACATCAAATTTTAATATCAAATGGTTGCAAGATAAACATGTCTGCTTTTCTTTTCTCTAAACAAAGCTTCAACCCCCTCCCCATTCCTGTATTCAGAGGGCAGAGGTGACCGTGCTGTGGGCATGGGGAGGAGGTCCAGGTGTGAAGGGAGTCTCTGCTTATAACGTGGGATCAACTTCCAGTATCCCCCAGGGTTCCCTGAAATTTGCTGGAGAACAAAACCTGATTTTGATGCTCAAAATCGGGCTTCAAACTGAATGGGATGCCTGAAACTTTCAAATAATGGACAAACATCATAAAGGCCGTATATGACAAACCCACAGCTAACATCATACTCAGCGGTGAAGAGCTGAAAACATTTCCTCTAAGATCAGGAGCAAGACAAGGATGCCCACTCTTGCCACTTTTACTCAATGTAGTATTGGAAGTCCTAGCTACGGCAATCAGAGGAGAAAAAGAAATAAAAGGAATTCAAATTGGAAAGGAAGAAGTAAAACTGTCACTGTTTGCAGGTGACATGATACTATACATAGAAAATCCTAAAGGTGCCACCAGAAAACTACTTAGAGCCCGTCAATGAATTTGGTTTTTAAAATTTTGCCTATTAATTGGAAATTAATATACAGAAATCTATTGCATTTCTATACACTAACAATGAACTATCGGAAACGGAAATTAAGAAAACAATCACATTTATCATCACGTCAAAAAGGATAAAATACCAAAGAATAAACCTATCTAAGGAGGTAAAAGACCTGTACTCGGGAAACTATAAGACACTGATGAAAGAAGTTAAAGACAATACAAACAGATGGAATGATATACCATGTTCTTGGATTGGAAGAATCAATACTTTTAAAATGACCATACTACCCAATGCAGTCTACAGATTCAGTGCAATCCCTATCAAGTTACCTAATGGCATTTTTCACAGAACTAGAGCAAATATTTTAAAAATTTGTGCGGAAACACAAAAGACCCTGAATAGCCAAAACAATCCTGAGAAAGAAGAACAGAGCAAGTAGACAGAAACCAGTAAGGATATAGAAGATTTGAACAATATTCTCAGCCAACTTTACCTGTTTGACATTCCAACCAACAGCAGCAGATAAACATTCTTCTCAAGTGCACCTGGATTGTTTGCCAAAATAAAACAAATTCTGTGTGATAAAACTAACTTGAACAGATTCAAATCATACAGGGTATGATCTATGACACAGTGAAATTAAACATCAAGAACAGAAATATTTTCAAGAAAATCCCCAAATATTTGGAAGATAAATAACACATTTCTAAATAACCTATGGGTGAACGACGAAATCAAAGTCTTACTGACTGAATGATAATGAAAACACTGCATATCAAAATTTGTGGAATGCTACTAAAGGGATACATAAGTAGGGGAAATTTTAAGTCGCTAGATGCCAATAATAGAAAAGAGGAAGGATCTCGAATCTTCCATCTTAAGAAACAAGTTTGGGGCTTCCCTGGTGGCGCAGTGGTTGAGAATCCACCTGCCGATGCAGAGGACATGGGTTCGTGCCCCGGTCCGGGAAGATCCCACGTGCCGCGGAGCGGCTGGGCCCGTGAGCCATGGCCACTGAGCCTGTATGTCTGGAGCCTGTGCTCCGCAACGAGAGAGGCCACACAGTGAGAGGCCCGCGTACCACAAAAAAAAAAAAAAAAGAAAAAGAAACAAGTTTGGGTTTGTTTTTTTTTTGTTTTTTTTTTAATTTTTGTGGTACGCGGGCCTCTCACTGTTGTGGCCTCTCCCGTTGCGGAGCACAGGCTCCGGACGCGCAGGCTCAGCGGCCATGGCTCACGGGCCCAGCCGCTCCACGGCATGTGGGATCTTCCCGGACTGGGGCACGAACCCGTGTCTCCTGCATCAGCAGGTGGACTCTCAACCACTGCGCCACCAGGGAAGCCCTGGGGTTTTTTTTTGTTGTTGTTGTTGTTGTTTAAGAAGAACAAATTAAGCCCAAAGTAAGTAGAAGAAAGGAAACATGAATATCAGAGTGGAAATCAATGAAACAGAAAATACACAGACAGTAGAGAAAATAAATGAAACCAAAACCTTGCTCTTTGAGAAGATCAATATAGGTAATAAACCCTTAAGATAGATTAATCCAGGGAAAAAAGAAAAAAGACCCAAACTACCAATACCAAGAATGAAAACAATGACATCTCTACAGGTTTGATACATATCTAAAGGAAAAGGAGAGAATATTGTGAATAACTTTATGCCAGTAAATTTAAAAACTTAAATATATTAATTCCTTGAAAGACAAAAACTAAGAAATCTCACTCAAGAGGAAATAGATAACCCAAATAGCTTTATATCTATCAAAGAAATGGAAATTATATTTTAAAATCTCACAAAGAAAGCTCCAGACCTACATGTTTTTACTGGTGAACTCTAGCACACATTTAGGGAAGAAATAACGTGAATTCTACACAAAATCTTCTGGAAAACTGAAAAGGAGGGAATATTTCCCAGCTCATTCTTAAAGACCTGCCTTATCTGTTACCAAAATCAGGCAAAGAAATACAAAAAAAGAAAACTACAAACAGGTCCCAAGGTGTAATGGTTAGCACTCTGGACTTTGAAAACTATAGGCGTGACTTTCTCGTGAACGTAGATGCAAAAATTCTAAACAAAATGTTAGAAAATCTAATCCAGTAATGTATAAAAAAATTTATACCATGACTAAGTGGGATTTATTCCAGATATGCTAGGCTGGTTCAGTATTCAAAAATCAATCAACATAATCCATCATCTCAACAGTCTAAAGAAGGCATAAATCCTATGACCATATCAGTGATGCAGAAAAAACCAACACCCATTCACAATTTTTTTTGTTGGGGGAGTGGCACTGTGTGGTTTGCCAGATCTCAGTTCCCTGACAAGGTATTGAACCCAGCCATGGCAGTGAAAGCACTGAATCCTAACCACTAGATCACCAGGGGACTCCATCATTCACAATTTTTAAAACTCTCAGATAAATAGGAATAGAGGTTTAACTTTTTAAAGATCCACAAAAAACTTACAGCTACCATCATACTTAGTGATGAAGACTGAATGCTTTCTCTCTAAGTTTGGGAACAAGAAAAGTATGTCCACTCTCACCATTCTTATTTAATATATCACAGAGCAATAAGTAAAGAAAAAGAAATAAAAGACATATAGATTGGAAAGGAAGAAATAAAATTGTCCCTATTTTCAGACAAGGTGATTCTCTACATAGAAAATCCCAAAGAATCTACCAAAAAAAAAACCTTTCTAGAACTAACGAAAAAATTCAGCATGGTAGCAGGAAACGAGATCAACACGCACAAAAATTACATTTCTACGTACCAAAAATAAACATGTAGAAACCAAAATTTAAAACACATACAATTTATAATTTCTACAAGGAAATAAATTACTTATGCATAAATCTAATAAACACGTGCAGGATTTGATACATAAAAATGCAGATGAAAGAAAGCAAAGAAGACCTAAATACATAGCTATACCATGTTCATGGATTATGGATGGACTGTGTTGGAAAACTCAACATAGTGAGGATGTTTGTTTCCCCAAATTGATCAATAGGCTTAATGCAGTTCCTACCAAAATCCTATCTAGGATTATGTAGACATATGCAAGCTTGTTCTAAAACTTATATGGAGAGATAAAGGACCTAGGATAACTTGAAACAATTTTGGAAGAGAAGAATAAAGGACAAGGAATCACTTACTTATATTACTTACTTACAGGCTTATTATATCGCTACAGTAATTAAGACAGTGTGTTATTGGCAGGAGGACAGACATATGGATCAATGGAACATATAGAGCCCAGAAATATGCCCAACTGACTTTTAACAAAGATGCAAAAGCAATTTAATGGACAGAAAATAGCCTTTTCAACGGTGGTGCTAAAGCAATTAGATATCCATAGACTGAATAAATGAATGTCAACCTAAGTCTCATACATTATACAAAATTTAACTCAAAGTGGATTATGGACTTAAATATAAAGCTATAAAACCTTTAGGGGAAAAAAAAATAGAAGAAAATCTTCGGGAAGCAAAGAGTTCTTAGACTTGACACCAAAGGCACAATTTATTAAAGGAAAAATTGGACTTAAAAAATTAAAAACTTTTGCTCTGGGAAAGACTCTGTTAAAGGGATGATGCTTGGCCTCATTACATATTAGAGAAACACAAATTAAAACCAAAATGACATAAATTTCTACATACCTATTAGGATGGCAACAATTAAAATGACTTGTCATAAGGGCTTCCCTGGTGGCGCAGTGGTTGAGAGTCCGCCTGCCGATGCAGGGGACGTGGGCTCGTGCCCCGGTCCTGGAGGATCCCACGTGCCGCGGAGCGGCTGGGCCCGTGAGCCGTGGCCGCTGAGCCTGCGCGTCCGGAGCCTGTGCTCCACAACGGGAGAGGCCACAACAGTGAGAGGCCCAAGTAACGCAAAAAAAAAAAAAAAAAAAGAAGACTTATCATAGCAAGTGCCTGTGAGAATGTGGAGGAACTGAAACTTTTACGATCTGCTGGTGGGAATGTGAACTGGTGTAAGCATATTGGAAAACAGTTTAGCAGTTTCTTAAAAGGTTAAATATATACCTACCATATGCTCCAGCCATTCCACTCCTAGATATTTATCCAAGAGAAATGAAAACATGTTCACACAAAAACTTGTACAGGAAAGCACAGAGCAGTCCGATTCATAATAGCCAAAAAGTGGAAGTAAACAGACGCCCATCAGCTGATGAGTAGATAAACAAACAGTAGTATATCCATACAATGGAATTCTACTTGGCAATGAAAAGCAACGAACTGATGATACATGCAACAACTTGGATGGATCTAAAATAATTAAGCCGAGTAAAAGAAGCCAGGCTGAAATATGTGCTGTGTGATTCCGTTTCTCTAAAATTCTAGAAAGTGCAAACGAGTTCTTATGAATCAATGGCTGCCTGGGGATGGGGTCAGGTGGCAGGGTCAGTCCCCGAGACCTAGGCCAGTTACATCACTAAGGACAGCCCCACTAGTGCCCTTTCCTGAGCTCCTAACCCTTGCCAGCCGACCTGGCCCGTCACAGCCTGGGTGTCTCCTCAGTCAGCACCTTCTCGATCCAGTGTGCGAGGGGCCACTCACATCCCCACCCCCGCCCCCCACTCAGGTGTGTCACTTGTCAAAGGACAGCCACAGGTGCAGCTGTCCCGCAACCTCTCAGAAGTCACCAGCCCACATGGCGACGTGCGCCCGCCCGGTTGTGTGCTGGCCACTGACCCAGGCCAGCCTCGCCCGTGGGGGGCCAACCGAGGTCACGGGCCGTGTCCCCTTGCAGCCAGCCCCCCAGCTTGAGCGTGACTGATTCCTCCCTCTCCAGCCCTCGGTGGTGCTCTTACAGTCCTTTGATTAGAAGACGAAGATTGCCTTTCCTGCAGATGCTGGTTATAGGTCTGAAATCAATTGCGGGTGGTGGGGGGGACACAAATATTAGAGCAAGCGCCTCCTTCATCACTGCCCGGTGATGCCTTCCGAGGCCTCCTGTGCTGAGCCCCCGTCTCAGAATCAGCCCGCACAGAGCCTCCCTGGCTGGGCTTTTTCTTAATCGTTTGCTCAGTGGGTGTCTTATTTGACATGTAATTGTCATCCTAGGGGAAATTAATTTCCAGGGCTTTGAATGGTCTTTATGAAACTCGTGAGCGTGGTGAACCCTGGCCCTGTCCCGGGGGCCAAGGGAGCCCCAGCAACCCTCTCATGGGAGCTCCAGGGGAGCAGGGCCCCAGGCTGCATCCCGAGGAGGTTCGCCAGCCTCTCTTTCTAGATGCGGCTGACTCGGTGTGGCTCCTGCGGTATCCGAGGAGTGGGCACGCTGCCGGCCCCTCGGTGGCCCGGAGCCTGGTCTTGTGGTTGTGAAGGTGTCCAGTGATGAGCCCCTGTGACCTTGTCACCTCTGAGCTTCGGGGGCCGTGGCAGCAAAGTGAAGGCAGTCAGGGGAGCTGGGGGTTGGGCTTCTCCGGAGGCCCGCCCTGAGCCCCAGTGCCACGGGCAAAGGGCAGCACCTGCAGGGCCTGATGAGGGGCACGCGGGCCACAGGCTGCCCTCAGCTCTGCGTGGAGCTCTGCCTGGCTGCTTGTGCCCATCACCCCCTCTTTCAATTAATTCACTCATTGGTCCCTCCCTCCCTGCCTCCCTCCTCCCTCCCTCCTCCCTCCTCCCCCTCCCTCCCTCCCTACACCCTCCCTCCCTCCTCCCTCCCTCCTCCTTCCTCCCTCCCTCCCTCCCCCCTCCCTACGCCCTCCCTCCCTCCTCCCTCCTCCCCCTCCCTCCCTCCCTATGCCCTCCCTCCCTCCTCCCTCCTCCCCCTCCCTCCCTCCTTCCACACTCCCTCCCTCCTCCCTCCCTCCTCCTTCCTCCCTCCCTCCCTCCCCCCTCCCTACGCCCTCCCTCCCTCCTCCCTCCTCCCCCTCCCTCCCTCCTTCCACACTCCCTCCCTCCTCCCTCCCTCCTCCTTCCTCCCTCCCTCCCTCCCCCCTCCCTACACCCTCCCTCCCTCCTCCCTCCTCCCCCTCCCTCCCTCCCTATGCCCTCCCTCCCTCCTCCCTCCTCCCCCTCCCTCCCTCCCTACACCCTCCCTCCCTCCTCCCTCCTCCCCCTCCCTCCCTCCCTATGCCCTCCCTCCCTCCTCCCCCCTCCCCCTCCCTCCCTCCTTCCGCCCTCCCTCCCTTCCTTCCCACAGTCATCCCATTCCACACCGAGCAGCCAGAGTGACCCTGATAAAACCCTCCTGCTCGGCACCTGCCCTGGCCCCTCCTCACTCAAGGCAGAGACAAGGTCCTCCCAGTAGCCATCACGGCCCTGACCATCTGGCCTCAGCCGTTCCTGGGCTCCGTGTCACTCACTGGGCTCCAGGCACGCTCCTGCCCCAGGGCCTTTGCACTGGCAGTGCCTGCTGCCTGGCTTGCCCTTCCCCCAGGCACCCTGTGGCTCCCTCACCTGCTTCAGGTCTTCTCACAGCGGCCGCCCCTGGGCCACCTGCTTCATCTGCAGCCTCGTCCCCTTCCCCGGGGTGGGGTTGCTCTTCACGGTGCATGTCACCACCTGTTGGATTTGGCTGGCTGTCATCTCCCCACTGGAAGGTGAAGGCCCTGTGGGCAGCCTGGCCCAGGACAGGTGCTGGGAGCTCCTGCTGCCCCTGGGTGACCTGGATGGTTTCCACCCAGGCTGCACAGGCGTGGCCTTTAATTTAGATGGAGGCCCCCTTTCAACTTCCTGTTGCCTCAGCGGCCCCCCGAAGCCGGGGGGAGGTTCTGCAGGGCTGCTCGTCACCAGCTCACGAGGCAGACCGTGGTTGGTCTGTCCCCTCCGTGTCGCAGCCGGGAGTTCTGCAGGCCCGGCTCAGCTCCTGTCCTGGCCGTGCTCCCTTGATTCAGCGTTCGAGAAGCAGGGCGCCTTCTTCCTGTGGGCCAGGAACTGCTAGCTCCCTTCTGTCTGCCCGGACCAGGCCCCCAAGCCTGCCGTCTTCCAGAGACAGAAACAGCCTGTCTTGTGCCTGCCTGGCTGCACGGGATGGTCAGCCCGATGCTCTGTCCTCTCAGGGCTGGCTTTTGTCCTGTTGTGTTCTGGCTGCCCAAGACCTTGGCGGCTGCCGGGCATATCGCTGGTGCACAGCTCTGCTCAGGGCCACCGCCTCCCAGGCCAGCGAGTGCCTTATCCCCACAGGCCGCCAGGAAGGTCCCTGCGACCTCAAAGTCCGCACCGAGCTCAGTCGTTAAGCCACGACATCACCCACCCATCCATCCATCTGTCCATCCGTCCACCCACCCATTCGGCAAATAGTCACCAAGCAGCTGTTCTGTGCCCAAGCCTGCTCCGCGTGCTGGGAACGGGACAGTAGCCCTGCCTCCATGGGGCTGGCCTTTCCTCTCCCAGCGCTGGGTTCCTCCAGAGAAATGAGAGAACTAACACGGCTTCTCCAGGAGGCCATGAGGAGTCCGTGAGGCAGGTGTAGAGTGGGGGTCGAGCCTAATGGGGGTTAGGCTTTGTGGGCCGTACGGGCTCCGTCACCACCGCTCCACCCTGCATCTGTCTCAGCCACAGACGAAACGTACGTGAACGGGCATTACTTACAAAAACAGACGGCGACTGGAGGTGGCGCGGGGGCTTGCTCTCCCCTGGTGTAGAGAGTCTGGGGTGGACGCAGGATAAGGGGCAGCTGGCGCTGTCATCGTATCTGAGAATGACAGCGTGATGACGCTGAGGTGCCGTTCCTGTCTGGGATGCAGGGCTATGGGAGACTCGCGGTCCGGGGGCAGCAGGGCACTGGGGGTACGCAGGCAGGAGGTGAGACTTAAACAAAGCTGCCTTCTGTTTAGATCTGTTTAAACGTCGTTTAATCGGGGGTTCCCTGGCTCCACGTGTAATCCCTGACCTAGTGGGGTACACTCTCTGAGAGAGGGAAGCTAGGATTTAACTCGTGACCGAGGGCTGCCCGGAGCCCAGCAGAGGCGGCTGATTTCACCACCGTTTTGAAGGAAGCCTGGGCTGTGCCCCTGGGGGCCATGAGGGTCTCATGGACCCTGCTTCCTTGTCTGCAAGACTCCTCAGCTGGCCCTCCCCTCGCTCGCTCCCCGGAACTCCGAGATCTCTCCGCCGAGTGCTCTGTCCAACCCCATCTCAGATCACGTGGTGAGCTTTTCGTAATTAAATGTACGCCTCCTCCCTCTAGACTGCGAGCAGCTCCTCCTCAGAGAAGGGAAGAGGAGGAATTAACGTTAATGAAGTCTGTGCCACGTGTGGCCTTGGGGAGCCGTGGGGGAGCCCAGAGAGGTTCCATGCCTGCCTGAGGACACACAGCCTAAGAGCCGCAGAGCTGGGATCTGGATGAGGACCCTCCCTCGATCCCCTGGGAGAGGGCAGGCAGGAGGAACCCAGGCTGGAGTCGGAGAGACCTGGGTGGCAATAGGTCTCTCTCCCAGAGCCTCAGTTTGCTCATCTGTAAACTAGACACAGTGACGGTCACCACCTCACAGAGTGGCTCTGAGGATTCAGCGAGGCCGGGAGGGAGGCAGGCAGGGGAGGACAGAGTCCTTGCCTGTCTCTTGGGCCCTGAAGGTCACTGCTGCTGCAGACTGCCTGGCCGGACCCGTGTGCCCCCTCCTCCCGGAGCTGGAGTGGCTGGCGGCAGGCCTGCGTGCAGTGTCCCTGTGCCAAAGGGGAGGCCTTCCAAGGAAAATGCCGCCGTGGCCAAAAACAGACTCCAGAGCCTTCCTGGGGAGGTGAGAGCCGCTGGCGGTGGACCCCTCTCCACCCCCCAGGCCTTGGCCGCCTCCCAGGCAGGGCTGCAGAGAACTGGAGAGGCTGTGCTCAGCCGATGAGGTTGCGTGCGGGTGGTCTTGGATACTTACAGAGGCCGAGAGCAGTGCTGTGCTGCCCTTCGGGAACCAGAGCGGGTGCCGCAGTCAGGGATCCGGGTGCGCGCGTCGTCCTGCGGGAACCAGAGCGGGTGCCGCAGTCAGGGATCCGGGTCCGCACGTTACCCTGCGGGAACCAGAGCGGGTGCCGCAGTCAGGGATCCGGGTGCGCGCGTCGTCCTGCGGGAACCAGAGCGGGTGCCGTAGTCAGGGATCCGGGTCCGCACGTTACCCTGCGGGAACCAGAGCGGGTGCCGCAGTCAGGGATCCGGGTGCGCGCGTCGTCCTGCGGGAACCAGAGCGGGTGCCGCAGTCAGGGATCCGGGTCCGCACGTTACCCTGCGGGAACCAGAGCGGGTGCCGCAGTCAGGGATCCGGGTGCGCGCGTCGTCCTGCGGGAACCAGAGCGGGTGCCGTAGTCAGGGATCCGGGTCCGCACGTTACCCTGCGGGAACCAGAGCGGGTGCCGCAGTCAGGGATCCGGGTGCGCGCGTCGTCCTGCGGGAACCAGAGCGGGTACCGTAGTCAGGGATCCGGGTGCGCGCGTCCATGGTCAGCTTCATCATCGTGTACCATGAGCGTTATATCTGCAGCCGCCCTCATTCTACACCGACCTTCTGCGCAGCCAGCCTGTCCGAGATGCTCTACACCGGGGTCTAGAAACCACCACCACATCCAGCCCACTGGCTGCTTTTTTCTTTCTTTTGTGAAACGTTTTGACCATTTATTTACTAAAAAGTGTCACTTGTGTAAAAAAACCAGAACTTTAGTGGCCTTAAGATGATTTTGCAGTTTATTAGAATCTCTGTATTAAATTATAAACCGTGAGATGCAGTGTGGTGATGGTATCAAGTCATCTGAGATTATCTCCACTCGCCGTTCATACTCCACAGTCAGCTCCCTCGCTCTGCTTGCAACACCATGGAACTGCCTTTAAAAGTTTGTTTCTTCAGTTGTTGGCAGAAGCAGGTTTACAGCTGAGGAAACCTTAGCTCTGGGCCCCTTGGTTCCCTGGATCCCTTTTAAGGATGGGGTTGGAGGGACTAAAAGATGTGTTCACGTGGTCATACGCTTTGTAGTTTTTGTTTACATTTTTATTGTGATAAAAATCTACGTGACAGGACTTCCCTGGTGGCACGGTGGTTAAGAATCTGCCTGCCAATGCAGGGGATGGGTTCGAGCCCTTGTCCGGGAAGATCCCACATGCCGTGAAGCAACTAAGCCCGTGCGCCACAGCTACTGAGCCTGCTCTCTAGAGCCCGTGAGCCACAACTACTGAGCCTGTGCTCTAGAGCCCGTGAGCCACAACTACTGAAGCCCGCGTGCCTAGAGCCCGTGCTCCGCAACAAGAGAAGCCACCGCAATGAGAAGCCCGCTCACCACAACGAAGAGTAGCCCCCGCTGGCCGCAACTGAAAGAAAGCCCGCGTGCAGCAATGAGGACCCAACACAGCCAAAAACAAACAAACAAATAAATAAATAAATTTATGAAGAGAAAGAATCCGCCTGCCGACGCAGGGGACAACAGTTAGAGCTCTGGTCCGGGAAGATCCCACATGCCGCGGAGCATCTAAGCCCGTGCGTCACAACTACTGAGCCTGAGCTCTAGAGCCCACAAGACACAACTACTGAGCCCGTGTACCACGACTACTGAAACCTGTGCACCTAGAGCCCGTGCTCCACAACAAGAGAAGCTACCGCGATGATGAGAAGCCCACGCACCGCCACGAAGAGTAACCCCTGCTCGCAGCAACTAGAGAAAGCACGCGTGCGGCAACGAAGACCCAGTGCAGCCAAAAAAAAAAAAAAAAAAAAAAAACACCACATGACATAAAATTTACCATTTTAGCCATTTTTAGGTGTGCAGGTCAGTAGCATTAAGAACACTCACATTGTGGTACAGCTATGACCAACATCGTCTCCAGAACCTTTCATCTTCCCAAACTGAAACCCATCAAGCACTAACTCCTCCTCCCCCTCCCCCAGCCCCTGGACCCCACCATTTGCTTTCTGTCTCTATGAATCTGACTCCTCTAGGGACCTCACATGAGTGGAATCGTATAGTAGTTGTCCTTTGTGACTGGCTTGTTTCGCTGAGCATAGCATCCCCACAGTTCATCCACGCTGTAGCCGGTGTCACATGTCCTTCCTTTTTAAGGCTGAATAATATTCCGTTGTATGGATGGACCGCGCCTTGTTTATCCGTCATCCATTGATGTACACTTGGCTTGTTCCACGTTTTAGCTACTGTGAATATCGGCACGTGGGCGTGCATATGTCTCTTTAAGAGCTTGTTTTCACTTTTCAGCGTATGCCCCAAAGTGGGATTGCTGGACCCCAGGCTGGTTTATTTTCATCTTTTGAGAAACCTCCATATCGTGTCCCAGAGCAGCTGCACCATTTTACATTCCCACCAACAGTGCGCAAAGGTGCCAATTCTTCAGAATCCTCACCAATGCTTTTTGTTTGTTTGTTTTGAGATTTTGTGGGTTTTTTTTTTAATAGTAGCCAACCTAACGGCTGTGAAGTGGTATCTCACTGTGGCTTTGATTTGCATTTCCCTAAGTTAAGCATCTTTTCCTGTGGATATCGGTCTTTTATATATATATATATATATTCAGGCCCTTGGCCCATTTTTGAATTCAGTTATTTGCGTTTTTGTTGTTGAGTTTTAGGAGTTCTTTGTATGTCTGATATCAGTCTCTTATCAAATATGTGATTTGCAAATATTTTCTCCCATCCTGTGGGTTTTCTTTTCACTCTATCATCGTGCCCTTTGATGTACAGAAGTTTTGAATTTTGATGAATTTCAATTTAAGTATTTTTTTGTTGCCTTTGCCTTTGGTGTCATATTCGATAAATCATTGCCAAATCGGTTGTCACGGAGCTTTGCCTCTATGTTTTCTTCTGAGACTTCTATCATTTTATGTCTTAGGTTTAGGTCTTTGATACATTTTGAATTAATTTTTGTATTTTGGTTCTGCTGTTTAGGTGTGGGTCTAACTTTATTCTTCTGTGCGTGGAATCCAGTTTTCCAGGCACCGTCTATTGAAGAACTACCCTTCCATCACGGAGTGGTCTTTGCACCCTTGTTGAAGATCACATGACTGTGTAGGTGCGGGCTTACATCTGGGATCTCTGTTCTGTCCCGTCTCTGTAGGTAAAGTTGTACTGGGACATGGCTTCACTCATCTGTTTATGTATTGTCTGCGGCTGCTTTCGAGAGAAAACTGGCAGCGTCAGAGTAGTTGTGACAAAGAACACTTGGTGCTCAAAGCCAAAAATACTGCACCCTGGTCCAGCCCACGCCCCGGCTACACAGCCCCACCGGGCCTCCCTGGTCCGTGAGCGCCCCGGACGGTCACCTACAATGTCCCCACCCCCCACCCCCGGCAGCAGCGCCAGGCCTAGCGCATCGTGGGCCTTCCGCTGTGGTTCTTTTATTGCTTCCCGTTGAGCCAGGAGGATTCACAGCTGCCTCTGGCTGGTTCATCTTCCAGGGAGAAGTGGCAAAGAGGTTAAAGTACTACAGGACCCCTCATTCACCCCTAAGGCCCCTCATTGCTTCCCTGAGGGCCCCCTTCCCTAGACACTGGGCCAGGGGCAAAGCTGAGAGGCAGGGGCTGTATAGTGTAGGCGATGGGTAAACTATTTCGCAGGGTCCTGGAGGCTCCCGCTGCACCAGATGTTAACCTTTCGGTGGCTGACTTGTAGGAAAGTGGGCAGCAGGTCCACGCAGGTGGCCAGGCTGTGGGAGGGGCTCAGGGCAACGGCGACTTACCAAGCAGACCAGGGTGTTTACCATTCAGCAGCCCTCGATCCCAGTATACCGACCTCATCTGGTGGGAGGGGGCCTAGGGCCGGCTGTGGCCCACGGGTGGTGCCCACTTCCGGCACCTGGCCCTGGGCATTTGTTGGGGCCGTGGATGCAGTAATTGGGGCCAAGATGTTCTGAGTGCCTGGGTCCAGCTGCCAACGTGTCCCTCTCTGGCAAAGACGAGGCAGCACGGTGCCCTGTTTACAGATGAGGAGACGCATCACAGAGGAGACTCATCCACGGTCACGGAGCGAATAAGGGCGACACCCCGCCAGAGGACACCTTGCGGGCCCAGACCTCTGCGGAACACCGTGACTTGGACCCATTTCTGGCCGGACCCTCATCCTGAGACGGGTACCCGCCGTCGTCTGTTTGGACTGTGTCCTCGCAAGGCTTTCTGTGCATTTTCAGGCACCACACGCGCTCAGCTGACAGTGTTCTGTGCACATTTCCCTCCCCCACAAGCAGAGTCGTGCTGTGTCGGAGGCTTCTGCAGCTGGCCCTGCGGCCCCGGAACCTCTCCTCATTGTCACCTGTGACCTGCAGCTTGGAATGCCTCACAGCACATCCTAGCCTGTCCCCCACCGAGGGACATCCAGGTTGCTCTTTGGTTCTGCTTTCCTTTTATTTGATGGGCCCCTGCAACACGGGCCCCTCGCAGCTGGCACCCACCCCTCCCCTCCGTGCAGTGTGCCCACACCTGCTCATCACCCTCAGGAGACGTGAACTCCCAGAGGGTGGGGGTCTTGCCCCCTGGCCACCCCACCCCTGCCTAGGCCCTTGCCCACCTCCTGGTTACGGGTGAGCTCTCCTCTGGGTGCCGCACCTGCCGTGATTTCTCTAACCCTCACTCCCCGCCCCAAGGCGGGCAGGCGTGAGCCTCGTCTCACAGACACACACAGACACCCAGAGAGTCCTGGAGCGGGGCAAGGTCACGCGGCAGCGAGGGCGGCCCGATTGGCTCCAGGGCCTGTGCGTTTCACCGCTAGCTCTTCAACATGGAACCTGCCCAAGTGAATTGAATCCCCCCTGCCCGGCAACAGCCCTTTCATTACTGCCACCTGCCTTCTCCCCTCGCCCTGGATCTGGGCCAAGGGGCCGCTGACAAGGGCTCAGTTACAAGCTGTGTGACCTCGGTTGGTCGCGTGCCCTTTCTGAGCCTCAGTTTCTTCACTGTGAGAGCGGCTGGTAGCAGAACCCTCCTTGAGGGGGGGCGGCGTTGGAGGGACCCCTGCAGCGCCAGGTGCTCAGCAGGGGCCTGAGGCGAGAGCACCCGCTGCCACCGAGAGCGGCTCGTCGGTTCAGGCCCGGCCACCTCGCACCCAGTGATGGATGTGCAGCTGTGCAGCCCGGAGCCAGGGAGCGCTTGAGATGCTCCGGCTGGTTTTTAATCACAGCAAGAGGAAATTGGGCAGATCCAGACGCGGATTCATGTGACAGCGCTGTCTCGGGTCTCACTCAGCTTCCCCTGGCCTCGTGGCGACATGGGGGGTGCAGGTGGCGGGCTTCTGCTCTTGGGAGCTCCCCCAGAGTCCCTCAGGCGCCCCTGCCTCTCCCATGCCTAGTGCTGCGCTGGGCCCGGGCCCTGAGGCCAGGCCTGTGCAGCGAGTTAAGGAGAGGGGCGTGGGGGCAGGGTGGTGGGACTCTCCTAGCCTGCGGCCCCTGCTCCTTCCCTGTGAGCCCCCCTGCCCGCCAGCACATGCTCCTCTGCCGGGCGGACCGCCTGGCCTGCCACGGCTGGACTCACAGCCTAAGAGGCTTCTGTATCTGCGATGGGAGTTACTCGGAGGTGTCGAGGCCACCTCCACTCGGGTGTCACTTCCTCAGGGAAGCCCTCCCTGACCACCCTACACAGACTGTCCCCTTCACAGCTCTCAGGGCTGGGGCAGAGCTTTCTGCACATAGGTCTACTTGTCTGTTGTCTGTCCACAGAGAGTGATCACTGGCACCTATGCGGCACTCGAAGACATGTGCTGGGTACTCTGTGCAGGGTACTGTGTGCTGGGTACTCTGTGCAGGGTACTATGTACTGGGTACTATGCAAGGTACTGTGTGCAGAGTACTATGCTATGTACTGCGGGCAGAGTGCTATGTAGTGGGTACTATGTGCAGGGTACTGTGTGCAGAGTACTATGGACTGAGTATTGTGTGCAGGGTACTCTGTGCTGGGTACTATGTGCTGGGTACTATGCAAGGTATTGTGTGCAGAATACTATGTGCTATGTACTGCGGGCAGAGTACTATGTAGTAGGTGCTGTGTGCTGGGTACTATGTGCAGGGTACTGTGTGCAGGGTACTGTGTGCTGGGTACTATGCAGGGTACTGTGTGCTGGGTACTCTGTGCAGGGTACTGTGTGCTGGGTACTATGCAAGGTACTGTGTGCAGAATACTATGTGCTATGTACTGCGGGCAGAGTACTATGTAGTAGGTGCTGTGTGCTGGGTACTGTGTGCTGGGTACTCTGTGCAGGGTACTGTGTGCTGGGTACTCTGTGCAGGGTACTGTGTGCTGGGTACTATGCAAGGTACTGTGTGCAGAGTACTATGTGCTATGTACTGCGGGCAGAGTACTATGTAGTAGGTGCTGTGTGCTGGGTACTATGTGCAGGGTACTGTGTGCAGAGTACTATGGACTGAGTATTGTGTGCAGGGTACTGTGTGCTGGGTACTCTGTGCTGGGTACTATGCAAGGTATTGTGTGCAGAATACTATGTGCTATGTACTGCGGGCAGAGTACTATGTAGTAGGTGCTGTGTGCTGGGTACTATGTGCAGGGTACTGTGTGCTGGGTACTGTGTGCTGGGTACTCTGCAGGGTACTGTGTGCTGGGTACTCTGTGCAGGGTACTGTGTGCTGGGTACTATGCAAGGTACTGTGTGCAGAGTACTATGTGCTATGTACTGCGGGCAGAGTACTATGTAGTAGGTGCTGTGTGCTGGGTACTATGTGCAGGGTACTGTGTGCTGGGTACTCTGCAGGGTACTGTGTGCTGGGTACTATGCAAGGTACTGTGTGCAGAGTACTATGTGCTATGTACTGCGGGCAGAGTACTATGTAGTAGGTGCTGTGTGCTGGGTACTATGTGCAGGGTACTGTGGGCTGGGTACTATGGGCTGAGTACTGTGTGCAGGGTACTGTGGGCTGGGTACTCTGCTCAGGGTACTATGCCAGGCCCTTCGCAGGTGTTAGCAGTCCCGACAGCCTCGCTTTTCAGATAGGCACAGAGAAGGTCAGGAATTGCGTGAGGTCGTCCCGCTTGCAGCGAGCTGGGCTGGCTGGTAAGCTGGGTGTTCCCGGCATTCCCGGCCTGCGTGTGCTGCGCTTCTCCCTGTGGGCTCCCGGTGGTGAGAATGCTCCAGACACCTGGTGGGCGCTCCATCAGCAGTGGTGCGTGTTGCCCTTGTGAGTGCTATTCTGAGTGCTGGGGGCCCAGGAGGAAGCCGCTAACTCGTGCACCAGCAGCGCCGGGAGAAGATGTCAGGAAGGACACCAGGGACAGGGGAGGGGGGCGACTCAGCTCTGCCTTTCAGGCTGAGTAAGGGTCCAGCGGGCAGGTGGATGTGAGGAAGGGCAGCCCAGGCAGAGGGTCCAGCATATGCAAAGGCATGGCGGGTTCAGGGAACAGTGGGGAGGGGCAGGGGCCGGGCAGGGAGAGGAGATGGGGAGGCTGCCCAGGGCGAAGGCTGGGGAGTTTGCAGAAAACAGAGTCACCCCACGTGTTAGGCAGCTCGGGCTGCTGTGACAAAATCCCACGGGCTGGGTGGCTTCAGCAGCAGAAGCTTATTTTTCCCAGGTGTGGAGGCTGGCTGTCCAGGGTGGAGGTGCTGGTGTGTTCAGTGTCCGGTGAGAGCTCTCTTTCTGGCGGGCAGACGGCTGCCTTCCTGCTGTGCAGACAAAGGAAAAGGAAGACATCTAACACTCCGGCCTCTGCTTTTCTTCTTCTCAGGACACTAATCCCATCACGCGGGCCCCACCCTCACGACCTCATCTAACCTAATCGCCTCCCAAAGGCCCCACCTCTACACCCCGTCACCCCGGGGGATTAGGGCTTCAGCACATGAATCTGGGGCCACGAACATTTGGTCCATCACACTCAGCTCTCTGAAGCAGAAAGAGTCTCCAGACGGGGTTAGACGCTCATGCACATCCTTGGAAAGTCTGGAGGCACAGGTTCTGGGCAGGTCCCGAGGAAGGAGCCCAGAACAACACTACAGAGATAGGGTGGCGGGAGCGGGGGGAGTTGCTGCGGGCTTTGCCACAATGAGGAAAATGGGTGGTGGGGTCCGGGGGCTGCCAGTCGAAGGGTCAGGAAGCCAGGCTACGGTCAGCATCCAGGAAGCATGGCCGTTGACCCGTGTGTGTGCTGGGAGGGTGCTGCAGGAGCCGGAGAGGCCAGGCCAGGACGCCCCGAGCCCCGGCTGCAGGGAATGGGGTCCCCAGCCCGGCTGGGCAGGCGGGGCCGGCGTTCCCTTTTGTTTCTTGCCTGCTCCCTGGACCGTCCTCTTTGTGTCCCTCCAGGCCCCTCTGTGTTTCTTCTTATGGGGTGGCAGCTGGGCTCAGTCATCCAGCAGCCCAGAAGGTGCCTATGATGGGGTACCAGGCAGCGTTTTTATGTTCAAGACACAGAAGCCAACTTTGGCTAAAAGAGAATCAGAGATGGGTGAGGGCGGGGGGGATGCCCACACGGGCAGGGGTGTAGTGGGTGCAGGACCAGGTCCGCGGAAGCCAGAGCCAGGGCAGCTTGGTGGGGGCCAGGGAGCAGGAACCGGTGGGCGGGCTTGTCCAGACACCCTGTTGGAATCACTCGGCTGCCATTACATGGGGTTTTTCTATTTTTATTTTTTCTTAATTTATTTGTATTGAAGTCTAGTTGATGTACGATGCTGTGATAATTTCTGCTGTACAGCAAAGTGACTCAGTTATACACATATATACATTCTTTTTCATATTCTTTTCTGTTATGGTTTGTCACAGGATATTGAATATAGTTCCCTGTGCTGTACAGTCGGCCCTTGACGGTTATCCATCCTGTATATACTAACTTGCGTCGCTAATCCCAAACTCCCAATCCTTCCCTCCCCCATCCACCGCCTTGGCAACCGCCAGTCTGTTCTCTATGTGTGTGAGTCTGTTTCTGTTTCATAGTTAAGTTCATTTGTGTTGTATTTTACATTCCACATATAAGTGACAGCATATGGTATTTGTCTTTCTCTGTCTGACTTACTTCACTTAGTATGATAACCTCTAGGTCCATCCGTGTTGCTACAAATGGCATTCTTTCTTTCTTTTTTCATGGCTGCGTAGTATTCTGTTTTGTATATATACCTCTTTTTTATCCATTCATCTGTCAATGGTCGTGTACGTTGTTTCCATGTCTTGACTATTGTGAATAGTGCTGCTATGAACATAGGGGTGTGTGTACCTTTTTGAATTATAGTTTTTGTTTTGTTTTTTTGTGGTATGCGGGCCTCTCACTGTCGTGGCCTCTCCCGTGGCGGAGCACAGGCTCTGGACGCGCAGGCTCAGCGGCCATGGCCCACGGGCCCAGCCGCTCCGCGGCACGTGGGATCCTCCCGGACCGGGGCATGAACCCGCGTCCCCTGCATCGGCAGGCGGACACCCAACCACTGAGCCACCAGGGAAGCCCTTGAATTAGAGTTTTGTCTGGATATAGGCCCAGGAGTGGGATTGCTGGGTCATATGGTAATTCTGTTTTTAGTTTTTTGAGGGATCTCCATACTGTTTTCCATAGCGGCTACACCAATTTACATTTGTATGGGGTTTTTAGATTATAAAGCATTTCAAACCTAGGGAAAATCAGAATAGCAGCCTATATGTATATAACACATCCTATGTGCCCAGAAGCATTCTAAGCATTTAATAAACAAAAATTCCTTGAATCCTCGTGATGACCCCCTGAGGCAGGTACAGTGTTTTCAGGTAAAGAAACAGGCTCAGAGCGACTGCCCAGGTGAGCCGGGGCCGTGTGGATGGAGAGCCCGGTACACGGCCAGCCGCGCCATCCAGATGCGCTTAAAAGGAGGGAGGGGTGGAGGGGAAGGAAGCTGCCACTCCGGCTGCCCCTGCCCCTGCCTCCCAGGGTGGGCGGTCCTCTGCGTAAGTCTGAGCATTGGCCCTGGAGCCCAGGGCCCGTGAGGACCCTGGCAGCCCGTCTGAACCCCTCCGCCACACGCTGCCCACTCTCCGGATGCGCCTTTCCGTGGCTGCTGGCTGGAGGTCTGTGACTGAGGGCAGGGCACCAGAGGGACGTATTGGCCGTGTGACCCCCCACCCCGAGCTTGGAGGAGGCCACACCCTACCCACCCACGCCCACTGTCCCTCATATTTCCCTCCCAAGCGTTTCCCGACTGGGGGGCCGTAACCTGCAGGTCCCTCCCCCACCCGCGCAGAGGGGCTGTGAGGTCCATAGGCTGTTGTTTCATCTGTGTGATTTGTACAGATTCTATCACAGGCTGCTTATCTCCGTGCAGCCTGCCCTGTTTGAGCTGCCGTGGTGTTTTGAAGCTTTACCGGCTCCAGGAAGACGTGACCAGCAAGGGAACACGTGCTTCTCTGCCTGGGAGCCCGGCAGCTCAGGACTGCCGACTCAGAGGGGTGGCCTTGTCCAGCCCGAGCTAGCGAGGGAGGTTCCCACCAAGACTGACTCACGACAGGGTGAGGGGACGCCCTCGTGCGAGAGGGGAGATGGGTGTGCGCGGCTGGAAAGTAACGCAGGACCACGTGCGCTGCAGCCTGGAGGACAGCGTGGGCGTTTGTGTCGAGTATCCCCAAATAACCACAGGCTTGACCCGTAATCCCGCCTCTTGGAATGCTCCTGAAGGAACTCCTCATGGCTAAGAACAAGGATGCCTCGCCACGTTGTTTTATGGTCACAAAATACGAGCAATAACCTTGCTCTCTAAAAATAGACGTTTGGTTGCATAGTTGACACAACAGCCACGTGTATGAGGGTAAGAGAATTGTTACAAATTAGGGTTTTAAGAAGATGAGGTGGAAGCTTGCCCGTGAAGTTACATTCACTAGAAAAGTGAAGGCAAAACTAAAAACTCCAGCAGAGTGTCACTTAGGTAAAAAATAAATACCTTGAGAAAACGCCTAGGAGAAAATGAACAAAAAGGCGGAGAGGTGGTTTCTAGGTGGTGGGCCTATGGGTGACTTTTGTACTTCTCTATAGTTTTCTAGATTTAAAAGCTCCAGTGATATTAGCGGCCGCCTGAAGGGTTTAGTCCCCCAGGGCTCCCTGGATTGGGGGCTGGGGAGCTCTGCTCAGGGCCAAGGTGGGCCAGGCTGGTGCACAGAGTGGCGGGGGCGGGGGGCAGTCCTCATGCATCTCGCTGGCTGGGTTCTGAGCCAACTGGCAGTGAAGCCACAACTCCACCACCGTGTCCATGCCCAGTGGGGCTCTCCTGGAGTGTCAGACCCACCAGCCCAGAGTTCTGTGGGGTCTGGCAGTCAGTAGCAGGTCTTCGACCATCAGTGGAAGTCCTGGCAAAACCAAGCTAAGTGGTAAGAAAGCACAGCCACCATGACAGCAGCAGACATTGTACCAGCTGCCGGATTTGGGTTCCAGCTCAGGTCTGAGCAAATCCCTGGTCCTAATCCTACCTCTCTCACCAGCTGTGTGACCTTGGGCAAGTGACTTAACCTCTCTGAGCCTGTCTAGTTTCTTCACGCATACAGCGGAGATAACGATTACCTGAACTGGTTGCTGGGAAGGTTAAACAGGTGGGAAGCATCTAACTGTGCTGGCCACATAGTAGGCACTCTATTGTAGTGGCCACGGGGATGGTACTCATGTGGGTGATGTCCTCTGCCTTTACTTACCTGGATGGTTTCTAGAGGGTCTGGAGCTCAAGGTTAGAAGTGGGAACTGGCTTTATTTTTCTCCAGCCACTGCTCTGATCGGCCCTGGCTTGGACTTTCTTTCAGTTCCTGGATGACTGTCTTTAGACACCTGTCCGGCGTGGTGCTGGGGGGTCACACGAGCCGTCTCACCCCTTCTCCACATCAAAAAAAAAACACAGGCTATGAGAGACGGCCAGGGGTATGCCAACTTTGTGGCATTTTACATGTTCATTGCTACTTTGGGTTGGCATTTCATTAAGATTGAAGCGTTTCCATAAAACCACCCGAGTCTTTTCCTACTTTCATTATTCCTGCTAACTCCGCATGGTTGGGTGACTTCAGTAGGCCACAGAGCTGGCATTCGGTATCTCTTCTCACACAGGCTTGACGTGATGTATTGGGGGAAATGTGTACTTAGGATTTCAAGGTTGTGACCTCCAAGATATTCTAACTTCTGGAGACGGCTGACCACCAAGATGTTTGTTTATTCAGTCACTCGTTTTATAAATACACTGAGCACATGCTCAGAGCTTGGCCCTGTGCTAGCCCACAGGGTAGGAATGGGTAGGAATTCGTTTCTGATTCTGAGAGGCTCCCGGTCTCCCGGAGGCAACGGCAGAATATGATCACTTATTCTTCACTGGTTACTCACCATGGATTGTAGCCCGGCTCTGCCAAGAGGCAGTGCCGACCAGTGGTTAAGGAAGGGCGTGCTGGGGTCCAAGTTTCAATCACTGCCCCACCTCCTGCTACGGTGCAAGTCGGGGCTTGCCACCCGGCCTCAGCTTTCTCACCTGTACAATTTCATGGCGTTGTTGTCAGGATAACGCGAGATAAAGAGCTCACAACCATACCTAGCACATAGTAGGCGCTCAAAGATGGAGTCTCTGACTACGGTGGGCCCAGTGCTGGGTCTGGAATAAAAAGAGGAATTAGCGTGGCCCTGTGTCCTCAGGCACTGGCATGGGGGCAGAGTCACCGGGGGCCGTGGGGGTCCTGGGGGGAGGTCACAATGGAGGGTGGGCCTGGGTGCTGATGGGGGCAGGGAGGACCTCCCGGAGGACTCAGCTCAGGGCTCCAGGCAGTGGATCCACGCTCGTTTCTATTGAGTCCAGAGTTGGGCTCCGAGGCAGAGCCTGGATGAGGCCAGGGCTCTGCTCCACAGAGCCCCCCAGGGACCCAGGGACCCAGGGACCCCAGTCCTGCGGTTCTACCGTTCCCTCAGCCGAGGCTGGCTCTCCATTTATTTATTTATTTAATTATTTTATTTATTTTTATTTATTTTTATCTCTGGCTGCATTGGGTCTTCGTTGCCGCGCGCGGGCTTTCTCTAGTTGCGGCGAGCGGGGGCTACTCTTCGTTGCGGGGCCCGGGCTTCTCATCGCGGTGGCTTCTCTTGTTGCGGAGCGCGGGCTCTAGGCGCGCGGGCTTCAGTCGTTGTGGCACACGGGCTCAGTAGCTGTGGCACGCGGGCTCTAGAGCACAGGCTCGGTAGCTGTGGAGCACAGGCTTAGTTGCTCCGCGGCATGTGGGATCTTCCCAGACCAGGGCTCGAACGCATGTCCCCTGCATTGGTAGGTGGATTCTTAACCACTGCGCCACCAGGGAAGCCCTGGCTCTCCGTTTATTACTGAACTCAGGTTTGGCTGCCTGAGGCTCAGGAATGCAACACTGAGAGACCAGGGTGGGTAAAAGGAAAGACAGCTTTATTGTGGAAGCCGGCAATCCTGCAGAGAAGGTGGACTCATGTCCCAAAGAACTAATACCCCCTTGTGGATCAGGGGGCAAGAGTTTTTAAGGGGAGTTTCAGGGGTGCACAGGCCAGGAGCGGGGGGGGTGGCTATATGCAGAACAGCGCAGTCGGCTGCGACAGTCATCTTGAAATTGGTCACACGGTGGTCTGACCAGCATCATCTTGATTGTTTTCAGTACGGTTAATCTTCAGTTCCAGGGCTGTTTTGTTCCCATTTCTTTGAAGCCAGTTCTTGGAATTGTGCAAGATGGAGTGGCTTATGTCATGGCTATAGTCTGGTCATCATGCAGTAGCTTTCACCCGGTGGGGACTTCAGTATCTACAAAACAGCTCAAGGGACATGGCTCAGAATATTACCTATAGCCCTTGAGGAGGAGCTAAAGGTCCTTGACTTTGTTTAGTGGCCAAACTATTATTGTTTTGTCTTGTTTGACTGTTTCCCATTGTTTCTGCATTTTCTCGCTTCTCTGATTAAATTTATTCTTTGGCTAACGTTTGTCTACAGACAAGAGGCAGGAGGAGGGCATGGTGTTGGGGGAGGGAGCAGGGTCTGTCCCAGGAAGGCCTCATGGCGTCCTGCTCTGTTACACATCTTCCCCCACATGGCCATACTTCACTGGTCAGCCTCATGCTGCGCTAGGGGAGGGGGAATGGAGACGGGGCGGGGGGGGTGTAGAAGGAAGGAGAGTGGTGGTAAGGAGAGTGCATACGTGTGCATGGGGGTTGTAGTTCTTGGTAACTGGATATTTTTAAATGCAAATGTCACCTGGACTGTGTGTTGTATGGGACTCCCGAGGCTCCTGGAATGTCTCTCCTCCATTTTCTCTGCACTTTGCTGGCGGGGGTAGGGTCCCGGGGAGCGGTTGGTAGTCTCCGGGCAGTATCTTGTCTGCTGACCAGCCCTGATGGCAGCAGAAAGGACCTGGGATGTGCGGTCAGGACCCTGGGCTCCAGACCAGGTTCTGCCTCGGCTGCTGGTGGGGCCTAGGCAGGAGGATCTGTGCGCAGAATCGAAGGTCGTGGAGGGTTATGCCCTGGCGGGGCGGAGGAGCAGTCAGGGACAGCTTCCTGAAGGAAGCAGCGTCCTTCTGGGTGGAGGGGACTAGAAGTGCACTCTGGACTCGAAAGGGCCAGACCGTGAAAGGCCCTGAGTGCCGAGCCGAGAGTTCACCCCGAGTGGACAGAAGCCGCAAATGAACCCCCGGAAAACGGCCTCTGGTCTGCAGAGTGTGAGTTAAAATTTAAAAATTTTAAATTTTACAGTCTAATTACCTATGGACATTTGAAAACCAAAAGATTTGGTTTTTTTTGGTGATGAGTCTCTGGGTTTCTGTCTTCTCTTGGTGGCTCAGAAGATCTGGCAGCTCTGGAGGGGTTCCCTCCTCACAAGTCCCTTCCACCCACCTCGCTCACTTCGTGCCGCACCGGCTGGGTGCCTGGATGACCCCTGACCCCTGCCACGTGTTGGGGGCGGGTGCCTGAAGGCTCTGCCCCCCAGGAGGACCCAGTATTGCCCAGGTCAGCATGTGGTGGAGGCCAGAGGTGAGGGATGAACGGGAGGGGCCGGGATGGTCCCTGTACCTGTGGTCCCTGAGAGCAACTGAGTCCAGAGCCTGGCCGAGGGGGCTGGTGGGGGGAGAGGACAAGGGGCGGCCCAGGGCTGAGCTCTGGCCCCCACTGGGTGGCTTCTGCCTGGATGTTGGGTAACTGTAATCCACTTGCTAGAAAGTTCTAAGACTCCGCATAAAAGCGAAATCATGGCTCTGAACCCACTTTGTAGACTGCAAAGAACCTGGATCCAAGGGACTGGTGAGAGGGAGTCCGGGTGGACTCAGAGGGTCCCTGGTGACGGCCCCCAGAGTGCACTCACCGGGGGGGTTTGTCACCTCGGGGCCCCCCAGGGGACTCACCCCTTCCCTCCCCTTCATCCCCAGCCTGGTACATTCCAGGTTTGCCCCCCACAGACTGGTCAACTGTGCTGTGTTTCCGAGAAAGCAGGGAGTGCAGAATTCACTCATTTATTCATTCAGTAAGCACGTCTCCATGAAGGGTGTATGTCAGGAAGTTACACGGGGCGCAGGACACAGTCCCGGCCCTTCAGGTTGGGGGAGCAGGTAAGGGAGAGTGGAGTGAGTATTAAGCACAGCTTGAGTCGGATGGCCTGGGTTCGGACCTCAGCTCCACCACTCGCTAGCTGTGTGACCTTAGGCGAGTCGTTCTACCTCTCTGTGCCTCAGTTTTCCCACCTAGAAAATGAAGATACTAGCAGTGCGCACCTTGGGGTTTGCCGTGAAGATTAAATAAGATAATGTAGTAGGGTACACAGGACAATGCCTGCACAAAAGGAGTGCTCTGTTGGCAAGTATTACCGTACATGTAGCAAGGATTTACTGAGCACCTACCATGGGCCAGACACTGAGGGTGGAGCAGTGATGGAGACAGGCACGAGCCCTTGCCCTCGTGGGGTGGGAGGCCCCACGGTGCCGAAGGCAGACCCTCTTGGGCTCATGCCTCCCCGCTTTCCTGCCCAGAAGCCGCAGCTGCTTGCCCCCGCTGCTCCCCTGCCAACCAGACCCCGTGGTCCTGCAGCATCCGGAGGGCTTTTGCAAATCGCCTGCCCTAAGAGGCTCCCTTGCCCTAGCTCTTGCCAGCTGGGGAGCCTTAGGGCACTGCCTTGACCTCTCTGGTCCTTGGCTCTCTCTCTGTGATGGAGGACCCAGTCCCTTCCCCGGGCTGTGGAGAGGGGCAAGGGACAGACGTAGATGGCATCCAGGCGCGGGGCTGGCTCTGCCAGTGATGGGGGTACTGTGATCCGTCAGCTTTAAACACACCCGCAGCTCTCCTGAGGCTCAAGCCTCGTGGTCCGTGGTCTGTAGATGTGGCCTGGCGTGGGCGATCTGTGGCTGCCTTGGGTGTGTTGGACGGGAGTTAATTAAAAAGGTGTCTGGGAGATGAATTTCTGGAAACACGAATCGGAAGCCAGTGGAAGCTATTGATCCATTTAATGGGAAGCCGATAGTATCAGAGGGAGCAGACAGCTCTGGCTTAGGGAGATCGATGCAGCCGCTTCTGCGAGCTGACCTGCCGGGGCCTGCTGGGGACACGGCTGGGCCGGGGAGGGGCCCCCAGCCTCCATACCTCCCCCGCTCCCTGCAGAGCCCCAGGCGCTGACTCTGGGTCAGAGCAGGAGAGCAAGTTGTGCTTGTGCTGGGGTCGGAGCCTCCTCTGAGGTCACCCCCCACCCCCGGGGAAGCCCCCTGGCTGCGCAAGGTGACGGACCTCTTCAGGCCTCAGTTTCCTCCTCCGGAAACTCCTGAGCCCTGGGCATGTTGTGGGGTTAAACGTGATCGTCGTCAGGCAGTGGCAGGCTGTGTCGTCCTCAGCACTGGGGCTACGGAGTTGAATAACCTGCCCCAAGCCCCGGCCCTCGTGGGGCTCGCCTTAGTGGGCAGGACACAGGACAGACCACAAAGAGTCTGTTTATTACACGGTAACTCGCAGCCTCAGGGAGCAGTGCGTGGGCCGGGCCCCGAAGGGTGAGAACCCAGCAGCCAGCAGGTGACAACTGCAGCCTGTGATGTGAATAGCCGATTGTCTTGGCAGCCGACAACCCCCCCCCTGCCCCCCCCCACGCCAAGGTCTCCAGGGCCCCGTGCGTGCGGGGATGGGGCGGCCGCAGCACTGCCGCACGCAGCATGGGTCTGCTCTCTTCCTCCTTACAGACCCTGGGGCGCCCCGTGCTTTGGCGCCCGTTTCTCAGAGAGGTGTGGCCATGGGAAGTCTCTGGGGACTGGAGGCCTTGGAGGCCTGGGCAGGGCTTCTCAGGCACCTGCTGAGGAGGGGCTCCCGTCCCCCTGCACTCCTCTCCCTCCCCAGGAGTCATCTTGAAAGCGCTTACTTGCGAAGTGCTCTCCCAGGATCTGGGTGGAGAGAATGGCACTGTTAGTCTGTTTATTGACTCCTGGACTTTATAAGCCCGTAGCACCTCCCCTCCGCAGTCTGCCCCTGAACTTGGGGCTCCTGCATTAGTGCCTCCTCAGGCGTGACCATCCCCCACTCACCCTGACCCCCCCCCCCCCCGCCACCGACCTGGTCCCCTGGCTCTGGTCTATCCTCTCAGCAGCCAAGAGAGCTTTTAGAAACACAAACCACATCTTGTCACGGGCATGAAACCCAAGAGTGGCTTCCCACAGCATTAGGTGTAAAATCCAGACCCCGCACTGCACTGGCCCTGCCGTCACCCAAATCCCCCCTCCCCCCGTGGCCTCCCCCAAACTCTGCTCCCTGAACCCCCTCTCCCCGCGATACCCTCCCCCCAAACTCTGCTCCCTGAACCCCCTCTCCCCGCGATACCCTCCCCCCAAACTTTGCTCCCTGAACCCCCTCTCCCCGCGATACCCTCCCCCCACACTCTACTGCCCTTGCAGCTTTTCGAGCACATGGGTGTCCTCTGATCTCAGGGCCTTTGCACTTGCTGCTCCCTGTCCAGACCACACGTGCCCTAGGTCTTGGCATGGCTGGTGCCTTGTGCCTGTTCATTTCTCAGCTCTTCAGGAGGCTCTGAGGGCCCCCGCCCGACTGACCACCCCCTTATACCTGCCCAGCACTTGACGCCCCCTCCAAGGTTCTTTAGCGCACCTGTGCAGGACTTTACCGTCTGTCCCCCACCCCATGGCAGCAGGTACTGTCTTTCCTACTTACTTCCTAGTTGCCATGGCCCAGGGTAAGGTTCAGTAAACATTTGCGGAATCAACTGATGAACGAAACGTGAGGCTCTGCAGGAGTTCAGCTGGAGATGCAGCCTCGCTCAGCCTGGAATTCTGGGCTTTGCTGGATCTGCCAGCACTTGGTGGCATTGTACTGAGTGTCCCCCACCTTCACCCGCAACTACTGACCTGAGGATGGGTGACCCGGACCCTGACCCAGCTCCAGATCTGAGAGGCGGGGCTCCGGGAGAAGTCCTGGGGGCTGGTCTGTGCTGAGACCCCATCCTCTGCAGGGGCGGCGGGGGCGGGGAGCCCCTCATCTTGGGGAGCCCCGCCCCACAGGGGGAGGAACTAACTCCTCCACCCAGAGGATAGGAACTTGAGGCTGAACATTCCCCAGGCAGATGAGGAGAAGGGAAGGATGTTGTGAGCAGCGGGAACAGTGCGTGCAAAGGCCCTGGGCGTTGGGAAAGCTGATATCAGGAGAAGAGAGGCCCCGCTTCAGCAGGAGGACCGTGGTCCTCTTCTGCCTCATTTGATCCCCCTCCCTCCTCCAGCTGAGGGGTCTGGCGGGTCTGCCCTCGAGACCACGGGGGTCTCTTCCTCCCGTCCCCCTTCTCCTGCCCCCACCCCCACTGTCTGTCAGCACAAAGCAGAGGCCTCCTTCCCACCCTCCCTGGGGATCCTCCCTGGCTCCCTCAGCCGTCACCAGCCGGTTCTGTTACCTCTGACCTCCTCTCCCCTTCACTTCCTTTGCGCCAGCCGCTCTGGCCCCCTCGCTGTTCCTGGAGTGCCCCAGGCGTGCTCCCACCTCAGGGCCTTTGCACTGCTGCTCCTCTGCCCAGAATGCTCTTCCCAGACAACTCCATGGCTCCTTCCCACACTCCCCTCCTCAGCGAGGTCCTCCCCGCACCCCCCCCCATCTAAGTGGGTCACTGCCCTGTCCCAGCCTCCCCATCTTACCAGTGTTTCTTCTGACATCCCCAAACTTCCCTACTGTGTTATCAGCCTCCCCAGATCCAGGCTTTGTCCTTTTCTCTGCTGTGCCCTCAGTGCCAGAAAGACGGCTGCACGTACTATCTACTCAATCAGTGTTTGCTGAATGAACGAAGAAACTCTGGGGTCTCCTGAGATCCCATTCAGGCCCAGCCGAGGGTCAGGCCAGGCCGTGGGCCACCTGGGGCAGGATAGGCGTCAGGCACCATCGCCCTGGGATGCTTGGTCTCGGCCTCCAGGAGCCCCCATAGGGCTTGGGGACCGGGGCTCAGGCCAGCCAATAGGCATCTCCCACAATGCCCGGAGCTGGTCCTGAAGAAGCAGGCTGCAAACGGGGGCAAGGGCGCCCACCTACCCCAGTGGCAAATGGCTGATAATTAATGTTGGGCCTGCACATTACTGATCAATTTACAGTCGAAAGTGCAGCCAGAAGCGATTCCCCAGAAAAGAGATGTTCAGCCCCACATCTTCCTTGTTGTTGTTACTCATCAATCACCAGTTTTGCAAGCAGCTTATTCAAATGTAGAGAAAAGCACGGCTGGAGATATAAAAGGCCCTTAAAGGCCCAGAGATGGTTTATCAGGGTTTTGTAGTTGTGGGTGTGGAGAGCGGAGAGTGGGTGCCGGGAGTGCAGAGCTGAGCGCCTGGCCCATTTCACAGAGGGAAAGGCTGCGTCTAGAGCAGGGCGGTGGTGTGAAATCTGGAAACGGCTGTGGTTGGCAGCTAGGACCTCCAGGTGCAGGTCCTTGGGGGGCGCACGGGTGGGCAGCCAGGCAGAGTCCAGGTCCCATCCGGAGGACTTAGTGACGGGAGGGCACTGGAGCCACGTCCAGATGCTGGGCCGGGGAGGAGCGTGGTCCAGAGTCGGGCAGACCGGAGCCGGATCCCAGCACTTCCCAACCAGCAGCATCGAGGGGCACATCACCTTCCCTCTCTGAGTCTCAGTTTCCTCCTGAGCCAGGAGGACACCCTCAAAGGTTTGCAAAGATGAAGGGAGGCCACGTATGTCAAGGTCTTAGGCACTTAGGGAGAGTACCTTAGACATACAGTTGGTACTCAGTAAATGACAACTCTCTCCCCAGCAGTGCAGAGGCCCAGAACTGGTCCCTGAGGGCAGCTGGGATTGCTTCTGTACCTCCCTGGGGCATGAAGACAGTATTCTGGCCTAGAGCCAAGTGAGTTTCCCTTTGCCAGGACAGTCTTTCAAAGCACCAGGCAGCCACTGTGCCTTTGCTCATGCTGTGCCGTTTCTGGAAGGGTGCTTTCCTCAGTTATCTCCTGTCCCCAGGGAACTCCTATGCATCCTTCAAAACCCTCCTCGCATGGCACCTCCTCTTGGTGCCTTCCTGATGCTGAGTCAGCTTCTTGCCCTCTGTGTTTCAAAAATACTTGATTCTTGCTAAACTGTGAATCCTTGTGGGAAGGGTTTGTACCCTGTGCCCTGGTGTGCAGTGACATGAGACATCTTGTTGGATGAACAGGCAAAGAAATGAGTGACTAGATGAGTGGATAGCTCTCTGAACACTCACGCCTGCGCTGAGATCACCTAGAGGCCTCCCCTCACTGCCCCCTGCCCCCTTTGAGCTCCCTGAGTGCCAGGGCCCGGCTGGGGGTCTTGTCCGTCCCTCACTGCCCAGGTCTGTTCTTGCTACGTGGTACGTACTCAACAGAGGTCAGCATGACTAAGATGAAAAAGAGGAGCGGGAAAGCTGAGCCCACGTTCCGTAAGCACCTGCTAAGGGGCAGGAGGGTGGCCGGACCTTTCGCCCGTAGGATTCTTTCTTTCCCTTGTACCAAGGCCGGTTCACAGATACGGATACTGAAGCAGAGGGACCCTCGTAGTGGAGGAGCCAGGATTTAAACATGGATTCTGGATGATTCTGAGAGCTCTTGCCACTCCCTCACGATGCCTTCCAAGGAGGTGAAGTGCAAATGAATGAATGAATGAACGAACGAGTGACTGAGTTCTCATGTGTACCTTGCCACCTCCTCCCTGTCTTACCCCAGCCTCCCGCCCGGCCAGTCTCCTGGGCAGCTGGCTCAGCACTTTTCTTTGGGGCTCTAGAATGAAACCAGGCGTCTGCAGGACCCCCCAGATTTTCCTGCAGTGCCTCCGCCCCGCCACCCCCTGCCTCTCCCCGCTCTGAGGCAGCAGCTGCTGGCCCCTCCCACTCCCCTGCCAATCAGACCCCATTGTCCTGAGGCATCTGGAGTGCTGTGCAAATTGCCAGCCCCCAAACGGCTCGCTAAGCATCCTCAGAGAGGAGGCGTGCACGCCTCCTTCACAAGCCTAGCTCCTAAAAGGCTGGTGATTGCGTCCTCAGCGTTCCCGCCAGGCCTGCCCGGCAACTGGGAGTGGCAGGAAAGCCCCAGATGGCTGGGGCCGGGGTGGGGGGGGGGGTGTCAGTGATTATCACTGAGCAGGAAGTGAGCTTGGCCTGCAGGTAAGCAGGGAATGCGGTTCTAAAATATCTTTCAGCCGTCCTCCCCCAGAGCCTGTGCCGTCGCCTCCCCGGGGTGGCATCCCTCGCGTCAGGAAGGAGGGCTGTGAGAGCCCCAAGGCTCGGCCCACTGGGTCTGGTGCGGGAGGGCGGGGGTGGACCTGACACTGTGCTGCTCTCACAGATTCACCTTCGATGCTCCGGTGCTTGGGGTTAGGGGGCCACACCTTGGGAACCACGAGGGGGCTTGGGAAGGAAGGGCCGGGACCACGAGAGGCTGGGCTCACCTCTGGGGGGGACGGAGGCAGCTCTAGCTCACCTGCTAGTGGAGCACCCTCGTGGAGCTGCAGTCCGCCAGGACAGGCGGGGAGGGGGAGGGTGCTGGCCCCGCGTCCCAGCTCACACCAGCGTGAAACAGCAGCCCAGCGCCCGCCGTGCAGCAGGCGTGGTGCCTCCTGGCGAATGACCTGATGTCCCTGGAGTCTGTGTTCGTGAACCGTCGAAGGGCGTCCCCGTGACTTAACTCCACTTTCCCACCCTCCCTGAATTTCCAGCAGAGGCCCAGAGAGGTCACGTGCTCTACCTCAGGCCACACAGCTTGGAGGGTGCGGGACTCGCTTGGAGGGTGCGGGACTCACTTGTGCTGGCTGAAGCCGGTCGGCCTGAGCTTATACCTGCGCCCCTCTGCCAGTCCTGTGGCCGTGGGCAGCCCCGACCTCTGTGTCCTCAGTTTCTGCATCTGTACTATGGGTCTGAGAAGGGGAGTCTGCAGCAGGAACTGCCCGAGCCCCCGATCATTGGTCCAGGAGCCTCCCGTGTCCTCACCTCCTCCTGGCAAACCTCGGCGGCGGGGGCGGGGCTGCCGTGCACCCGTTTAGCAGACAGGGGGCCTGAGGGTCGGTGGGCAATTCCCCGGGTCCGCGGTGTGGGCCCCTCCCCGAGACATCGCTCTGCGTCTGGAAGCTGAGTTCGTCGGGGCCAGCGGCCTCCTAGGAGACGGTGTCCGGCCGGAGCTCCCCCTGAACCTGGGGCTCTGGTGTCGTCAGACCCGGGGGGCCGGCTCCCCAAGCACAGGAAGGGCAGGGCCTGGCCGAAAGGCACCCCACAGGGACGTGAGAGACAGGCCCTCAAAACGTCTTGGGTGAGAAATACCTGAGAAGCGGAAGTTGGTAGATGCTGAATGCAGTGTCCTCGGGTGAGACGCGACGGCTGACCAGGGGCAGCTCAGCCACTCCCCCAGAGGGGCGTGTAGGACTTAGGACCCGGGCAGGGCCCCCAAGGAGTGATGCGGTTCGCAGGTGGAGGTCACCGGGTCCATGCATTGGCCGGGAAGTGCTACAACAACCCAGGTACTGAGACAGGCGCCTGTGGACCCAGCGAGCTTGCCCGGGGGTGGTCAGGGAGGCCCCTGCGCCCGTGACGTTTGGGCCGAGAATTCAGTGTGGGAAGGAGCCAGCGCTGGGACTGGGAAGGCGCGGGGCCGGAGCCCATGCCGGTGGGAGACGGCCTGGCGGCTGGGAACAAGGCCCAGACCGGGAGTGCAGGATGGGGACCCACAGGCATGACCAGGGGGCTGGAGGCCTGGGGCTGGGTGGGTTGGGTCTCTGGATCTCCTTGGGTACCAGGTTTTGGGGCTGCGCAGGCCACCCTTTCCAGGACTATGTAGCAGCCGAGTGCTGCCCTCTGCTGGGGTGTCTGAGTATTACACCCATGGTGTCAGGCTGGAACAACCCCAGAACTTCCCTGAGAACTTCATGGAACGTCGCTGGGATCCGTGGTCCTCAGGGATGCAAGGGGCTCCCGAGGCCACCTTCTGCCCCTGATAGATCCTTGCTTGCTTACTCCTAGTGACGGGGAGCTCACTCCCTTTTGAGACAGTCTGTTTCGACTCTATACAGCACAGGTCAGCTTGACCCCAGAAGGAGTTGCACTTGGCCTCCTCCCGGTCTCAGCCCTGCCCTCTGGGTCTCAGGACTGGCTGTAGGGTGCCGGGTGACTGACCTCCCCCTCACCAGCTGCCTTGCTCTGGGCTGGGCTGCTCCAGGCCCCGCCCACCCCCACCCCACCGAGACAGCCTTATGCCTGTCCATCTTCCATACAGCCTCGTGGACCAAAGAGAGGACCTTGCGGGAGGTGCAAACATCCTCGGCCCCTGCAGAGGACGTGGCTTTCTCAGGAAGAGCCCTGCAGACCTCCCAAATGTGCCCCTCTGAGTTCCCCTGAATCCAAAGGGAGGTCGGCAGGGGGCCTGGTCTTGGGGAACAGCTGGGCATGAACAGGGGGGCGAACGGCTGAGTCAGAGGCCAGCAGGGGCGAGGCTGCAGCACAGGGGACCCTGGAGCATCGTGGACTCGTCCCACACTGCCTTTCCAGGACTTTCCAGCCCCGGCCCCTGCTTCTGCAAATGAGGGTGTTCTCAGGGAGGCCAAGAGCAGAGGGGAGGGGAGGGGGGCGAGGAGGAAAGTGAGCAGCCTTTGGTGGCAGAGGGGCAGGACCCTCCAGTACGGAGCCCAGCAACTTAATCCGTCGCGTAAACAGATTCATTAATTTCTCAAATACTCTTTGAGAACCCGCAGTGAGCCAGGCGCAGTCCTACGCCTCGAGGCTCCATCGGTGAATGAAACAGACAGGACCGTTTGTGCTCATGGGAGTCTAACACTTTAATGAAGAAAGCAGTCAGCATGCGAACAAGGTGCTTTCAGAGAGGGATAAGTGCTCTGAGGACGGAGCGGGGAGGGGGCAGAGATGGGCACGGGAGGCCTCTGAGAAGAGACCTGAGTGATGGGAAGGGCCGGCCAGGTGGAAACGTGGAGCAATGTGTCATTTATACACATTTGCTTATTTTTAACAGCCGGAGATGTAAGTCACATAGCATAGGGTTCACCCATGTGAAGTGTACAGTTGAGTGGGTTTTAGTATATGCAGATCTGTGTGACCACCACCCCCCTCAATTTTAGAGCATTTGCGTCAGCCCCCAAAACCCCGCATCCACTAGCATCACCCCGTCCCCACTCTCCCCCAGCCCCCGGCAACCATTCGTCTACTCTCTATCTCTGTGGCGCCGGCTCTTCTAGACGTTTCCGGTAGATGGAATCTTGCAATCCTGGTCTTTCGCGATGGGCTCCTTTCACTTAGCACCGCATTTTTTTTTTTTTTTTGCGTTACGCGGGCCTCTCACTGTTGTGGCCTCTCCCGTTGCGGAGCACAGGCTGCGGACGCGCAGGCTCAGCGGCCACGGCTCACGGGCCCAGCCGCTCCGCGGCACGTGGGATCTTCCCGGACCGGGGCACGAACCCGTGTCTCCTGCATCGGCAGGCGGATTCTCAACCACTGCGCCACCAGGGAAGCCCCTAGCACCGCATTTTTAAGGCCCATTCATGTTGTAGCATCTATCAGTACTTTGCTCCTGTTATAGCCAGATCATATCCCGTTGTGTGTATATAAGACATTTTATTTATCCATCATCAGTGGGACATATGGGCTGTTGCCACTGTTTGCTGTTGTGAAAAATGCTGCTGTGAGGATTTGTGTACAGGTTTTTGTGTGAATGTATGTGTCCAGGGCTCGTGGGCATGTGTCTAGGAGGGGAACTGCTGGGTCACGTGGTAACTCCATGTTTCATATTTTGAGGGATGGACAAACTGTTGTCCCAAGCGGCTGCAGCATTTTCCATGGTGGGCGTTTGTGAGCAGCGTGTTTCTCCACATCGTGACCAGCACTTGTTATTGTCCATTTTTGATCCTAGTGGGTGTGACGTAGTTTCTCACTGTGGTTTGGGTTTGCATTTCCCTAACAGCAAGCGATACTGAGCATCCTTCCATGTGCTTATTGGCCATTTGTGTCTCTTCTTTGGAGAAATGTCTCTTCAGTTTCTTTGCCCCACGTTTGCTTGTTTTTGAAAACAAAAAGCAATGCCTACGCAAGAAGATTGCCGAAGAAATGAATGGAAGTGTCTGCCTTTGTGGCTGGGAGCTGCAGAACTGCAAAGGTGGGGCCAGAGGTGGGGACCAGACTTCACTAGAAACCTCTTACATTTTCGCTTCTGAATCCTGCAAATGTATTATGAAAGTATGTTTTTTTAAGTAACAGTGAGAAATAATAACTGCATCAAGCCATGCAAGTTAGTCCTCGGCAACCCCTGGACGCAAGTATCTGAAGCTCGTGTAAGGAGACCCGTTTGGGGTCTGGCTGGGGCTGAGCAGGCCGTGGCCCCCCCTCCCCGCCCATGGTCCTCAGCGGGTCCCTCACCTAGCCGGAGTGGGGGTCCTACTTTCCCTCCTATGGCAGGATGGCCGCCCTGCCTTGCCCCCTCAGCTGTGTCTTACATAAACACCCCCCTGGGGAGGCAGCAGGATGGGAGGCCGGCTGTGGGAGGTGAAGCGCAGTGCGGTCCCCGTGTATGCTCCCCGCGGCCGTGGTTCTTGGCGAAGTCAGCCGTGGGGACCGTGGATGCCCAGGCTCAGCCTCAGCCCTTTCTCACAAGAGTGTCCCTGGCCGAGCACTGGACGGTGTGGGCCTCCTGGCCCAAGGGTCCAAATTGGAGATCTCTCCCCAGCCCACATCAGACACAGGGAGTCAGGTCCATCTGCATGTCCCCCTCATTAAAATATTGAAATATGGTTCATGTCAGAAGTTGCAGACTGTGCCTGAGCCCCCAAACTGGCCCCTATTGCAGCTCTGCTGTCCTGTCCCTCCCCCGGTCCCCCTCAGACACCCCCAGGACCTACAATGAAGGAGTTAATGCTCAGTGTAGCAGAGGTGTTTCTGAGTATATATACAAATATTCTGAATATTCCCCCGGGCAAAAAGCACAGCACATGCAAAGGCCCTGGGGCAGGAGAGGGCCTGGCAGACTGGAGGAAAGAAGAGGCCACTGTGCCGGGAGCAGAGCCAGGGACGGGGAGGGGGCAGGGGGAGAGGATCACGCAGGGCCTGGTGGGTCACTACAGGACTTTGGCTTTTGTTCTGAGTGAGGCGGGAGCCCCGGAGGGTGCTGAGCAGAACAGGGACATGGTCTCACTTAACGTTAGCCAGAGGAGTGGTCCGGCTGCTCTCTGGAGATAGTCCGTGGGAATCGGGGGAACAGGGGGCTTCCACTGTCGCCCAGGGAAGAGGGGGTGGCCGGGCCAGGGTGCGCCGTGGAGCCAGGTAGAGGTCAGAGCAGGCCCGTGGGGTGTGAGAGAGGAGAGGCAATTGGGAGGGTTAGGTGGTCGTTTGCCGAGAGAACAGGGCTGCGGAGGCGCGGCCATCAGGGCAGGCGGGGCGGCCACTAGGCCTGGCGAGCTGGCCTCCTCCTGGATGTCCGTCTGAACGAAAGCAACTCGGAGGCAGCAGGACCTGCGGTCGGGAGTTGGCCCAGGGGTGGAGGTTAAAAGCATCACCATGGGTCTCGTCAGCGAATGGGTGGTTTACAAAGCCGGGGGGCTGGATGGGACCGCCGGGGTGTGAGAGCACGGGCAGAGGAGGCCGGGGATGAGGGGACCAGGAGGAGCCAGGCACCGAGACCAGGAAGGGGCTGTGGGGCCCGAGGGGAAACGGAAGGACATCATCATCTCATTCACGGTTGTGTCCCTGCACCGAGCAGGCTCCAGCGCACAGTAGGTGCTCACTCAATAGTGTGGAATGAACGAACGCATGGATGGCCGGCTCCTTTGGACCCTTCAGTTCCCCTGCTGGCAGACCTCAGCCATTGGCTCCTTTACCACCTACTGAGTGAGACCTACTATGCGCCGGGCACTGGTTTCAGCCCCCGGGGCTCAGCAGTTTAGCGGCCAGACAAGGGAGCTGACGACCCAGTGCGAGAGACAGACAATGACCACAAAAACCCATCAGTGTGCTGTGACGCTTCAGAGGTGCGCTCCCACGAGATAAGCGTAAGGCAGGCGGCCCTGGTTTTCCATTTAGGGTAGTGAAAAGACTTTCCCTTTAAAATGCATTCGAGTGGGGAAAAAAAAGTCCGCTTAAAAGAAAGCTGTCACTTGGATGCTGGTGCAGAGGTCCTAGCGAGTTGACGGTCATCGCGGCGATGGAGGCTTGGGCTCTTTGTCTCCTTCCCTGCGAGGCAGGTGTTATCGTCCCATTTTACAGATGAGGAGACTGAGGCCGAGAGAGGTGAAGGGCTTGCCTCCAGGCCTCCCGCCTGCCCTCTGGGGCTCTTCCTGCACCAAGAGCTTCTTCCCCCGTGAGCAGCAAATTTGGGAGCTCCCTGAAACAGCTGGGGAACTTTCCACAGGCAAATATTCCATCCGGTCCATTAACTAAAATCACAGCAAATAAACCATAATCACAAGACCTATTATTAGCGAGGAGGCAAGCATGATTACCCAGAGCAGATTCACTGTCGGAAGAGTCTTCGTCGGGGTGGGGGGTTTACCAGACCCGCGAGGGGTAAGGCGTGTGGAAATAAGGGGAAGCTACAGGGTGTACCTGTGTTCCCACGGATGCAGCTGGGGGCGAGCCAGGGAGCATGGCTTGAGGGCATCCATTAATCCTTTCTGTCGGTGGACATTTATTAGACACCTACTGTGTGCGGGCGCCATCAGTGCCCTGAGGGATGCTGTGGTGGCCAGACAGGTGGTGACCCTGCCCCTGTGGACCTGACATTCTCTTGAGGGAAGACAGATGTTGAAAAAAAACACAATGCAACAGGATCATTTTTAATGCTCTGGACGAAATGAAATGGGCACCTGGGGTGGGGGGGAGCATTTCAGCGAGGGTGCTCAGGAAAGGCTTCCCAGGAGGGTGAGCTCTGAGCTGAGATTGGAATAGAGCGAGATGTGCAGAGACCTGGGAGAAGTGTGTTCTGATGGAGGGAGCACATGTGCAAAGGCCCTGAGGCAGGAACAAGGCAGGGAGCTGAGGGGTGGAGGTGTGGGAATCTGGGGAGGCCTGGACCTGACTGGCGTTTGTGCAGGATGCTACGTCACAGCGTGGGGAATGGGAGGTAGCCCCGGTCAGGACGGAGAAGGACCCTGGCCCTCCCAGGAAAAAGACGGGCTCTGGTTCGCAGCCCTGGGGGTAGCTCTGTGCACCCAGCTTCCTCCAGGCCACTCCCCGGGGGCTGAACCGGCTCGGAGACAGGTAGGCCTCTCAGCTCTGCTGATGAGCTGTGTGCCCGGCAACCCTCGTCGTGTCCATTCTCTGGGAGGACCCCGCTTTTCCCATCTCCCAGGGTATGAACTGAGGCTCAGAGACAGGTAGTCACTTGCCGGGCGTCACACAGCAGGTGAGTGGTGGGTTGGGACCTGAGCTGACAGGTTTGATGGCAGAGTCCATGCCTGCCAGGCCCCCCCGCCGACCCCGCCCCAGTCTGCCTGGGAGCAGCCTTCATCCGACCAGATGGGGCTGCATCTCTGCAGGTCCCCGGCCAGACCAGGCCCCCACCTGCCTGGAGAGGAGCCTCCTTCCAAGTACCCCCTCCTTGGGTAAAGATGAACAGGTGACCAAACCGGGCCCATGGCTGCCTGGAGATGGGGGAGAGGAGACCGCAGGGCCCAGGCGCCCCTGGGCCAGCTCTGCCCCTGCAGCCCAGCGGAGCCTGGCCTGGGCTGCGGCCCACGTGCCCCTCGGGCCAGGACCGTCCTGGACAGTCTCACAGGGCGAGAGGTGGTCCAGCCTCGTCCCCCATCCGTAAAATGGGGAAACGACACCTGAGTCAGAAGGTGGCGAGGGGATCCACTTGGGTAACGGCCACAACACGACCTGAAAACTATAAAAGGGGCTCCGAGGGCAGGGCTGTCCTCAACCCCGGGGCACTCGGTCCAGTAAGAACGCCTCGGGGCTGTGGCCGGGTGCCAAGCCAACTGCACCCAGGGTTCCAGGGCCGCCTTCTCGGCACCCTGACCTTCCTACCCCTTCGGATGCTGCCGCCTTTGGGGAATACAGGTCACGGGCCCCCCCCCCCCCGCTCCCAGGCGCTGCCGGCACCCAACCCGGGGTGTTCCCAGCAGCCTCTGCCAGGGGCCAGGTGGGACCGGTCCTCAGACAGGAAGCCCAGGGGAGCAGGGAGTGGGGATGGGCCCCAAGGCAGGCGGCGTGGAGCCGGGGTTCAAACCCACGTCCGACCCCAGACCTGCGCGCTGCGCCCCGCAGGACGCGTCTCTCACCCTTACGTGATAGCTCATTGGTGCTGCAGCCACTTTCAGGTGACGGGCGAATGTTTTGTCATAATGTCTTTTTCCCATATTATAGTTAAGTATATTGCAGAACATTTGAAAAATAAATGAAAATGAAAAGGGAAATAAAGTCGATCAGTGACCCCCACTCGAGGGCCAGCTACCGACGTGGTGTTTTTCTGGTTGTGTCTCGGTCACATTCTTAGGTTCGTACCGAATACACACTTTGAGAACCTACATTTTTTTTTTCTTTTTAACTAAAAATCGTTAATGTTATGGTTTGTCAACATCCCTTTTTTTTTTTTTTTTTTTTTTTTTTCTGTAGTACGCGGGCCTCTCACTGTTGTGGCCTCTCCCGTTGCGGAGCACAGGCTCCGGACGCGCAGGCGCAGCGGCCACGGCTCACGGGCCCAGCCGCTCCGCGGCACGTGGGATCCTCCCGGACCGGGGCTCGAACCCGCGTCCCCTGCATCGGCAGGCGGACTCTCAACCACTGCGCCACCGGGGAAGCCCTGTCAACATCCCTTTTGAAGGCTGGCTGATGCCCCATGCCAGGCAGGAATCCTGTGTTTTTAGCAGCTTCAGTACTGGGCGTTCACCTTCCGATTTGTTTGGGGTTTTAGTTTGTTTATTGTTGTAAATAGTGCCGTGATGAGCATAAAGCTGAGAGCTTACCTTGGATTCGTTTTTGCTAAGACGTGTCGTTCCTGTGTTATGTCAGGTCCTGGGGGACACGGGGACATGGCCCGCGTCTCTGTGACAGGACAGGGTGGTTGATGGACCCCCCGGGAGGACGGGCGGGGCGGGGGCTGGGCAGTGAGCTGTGGGAGAGCCTGCAGCTGAGGACCCGGGCTCCACCGGGTCTCTCCACCTCCTTTGCTGGCCTTTGCTTCTCCCCTTACATGTCTGTATTCCCAGGGCTCTGCCGACCTCCCCTCCTCACCCCTCACACTTTCCCTCCCCTCTGCCCCAGAGCTGAGCCTCCAGCCGGACCCTTAGAGCCTCCTGGACGCTCCCCCTGGCTCCCGGGCGCCGCACCCCAACACATCCAGAGAGGAGGGTCATCTCTCTTGCACCGCGCACCTCTTCCCGCGTCCCAGTGTAGGTAAATGGTGCCTCCCGCCACCCAGCGCCCAACCCAGGAACCTGGGTGTCGCCCTCGTCCCCAGACCTCCCCCACACTTCTCCCCAAAACACCCCTTCTCTCCATCCCACCCCGCGCTGTGTGCGGGCCTCCCCCTCCTCCTCCCTCCAGAGGTAAAGCCCTCCAGCCTCTAATCTCCCCCCTCCACCCATCCCCCATGAAGGATCTGTTTAATCACAGGTTTAATCACATGCCCCTCCTCTGCTTCCCTTTCCCCTCAGACAAAGTCCAAGGCCCTCAAAGGCTGAGGCTCCTCACTCTCTGCCTCTCACCTGCACGCCTTTGCACATGCTGTTCCACGTGCAAGTAACGCCTTTCCATGCACTGTCTGCCCGATGAGTTTCTACTCACCCTTCGAGGCTCAGCGTCCACATCCTGCCTTTCAGGAAACTTCCACTTTTCCTTCCCATTTCCTTCTCCCCCAGAACTTACTCCTCCTTCCCTCATATTCTGTGTGACTTGTATGGAAACAGTCGCTCAGTATTACAACATTCACTGAGAACTATAACTGTGAAAAGGCACAGGTATTGGGACTTTGGGCTGTAAGTGACGGAGGGCCCACTTCAGACTGGCCCAAGTGAAGTGGGATTATCAGCTCACGTGACCTCCCGGCTTCAGGCGCCGCTGGGTGCCGAGGCTGCAGTGACGACCCCAGGGCTGTCCCTCTTCAGCTCTCAGTCGGGCTCCTTGTCAGCGGCCTGCGTGAAGCACCAGCTTGGATCTCTCAGGTCTGAGCCCGAGCTTAAGTCCAGAGGTTCCCTCTCCCAACAAGGCCAGCGAAGTCGGGCTTCCTCTCAGGGCCCGGCTCGAGTCCCGTGCGGGATCCTGAGCCGGGAGAAGAACCAGCCCCACCCAGACCCCAGGCGCCCAGGGGGTGCAGGGGTGAGCGCAGGAGGGGCGCTCGGGGCAGGGAGACGGGTGACGGTGCACCACAGCCCCAGGACGGGCCCATTCCCTTCCTCCCGGCGGGAGACGTGGCTCTTTCTCACCTCGGACCCCCACTGCCTGCACGCGGCTGGCGTCAGTCGGCGTTCTGTGGGTAGGGAATCAGTGCCGCTGTGCGATCGGGGAACGCTCCCGGCCCCGGGGCCGGGGCGGGGCCGCGACGCTGCACTCCTGGCCGTCAAGCACACACACAGCCCAGCTCGGCTCGGCTCGTAGATTCCCAGGAGGACCTGGGAGGAGACCGGCCCCTAGGGATGCTGTCAGGTAGCATGGGGGGTGCTGCCTCCTTCATACGGATCTCAGAGGCCTCAGCCCTGTCCCAGGGAGCAGTGCAAATCACCCAAGACAGACAGACAGTCACAGCCTCACACACACAGACACACACACACACAGAAGGGCAGGTGGGCCTTCTGGAAAGGAAAGGAGCAGTTACCAGCCCGGCAGGGAGCACGCGCAGGTCCCCGGTCTACCCTGACCCAGCCCGTGAGCAGGGCCGACCCCGCCACCGGCCCGCCTCCCCGGCGTCAGCATGCGGTTTCCCAGGCTGGGGCGCCCGGACACCCCACAGCCAAGGGAGGGCCTCAGGTGGGCAGCTTTTCTTTCGTAACCATATTTATGTGAATATTTCTTGGCGATCTAACCAGCCTGTCAGGTACACGATTTGTAATAGCGACTGGAAGTTTTGCTTTTAAATGAAAATTATTTTAGACTTCGAGGAAACTATTAATCACATATACAAGCCGGGTGGTAAACGGGAGCCGCCGCCGGGGCCGTGGGGGCCGCCGCCCGCTCTCACTTGCACCTGGCGGCAGGCGAGGCCATGTGCGGAGGCCTCGGCCCCGCTCGAGAGAAGCGACACCCAGACTAGCTGAGGCTTTCGGAAGAGGCTGAGCTTGGCTCACCTGCCCCGAGTCCCACAGCTAGTGGCAGAGGTGGCTCCTGGTCTTGACCGCCGGGCTGCACTGCCTGCCGAGAAGGTGCAGCCGCTGGAGGGGGGCGGAGAGGGGGTACCGCACCTGGTGCGAGAGGGAGGGGCCCGCCGCCCCGCGCATGCTCGGACCCGTCACCTCTGGCTGGGCGTCTGGGGCTGGTCCTCCTGCCCTGCCGCCCACGCGGGCCTTGGGCCGGCCAGCGATGCCCCACCTGCACCTTCCCGCCCACCCTGCATCCCGCGGGAACCGGCTCACAGGCTCCTGAGCGGAGGCTCCCGGGACCGCTCCGGCCCCACTTGCTCTCGCCCTCTGGGCGATCGGGATGCCAAGTCGAGTCCCAGTCCCGCAGAAGCCGACACAGCCTGCAGCGCGGGCCTCCACGCCCCCTCCCTCCCCCCAGCACATCCCAAGTGCCACCGGCCTCTGCTCGAGCATCTGCGGGGCCCCGGCTCCCTCGCTTCTCCCCGGCGGGCTCCTTGGACCGGGTGTCCTTGGCAAGCCTGGCGCGGCAGCGGGGGCGCAGAGACCCATGCCAGCCAGGTGGTCTCCACCTCTCCGTCAGCCGGGGCTCCGGAAGGACTCCCAAGAAGCAGCAGCCATTGCGTTTCAGCCGCGTGTCAGGGACCCCTTCTCCCCCAGGACAGGGGACAGGACACGGGTAGTAACTGGTGCGCAGCAGACGGGGTGTGCCCAGCCCCCAGAAGCCCGCTCACGTTTCCAGAGATCATTGCTGTGGCCGCTTCCTCCCTTCCTCAGCTCCCTGGACGTGGTGGGGCGGGGGCAGGGATGCGAGGGCTGTTCACAGCCTGTGGGACCCCCCTCCCCAGCTGCAGGAGCCGGGTCCACGCCTGTGATTTGGCAACTGCGCAGGAGGGCCTGCGGATTAGGTGTCCCAGGATTCAGTGTCCTGAGTGTATGTTGAGGGCGAAAGAGCTTCATGGAAGATGACACGTGGCGTGATTCCGTTTATGTGAAGTCTAGAAGCAGGCACGCGTGTTCCTGCTGTTTGTGGGTGCCTAGCTCCGTAGGAAGACTGCACGGAGAGGTTTGCTGTGGGAGTGAGTTCACTGTGGGTGTGTGAGGAGGGGGGCTGGTGTGGGAATGGAGCAGAGGCGGCCCTGGCTGCCATCAGACCCGCTGCGTCCCAGCTCTCCTAGTGGGTGGGCCAGACCCAGAGCTCACTGTCTGCATCTTCGTGCTCTTTGGTGTATTTACTTTTTAATTGCGTAACTCAGTATGAGGCCCCTTTTTAGGGTCTGCATAGCACTTGACGCTTTCTCCAGGCCTGTGTATGTAGCTAAATGCATAGGAGACGTTCTGGAGGGCACCTCCTGACAGATGACAGCGGGTACCTCTGCAGAGGTGGGCTGCGGCAGTGAGAATTGGCGGAGTGGTCACGGGGACCTTGTTTCGTTTAAGGAGAAGAGGTTTTCTTGTTATTTCTGAATTTAAGATTGTTCCTGTAAACCGTAAAGCTTAAGCAAGAATGAAAAGAAAATTCCAGGCCTTGAAGGCTTTGTGATTCTGAGATTTGAAGAGTCAGAATGTAGATGGGAAGATGCTGGGACCCCCCCCTTCCCCCCCCTGCAAGCGGTGGCCTGGAAGGTCCCGTGCCCTGGGGACCTGTTCACTCCCTGCTCCAGCCCTCTCCGTCCTTCCTCCAGCACATGCTGTTGTGCTCCTTTCACGGTGGGGACAGATGGGGGCAGTGGCCCCAGGTTGCTCTCTGTGCGAAGGTGCCCGTGTGCCCGCAGGGTGGAATTTTCCAGTGGAGGCGGGAAGTCCTGGGTGTGAACCGTTTCCCGGCCACCTTTGGCCTCTGCTTTCTCCTCGCAGTCTGTGTTGCTTCCAGGGTCCACAGTGACCAGGTGGGGGGCAGGGGGCGAATGCCGGCCTTTCCGGAGCGACCCGGAGAGTGGGTGACCGCTGGGGTGAGGACCCGTCCCAACTCCGGTTCCGATGCTCCCCAGTCCCGGGCCTGCAGGAGGGGGAGGGTGGGTGAGGCTGCCTTTGGAAGGGCCGGCTGCCCTGTGCTCCCCACCTCAGGCAACCGGTTACTGTTGGCAGAGCCCCAGCAAGCGCTCAGTACAGAGTCCCGCGGCACCACTTCCTCACTGTGTGCCCTTGGACCCGCTCATGACCTCAGCCTTCACATCTGGAAAGTGTGCTGACAAACCCACCCTCCGATGCTGATGGTGCGGGCTTGGTGTGATGCAGGCAAAGCCCCCCCCCCAACACACACACACACACACACACACACACACACACACACACACGCCTGCACATGTGCGCACGCCCCCCTTGCTGAGTGACCTTAGTCACTTCCCGAAAGGAGAAGCCCGTGGGTCTCTAATCTCAGCTCGACAACTTTTGGAGACTGCCTTGCACCTGAGCCTGTGCTAGAAACCCACCTTCAGAAATCTAGCTCCCACCCACGTGCCTTGTAGACACCCACAGTCTTGGCATTCGCGTGTGAACTCCGGGGTCTCCTCCATTTGCCTTCTTTTGAAATAACAGACTAACGTGTAAGAAACACACGTGTAAGTTTGTGAGGACGAAGTGTCAAAAAGCAGTGGGCGTGCAGGTGATAGCATGACCCCCAGGGAGGCTCCAGGGTTCTGAAAGTGGAGACCCAGGAGAGGGACACTGGAGCCGGCCCTGCCATCAGGTCCACCCACCGCACTCCTTTGAGTCTCAGTTTCCTCCTCTGGAAAATGGATGTGATAAAATAACCCGCACTCTGAGAAGGTCCTGAGGAGAGACGCTAGGGCCCAGTCCTGGAAGCCACAGAGATGGGGGTTTGAGTCTTGGCTGTGCCATGCATGGAGGTGAGCCGCCTTCGAGTGGGGAGCCTCTGAGGAGTCACTAAACATCGGAGCTGAAACAAAACCAGCCTCGTGGTCATAGTTGTTGTGATTTTTGTGTTGTTCTTAAAATCTTGTGCAGCTGCAGTGGGGAGAGAGGTGGGTGGGCTCCGCCACAAGTTCAGCCCACTTACCTGACGGCCTTCTTCTCGGGGAGTCAAGTACCTGCTGGAGGAAGATGGGTCCTTCCAGGGTGTGATTCCGGAAGCCTCTTGCAGCTCTGATGCCCTTCACCTCCGTCGCCCAGCCCTCATCTCTACCCCTGCGCCAGGTGAGGGTGCACAGCCAGAAGAGCTGGCTCCCAGTCCCACCCCTGTCACTCTGTGCTGTGCAGCTTCAGGCAAGCCACTTGCCTTCTCTGAGTTCTGTTTCCTCCACTGTAAAGGAAAGACTAAAACAAAACTAGACGATGCAGCAACCCTCCTTCACCCAAATTCAGCGGGTCTGAAAGCCCAGAGAAAACGGGAAGAAGAGAACGTCCTTCTGAGTTGTCACCAAGGGGCCGGAGCATTCCTACCCATTTGCTGATGTAATTGTCCCAGTGAGGAAGTTTTGCAAGAGCTTAAGTTGCCGAGACTCTGGAGCCAGACTGCCCTGGTGTGCCGGGCACCGGCTGTGTGACCCTGGGCCAGTTGCTGAACCTCTGGCTTTAGTTTCCTCTTCTGTCAAACCTTATATCCCACTGAGGTCGTTATTAGGATTATAATGCGCTTAAAAGTTATATATATATATATATATATATGTATACATGAAGTAGATTTGGAGTTTCCTGGTTTACATGTGAGGAAACAGACTCTGATATCAGAGTTTAAAATGAATCTGGGAGGGGAGGATGGATGGCGACCTTCTCATCGTCACCTCCCGGTGACTCGCTCACTCCAGCCTCAATGGTACTCAGACACACTAAGCTCATTTCTGCCTCAGGACCTTGACACTAGACCTTCCCTCTTCTGGAATGTTCCCCCCCCTCTAGATCTTCCATCATACATGTCTCAGCCCACGTGTGCCCTCTCTGACCCCCCCCCACTACCTCTGATGTGAGGGAGGGGGCTTCCCTCCCTCCCCTCCCCCTCCCTCCAGCCTTCTGCTTTATTTTTATCCTGATCCTTATTACTATGCAAAATTATATCCTTGACTACATGTTGACTTCCTGTTTCCGCCGTGGAATGTAAACGGGGCATTCTCATGAATGAATGAGGGCAGATAACTTTGCCTTATTCACCACTGGGTTGCCAGCCCCACAGCAGTGCCTTTGGAATGAGTGAGTGAGTGGGTGAATGAATGAGCGGGCACCACAGCCAGACCAGAGATTCCGCTAGCCCCAGGACACGGCCGGCACGAATGATAGCAGCTCCACATCCAGGCGTCTGCTGTGTGTGGTGAGCCCTCCCGGAACCCTGTGACATAGCTGCTGTGATCCCATTTTACAGTATCCTAGATCGAGGCTCCCAGAGGAGAGGCGGCTTGCCCAAGCTCTCAGGGCCTTTGGGAGGCAGAGCCAGTGTGGGAATCTGTCGGCCTGACTCCAGGGCGCCGACCCCGTGCACTCCGTGCCTCACACGTCTCCGTCGCAAAGACAGAGAAGCCACCCTGGGAAGCAGCAGCATCGTAGGCTCCGGGGCAGCGCATGCATTTTGGCAACAGATTTCCAGGTTCCGAGTGCCAGCCGTGGCGCGGGCGCTCTCCGCCTGGTGGGTGACTTTGCAGCGAGGGCGCCACTGGGCGGCCGCGCCTGATGCTGCGGTTGCCATGGCGACGAGCGCCTCGGCGATTGGTCCAGCGCGGCCGCACTACGTAGCTCCTGGGGCGCGGGGGAGTCTCTGCGCCGGTCCCTCCTCCGGATACTGCGAGAGCAAAGCGGGTGCGGACACTCCCCCAGCCCTCCCCCCCCGCCCCCCAGCGCCCCGCCACCCAGGATGTGCGGGAGGGAAAAAGCCCGAGGTGGTCTCAGGTAGCAGCGAGGCCCACGCCCCCCGCCCAACCTGGCGACCATGGTGACTCGACGTCTTCGCAGGCTGCCAGGCTCGGCGTGACCCCTGCGTTGCCTGGGCCCCTCGGAGCCCGCTGCTGCCACCCCCTGCTCCTGGCCCAGCCTCCGTGGAGCAGCCCGCCACCCCCGGGAATGTGACTCGCCCTCGATTCAATTTCGTTCCCTTCCACTTCTCGCCTGAGCATCGCGCTCCTCCAGCCACGCTGAGCCTTCACCACTGGAGGGGGAGAGAGAAGGGAAAACTGCCCCCAAACAGGATGGCGTGCAGAAGACGCTATTTGTGAGTACAGGTGGCAGGTTTATGCCTGGAACTCGAGGCCAGAGGCGCCGCAGCCCAGCTTGGAGCTGGAGCGGGGCTCTGTGTGCGGGGAGGGGTGGGTTGCCGTGCAGGTGGCTTTGCAGAGGGAGCTGGCCACCCGGCAGAGGTGCCAGCATTTGTCCCCTGCAGTGGAGGTGTTTGTCAGCGGTGACGATGAGGAAAAGGCTGTTAGTCAGCAGGACTCTGTTGGGCTGTAAAATTCCCTGTCTCTGAGGGTGGGTAGCACCCCAAATCTATGTGCAGGGCCCCCCGACCTGCTGCTACCATTGTGGCGTTTGGTACAGCCCTCCTGTGTCCATTTGGAAAAAGCTTCTCGCGCCCGGCTCTTCCGTGACCGGCACTTCAGCCACCTCTGATGGAAAACTGGCAGGAAGGTCGGGCTGGGTGCAGGGTGCTGTGCCCTCCAGGGACAGGTGAAGGCCCAGCCTGCCCTGCGAGCAGGGGGCAACAGTGTTCCTCTGTGCCACCCAGGCGTTCTGTGGGCCAGAGGCAAACACCTGTCTGCTGGGCCCCAGGCCAGGGGCAGAGGCTGTGAAAGCCTGCACGGGGCAGTGACATCACAGGTCTGGGTATTTATGGAAAGCCAAGCCTGGGCCTCGTTAAGCCAGGCTTCCTGGGGCGTCACGTTAGAATGCCAGCTTCCTTCGCAGCTCTCCGGGGCTCTGCGATGTTCTGTTCTGGGGTGAGCAGCCTTTGGTCTCTGGCCTCACAGGACCCCTCCTCTGGGACCGGAAGCCATAGGGGTTGAGACGCAGAGCCACGTCTCCTCCTGCCCTAGGTACCTTGTGCAGGCCAGGCCTCTTGGCGCTGTTCAGTGACCTCAGACCTTGTAAGATCAGAGGGCAGAGCTGGACGCTCAGGCTGGGCTCAGTCCCCCCGGCCTAGAAAGGTGAGGCCTGGAACATTATGTAGGGGGACATCTGGGGGCCACTCCAAGGCCTTGAACCCCCCTATATCATGACAAGGGCCCTAAGAGCCCCTAGTGAAGCAGCACCCACTCCCCTCCATCAGGGGACAGACAGCTCTCTCGCTAACGGAGCGTGAAGGAAAGGAAACATTGCTCCTGCCACTGTGTCAGCCGGCCCGGGCGGGAGCCCCTGGGGTGACGAAGGTGGCCTGGGTCTGTGGATGGCTGTGATGTTCATTTGCTTTTTAAGCGGAAGAGCCCACAGGTCAGTTTGCTGATGTGAGCAGAACACGCCAGAGTTCTCCCTCCCTGTGACCAGGCCCCGGCTTTTCTGGGAAACAAATAGTAGGTGCTTTCCCGGCATGGAACTTCTGCTGTTGCTGGGAATAGGTCCGAGGCAGCCATCTTTTATCTGCCACACCTTTGCCTGGACCCAGGAGCCCGATGTCAGAGAAATTCTCGACTCTCAGGGACTGTTAAACCCCGGCGGAGAGGGGGTGTCGCCAGGGTGCAATGTGACGCCGGACGTCGCCTGCACGGGGCCCAGCGCCTGGGCTCAGTGATGGAACCCGCACAGCAGCCTTGGCTGGGCGGACGCTCAGACTCCCATTCTAGAGATGGGGAAACTGAGGCTCAGCAAAGCTCCCCGGGAAACGTGGAGTGTCCTGGCCTGAGGGCGGGGGTCTCCGCCCAGGCCCTGCGCTAGAAGCCCTGGAGAATCTTTTAAAACTCCCATGCCTCAGTCCCGTCCCCAGAGATTCCAGTTTACGGGTCCGGGCAGGGCCCAAGCCTCAGGATCGGCTTCGTTGTCCACGTGATTCTGATGCACAGCTGTGGCTGATGTTCACAGATGCAAGCACTTCCCCTGCCGTCACTGCCCCATCCTATCTGCCCGGGATTTTGCTGAGGACACGGCTACCATACATCCGATTTCAGTACCCCTCCTGGATACCAGTGCAGACTCATTCGGTCTGCCGGGAGCCCGGGAACCTGCATTTGAACACATGGCCCCTGGAAGGACCCACAGACTTGCTCGCCTGGGAGAGGGGCCGGGCTGGTGGGAAGGGCAGCCCGCTGGGCGCTCTGGGCTCCCCGCCTCCCTCCCGTGTGTCTCTTCACGCTGCCCTGGCTGTCAGGCTCCCGCAGTCTGGCAGCACCACACCCAGGCCGTCCCCCGACATGCTGCCACCAAACCCACAGGCACCAGAGATTGCAGAGAGACTGCGGAGGGGGTGGCTGAAGAGGAGGTGTCACACTGCTTTATAGAAAGATTTGGGGACCAGAACCAGGGGTATCCCGCACCTGCAGCTCAAACCTTGTTGTTCCCCGGGCTTCCAGCATGGGGAGGGCTGGGGAGTTGAGTTTCTCCAGATGCTTAACTTCCAGGACAGCTGGAGACGCCAGCCCAGGACCACCGTAGCCACCATCAGAGCTGCACTGCTGGGCTTCGGGGCTTCTCACGCCGCTTGCCTCATTGTTTCTCACCACTGCCATGAAGTGGGGTGGTAATGATCCCATTTTACAGAGCAGGAAACTGAGGCTCAGAAAGGGGTAGCAACTTGGCTGAGGTCTCGTGGCAGCTTCCTGCCGTGCACTTGGCGGTACAGCCCTCCCGCAATATGCCGCACAGCAGGCCTAGACAGACGAGCTCCAGAAGGAGCCCTGCCAGCAACCCGCCCCATCCCTTCCCCGCCTCCCTGTCCCCCAGTCTCTCCCCCACCCCCCGCCCCCCGCCTTTTGGGCTCCCAAGAGAGCTTTGGAATCTAGGCTCCGTAGGCACCAAGAGGAGGCGGCGTCGGCTCCCCGCCTGGGAGCTCAGGCACTGATGGAGGTGGCAGCCGAGTGAACGGGAGAAGGGATGCTAACGGGAGGGGGAGAAGATTTATTAATGAGATGGGGAAATCATGAGGCCTCCAAGAATCAGTTCCTTAATCAAAGCTGCTAACAACCGAGGCCATTACTCTACTGACAGCTTAATTAATGGTGTCTTAATTAATGTCAGCCCCCTCCCAGCCGTAGCTACGCCTAACACAGCACGTCACTTCCTGCTACTGGAATGCAGGGAGTCGGGCTGCAGGGAGTTTGCAGTGAGAGTGTGAGACTCTCGGAGCTGCTGGCGGGGAGGGGGCTGAAGTGAGGCGCTCAGTTATCATTCATTCATTCGTTTGCTCATTCATTCGTTCACTCTGCTGGAGCCACCAAATCTAGATGGCGGATCCCAGCCTGTCGTTCCCCCGCCCCTTCCCTGCCCAGCACTGTCTCCGTCTGGCCTCTGCCGCTGTGGCCCTGCTTGGGGCTCGGTTGCTCCATCTTGGCCACCAGAGCGTCGGCTGCACCAGGGCAGAGAGGTTGACAGCGTGTCAGCGGCTGCATCTCCAGCACCTAGAAAAGCTCTGGGCATATAGTCGTTGCTCAGCAAATCTTTGTCGATTGAGTGAATGATGGATCTCGTGCCAGGCATTGCCCTAAGCAAGGGGGTACAGAGCCCAGTAAGAAATAGTTTCTGCCTTCTGGCAGCCTGCAGGCCGTGAACAGACGGTGTCAGTATAGAGTGCCAAGGGCTGGGACAGGACGATGTCCCAGAGGTGGGGAGGGTTCCCGCAACCCACAGCAGGCGTGGAGGGTGGAGGGAGGTTGCCAGGCAGTTGAGGGGAGGGCGCTGCAGGTATGCAAACCTCGGGCCTCAGGTTGCAGGCATTCTGCAGGCGCTAGCTCACTGGACCTTCCCAGAGACCCTGGGAAGTGGGGCTCTTGTTATCCCCTTTGTACAGACAGTGCAACTGAGTCACCGAATCACTTGCCCCACTGAGGGGTGGAGCTGGGCTTGCAGGCAGACAGGGCAGCCCCAGAGCCCGGCTCTAGTGCTCTGTGAGGTACCGCAGGCTTTTACTCAGAGCGATCGGGTCTGCCTCCAGCCCCGCACCCCTGAGGGCGAGCAAGAAGGAGGTGCGTCGTCGTGAGCCCGGAGGCGTGGGCGGGACCAGGACAGGAGGCGGAGGGGCTCTCCCTGCAGGCAGGGGCCGTGGGCAGCCACGGAGGGCTCTGATCCGAGGTGGCGGCCGCAGGGACGTCGCTGGACTGTAGAAGGAAGTTGGGGCTAGGGAGGCCGGGCAGGGCTCTCAGCCAGCCTTTTCCTGTGCCCACGGCGGGGCACATGTGTCCCCGGAGAGCCAAAGCGTCCTCATCCCAGGCCCTTGGCCCTCCGCACCGCCTCGGGCCGTTGGCAGCTGCTGCCTGCAGGTCTGCTCAGGGCCGGCCCGGGAGCCAGGGTGGTCCCCAGGGGGTCCCGGCGCGTGGCCGGCCAGGCAGCTCTGTGGCCCGGGTGAGAGGGACCCGTCCCCTCTCCGCCGTCAGGCTGACCTTCACGCTCAGTTCCAGTGCCCGGGGGTGTGGAGAGGGCCCCCCAGCTCGCCCCGAGGGACACCACCAAGCCAGGACCGGGGTGGGGCCCGCCCTTGCCGCACGCCCTTGGCAAAGAGCTTTCCTGCACCGTCTCCTGTGGGGTGTGTCCCTCCTCCCCAGACCCCACTCTTCAGCAGCCCGTCCTGCCCGCCCTTGAGGGAAGACGCAGGTACACAGAAGGCGGGCACACAGCAGGGCCGCAGGACGGCCAGGAAGAGCCGGGTGGCAGACACGGCCCCTGGCGCCTTGTCCCTGATCAGGTTCCTGACCTCCGGCCACGGGGCTCTGCCCCTCCCCCCACGCGTGCTCCGCCTGGAACTAGAACGTGGCCACGGCTCCGGCCCTCGTCCGGGGCGCTGAGGGTGCCTTGTCTGGCAGCGGCAGGGAGCCCAGCACGTGGGGCCTGCGAGTGGCATTGGTTTTGCCTCCCTCTGCAGGGACCTAGGAGGCATTGTTGCCAGGTGCTAAGTGCCCACCAGGCTCACCTTGAGGCCTGCTGCTTTCCCCAAAGCCCGTGTCTGCCCCTCCCTCCCCACCGACCTGCTCACTGGCTCTTGTTCTCTCTCTCTCTCTCTCTCTCCCTCCACTCACCCCTGCCCCTTGGTCTCTGAGGCCCTGGCCCTCCCTGGAGCTCACAGAGCAGGGGAAGGACGCTGCGCTCCAGCTCTGCCCCGGCCTTGCTGTGTGACCCTGGGCCAGCCTCTTGCCCTCTCTGGGCCCGTGACCTCACCGGGAACGAGAGCGGCAGGGTCAGCTTTTGACGGTTCTGTTATGCGGGCTCACACAGGAGGCCGAGGGGAGAGGGACCAGGGCCTACCAGGAGCAGAAGCTGAGTTTCAGACGTTCTGGCTCTTTCCCCGGTGGCAGGGGAGGGGGGGCGGGGGGCATCACCCACCGGCTCATTCATTCGCTCACTCCACAGTCGTTGTCAAGCACCTAGTCTGTGTGCCGGGCCCGGCCCTGCCGCCTGCAGCTGACAGTCCGAAGCGGGGGGACACGACAAATAGGGCCCCAGAGGCCCACCCCACGCCCGTCCTGCCTGCCCTTTCAGGAGAGCCCTTGCTGGCCCCTCTGCCGGGAGGGCCCTTTCTCCCCCTCCCCTCGATCCGATCACGCCTCTCTCGACTCCCCAGGCAAACCGTCTCCTCGCCGAGGTCCCCGTCACCGGTCCTCTCCTTTGCCCCGGTGCAGGCCCCTCTGTTGTTTCCAGCCACCCGCTTCTCTGGCTCCCGCACTGACTGGGACCTTCCCAGGCAGGGCCCTGCCTTTGTTTCCTGGCATCCGTGTAGGCCCTGGCCCAGCAAGACACCAATAACCTTCTTTTTAGAATTGTGGTAAAATACGCGTAGCATAAAATTGACCAGTTCAGCCGTTTTTAAGCGTGCGGTTCGGCGGCATTAAGAACATTCACACTGTTGTGCAGCCGTCACCACCATCATCTCCAGAACCTTCTCATCTTCCCAAACTGAAGCTCAGTCCCCACTACGCACGAGCCCCCCTTCCCCTGCCCCGGGCCCCGGGCCCCCACCATCCTCCTTTCTGTCTCTATGGATTTGACTGCTCTAGGGCCTCGTTTAAGTGGAATCAGTCAGTATTTGTCTTTTTGTGACTGGCTTATTTCGCTTGGCATAATGTTTTCAAGGTTAATCCATGTTGTAGCCTGTGTCAGGATTTCCTTCCTTTTAAGGCTGAATGATATTCCATTGTGTGTACAGACCACACTTTGCTGATCCATTTGTCTGTCTGTGGACACCTGTGTTGCCACCACCTTTTGGCTATTGTGAATAATTGAACATGGGTGTTCAAATATACCCTTGAGACCCTGCTTTCAATTCTTTTGTGTATATACCCAGAAAAATTGCTGGATCATATGGTGATTCTATGTTTAACTTTTCCGAGGAACCTCCGTACAGTTTTCCACAGCAGCTGCACTCTTTTGCATTCCCACCACCCTCGCACGCGGATTCCAGTTTCTCCACATCTTTGCTCACACTTGCCCTTTTGCTTTGTGGTTTTTGTTTGCTTGTTCGTTTTAGTGAGAGCAGTCCGCGGGGTGTGAAGTAGCACCTCACTGTGGTTTTGATTTATCCTTTCTTGAATAAAGGCAGGTGTGTGTGGTAAAGTTCAGCCTCCTTCTCTGCTGATGGACCACTCAGCCCCAGGGACCCCTGGCGTTGTCTGGGGAGGGCGGGGTCTGCTGGCCACCTGCTGGCTGATGCCTCAGCACTGCCTTTGTCCCAGTTTCTGTCCTAGGGGAGAGTCGGGGACGGGGCATGGACGTGAGGCTCTGGTCTCCCCACCAGAACCCAGTCCTCCAGGATATAAGTAGCCCACGGGGTTGGGTCCTTGCGGGTACGTGGCACGCAGTAGGTGCTCAGAAGTTTTTAATCACACCAATAATACCTGCTTCCATCTTTTTTGGCTGTTCTTTGTTTATTCATATAATTGAGAGATAATTCATCCACATGGTACAAAAATGTCTGTACACGGTGCAAAGGCACCTCCCACCCCTGTCCCTCTGTCCAGAGGCCACCACTGTGTCCAGTTTCTTGGGGTCCTTCTGGGGAAGTTCTGTGCGTCGATGTAAAGACTTTATCGTTGAAGCGCCTCAACCACCCAGCCAGTTACACAAAGAGTTTGCAATCGCTGCTTTGCAATCGCTGCTTTGCAGTTCCGGGTTTGAGGGCCCACTGGGGGGACGTGGTAACCAGCAAGCCCTTGAAGGAGGTGATGTTCTCCCTCTCGCGGGAAGCCCTGACCGGTGGCTGCGAGAGTGGTCTCCGTGAAGGAAGCAAAGCCGCGGCAGGAGAGCGGAGGTGGGCGGGTCTGGTCCCGGGGCGTCCGAGGGTAAGATCACACCAGGCCTCCCAGCAGCCTGTTTGCCCTGGGCTGGCTGTCGGTCCAGATCCGTTCTGCTGGCACCTTTATCAGCTTCTGTTCAGCGCCGCGCGTGGACTGCATCCTGGGGGGCAGCGACCCCTGCCCAGAGGACACAGACCCAGGTGGCGTTGCCAGTGCGGGGTTAGAGAGTGTGCCAGGGGCTTTCAGCAGGGGCCGCCGGACACGTGGGCGGCCTTCGGGGTGGACGCAAGGAGAGGGGTCCGGCCGGTGGAGCCCGGGGAGCCCATTCCCTACGGTGTCGGGGGCAGCGCCGCACGGCCGAGGCCCGCGGATGTCTCCCCAGGTCCCCGTGAAAGTGAAAACCCGCTCGGGGTTATCTGAACCTGCGCCTCACTCCGCGTGACACCTAAGCCGCTGAACACGTTCCTCGTGACGGTCACGTGCGTTGACCTTTCCAGGGATGCGGCTGCTTTCCTCGCAACCCCGGGGGAGACCAGACTCTGATAAGCTCAGAGCTCTGCCAGGAGCCGCCACCACGGAGAGCGCCACGGCACCGAGGGCGGCGGCGTCCCTCGTGGCACCCGCGTGGCGAGCAGAGCCCTGTACCCGCCTGGGTGTGTAGCCGCTGTCACCTAGAGGGGCGGGCCGCTCACCGCCCCCCTGTGCGCCCACCGCTAATCCGCAGGTCGCTTCATCATGAGCTGCTTTCTGGCTGTTTCTCTCTCTGTATTGTTACCGCTAGGGCATTCTGTTGATTTTTGTTTTAAAATATGTGTGTAGGTAGATCGTATGATTCTTGAACTTCGCTCTAGACCAGAGAAAGGGTAGCGCAGGTTGGAGCTGTCAAGACGGGGGGCTTGGACCAGGGGTCTTTGCGGTGATGGAACTATTGTGCGTCTAGACGTGAACATGCACGTGGAACCACGGGGAACTAAGCCCTCCCTCCGCTACCAGAGACACACGAGTGGGCGTGAAACAGGAAATCTGTCCGAGATGGCGGCTGGTACGCTCAGCATTGTGGCGGGTGATGTCGTCCTGTAGCTTTGCAGGACGTTGGGGGAAACAGGGTGAAGTAGAGATAGGCTCTCTCTGTATTGTGTTGAGCAACCATAGGTGAATCTGCAGTTATCTCAAAATTTAAAGTTTGATTGGAAAAGAAAGGCCTGGGGCAGGCGTCGGGGCGGATGAGCTGGCCCCTCGGTGACTGTGGGACCGGAAGGCTGGCGACCACGCCACACCCTGTCTCAGTCCCTCCATGGGAGGCCCGCGTGGTCACCGGCCTTCTCCCCAAGGCTGAACCCCAGCAGGCCACTGGGACCAGCCTCCTCCCTTTAGCTGCCAGCTGGGGCCTGCTCGGTCCCTGGCACCCACTTTGAGACCTTGGAGCAGGGTCTGGTCCAGGCTCCCAGAGCCCCTGGCGGAGCTGGGACGCGGGCTCCCTGCCCCCCACCCCGAGCCGCCCTCGACCGGGCGGCCTGCTCCCCGGACCCTGCTGCCCAGTGCCGCCAGCACAGTGGCCACGCGGGCAGCTGGCTCTCCCGCCCTCGGACCCCACGTCCCCCTCCGACCCAGGAGCGGGAGCTGGGACAGACCCAGACCGACTGCTCCTTCAAGTGCCGTTTTGAAGCCGACCAAAAAGTGAGAGGTTAAAGGAAGCGCGTGTTCTTGATGCGTTTGTCCTCCAGCACGTGGACCGTTCAGTGGCTCGGCTTCTGGCAAACGGACTCGTCACGGGTTGCAGGGCAGCAGGGTCCAAGCCAGCCTGCGCGTGGTGCCGGCTCGGGGTCCGGCCCCCCTGTACCTCGGGGCCAGGCTCGCTGGACAGACCCAGCGGCGGGCCCTGGCCTTCCCTCCAGTTTATCCGATTTCCCGGGGATGAGGGGGGGAACTGAGGGCTCCAGGAGCCCGAGATGCCCCCTGTTCCCTGTCCCCGGGAGTCCCCGTGAGAGGGTCCCATCGGGGCGGCAGCCAGCGTACGGCTGATCTCATCCCTCGTCAGGCCGGTCCCGGCATCTGTTTGCAATGGTTAATAAGGGAAGCGATACATTTTTAATCAGTGCGGCTCTCGCTGGAATCCTCAGCCCGGCTCTCGGAAGGCCTCACCAGGCCGAGATGACACAAGTGTCTTCTCACGTTTGCGCGGTTATCAGTTCCGGCCCTACCTAGTCCAGGGGGCATGGCCGCGGGCGCCCCGACGCCCCTCTCAGATCCCTCGTCCTTGGTCGGGCTTCAGTCCCTGACCATCTCCGGGGTTGATGAGCGATTCTGGTACCTCGGACGAGCTGCCTGAAACCGGCTGGGCCAAGCAGAAGTGGGGGCTGAGGTATCGGGGTGATCAGGGCCTTTTCCCATCACCTCCCCCTGCCTCAGTAGCTACTCGGATGGAACCCCTTATCTGCTGCCCAGTGGCTGTGTGACTTGAGGCAGATGACTTAACCTCTCTGAACCTCAGGTTTCTTTTCAGTACGATGGGGCCAATAATTGAAACTTTGCAGGGTGGCCATAAGGATTCATTGACCCACATGGTGGGTCAGAAACTTATAAATATCCTCGTCACCTTCCTCCCCTGGACTCACTGCACAGGGGTAGACTTGGGGACAGGCTGGGACTTCAGAAACACAGGCCTGGGAAGGGGAAGGAAGCCAGGCTGGGCCGGAGGGAGTGAGAAGTCTCTGGGATGCAAGGGACAGAAACTCAAGTCAGAAGGGAAATTTTTAATGGTCACTGTTGGTGAACGGCCCAGGGCTCAGGCTTCGGCGTGGCTGGGTCTGGGGGCTCTAGTGCTCTCGTTGCCGTCTCCTGCTTGCCTTCCGCCTGGGATGTGTTCCCACGTGGGGGCTCTGGTCCCCTCAGGACCCCTCACCTCCTGCTGGTCAGCCCTGGGGTTCGTGGTCATTCCTGAGACCACGTCCACGGCCCGAGAAGGCCGTCTGCTGATTCGCCAGCCCTGGAGCTGGGCGGACGGGGTCAACTCCACCTGAACCGCTGTGCTGCGCATTTCGGAGGGGGTTCAAATGTGTGTTTACTGGGGAGGGGGCGGTAAACCGAGGCTGGAGACGGTGCACGGGGTACGCTTGGGGTGAGAGGGCAGCGTGCTGAGCCGGCAGCCTCAACTCGGCGCTGGGCAGACGCCCACAGCCAGGCGCCAGGGAGGCAAGCCCTCGGCTGGGTGGCTGGGCCCTGGCCCTGGAGCAGAGCCTGGCCTCATTGACCCGAGTCCCAGGGGCTCTGTGGCTGGGAGGGGAGGGCTGTGTGGCTGCGGGTGTTGCGTAAGCCCACGGGGCCCCCGACGCGAGGGCTCTGGCTGGCCCTCCCACCCTGCAGCCAGGCTCTCCTATCTCCCTCTTTCTTAGCCAACTGGGACCTAGAAATAAGAATCTTTTTCCTGTTATTTCGTCTTCCCTCTTTTCCCAGTGGTATATACTAAAAACTTTTTTTAAAGCTGCCTGGGGCACTGTGTGTTACCCAAGAAAACTCATCACCTTTTTCGGAGTGACCTCACACCCTTTTCACCAGCACCTCCGGAGGGGGCTGGCTGTGCCGAGCCTCCCCACTGGGGGCAGGCGTGCCCTGCTGCCGGCTGCGGGCCCCACGTCCCCATCTGTAAAACGGGCCATTCCTGGCCCCTGAGGTGACCGCAGACAGCGCGTGGGTGCTCAGGCAGGAGCAGCCTCTCCGCCAGGGCGACGGCCGATGATGCCCGGGATCCCGCATCTGCAGGAAACAGCGCCCTCACCTTTGTCCGCCGCACTTCCCAGTTTACAGAGTTGCCCTGGAGGCAGAGCAGGGCTCAGCTCCAGACACCCCCCCACCCCCCCCACCCCCCGGGCAGGGGCTGGGTCCTGGGCTCAGCCCTCTGGCGCCCCTCCCTCCTGGCCTCGGGAGCCTCCCAACCCCGAGTCCGTGGGCGGGCCCCACCCTCCAGCAGCCCTGCCTCCATCCTGTCCTTGCTCCACACACACACACACACACACACACACACACACACACACAGACGCGCACGCACGCACACGCACACACATGCGCCTTTGGACAGGTGTCCCGGCTCAGGAGCCCCAGGTCCAGAAGGGACGTGATACCGGAGAAGGCAGGGCTCTCCCTGGGGTGGCCCAGTGGAAAGCCAGGGCGCAGAGTCGGGCTCGGGGACAGCAGGGCTGCTCACCCTCTCCTAGAGCCACGTCTGTCCCTCTGACATCAGGGTGCGGGGTCTCCGTTGCCTGCCCCCTCGGCCTCCCCACCCTCTCGCTCCCCCCGTGCCTATGTGCCTGGCTTCTGTCCACTGCCCGCCTTTGTCCTTTCAACCCCAGCTTTCCCACCAGCCTGCCGCTGGGTGCCCACTCCTGGAGCGGCACCCGGGGACGGTTGCTGCGCCACAGGTATCCCTCTACCAACTGAGAGTGGAGCCCCTGGGGGCGGGGCACGAGGGGGTGGCCCCTGAGCTGGGCCCTCTGGCCAGGGGCAGCTGCGGTGTCAGTGAGCCGCCACGGGATGATGGGAAAACCTGGAGATGTCTGATGGGGGGGGCCCAGGCAGCTGATGGGGCAGTGACAGGGGTGCATGCTGCAGGTCGGCCTGAGGCCGGGGGGCGGCGGGGAGAGGAAGGCATCAAAGGCGTGCAGACCACCGTGCCCAGGGCTCTGGCTCGGAGGTCTGGGTGGGTGGCAGTGCCACCACCAAGATGGGCGCCCCGGTGCAGGGAGATGCCCGTGGGGGGCCAAGGAGGGGCCGGGGAGCACCAGCTTTCTGTGTCTCTAGATTGGGGGGGCAGGTCAGAGGCCGGGACGCCCCCCACTCTCCAGCCCCAGTGAGGACGCCGCTCCTGCATCCATCCGCTCTGCCCTGCCCCCGGGGCTCAGCGCCGCCCAGCCGGCCAAGGGTACATCCTCCCTGATGCTGTAGCCGTCAGCCACCCCGTGGACCGAGGGCACCCTAGGCCTTCCGCCTGGGCTCAAGCCATCTGCCAGGAGACCAGTCTGCGTCCTGAGCAGAGGCCAGACACGTGGGGTACAGCGCATGCTGTGATGGCATCTTGCTGCCCCTGCAACAGACGCCGCCGCCCGTGGCCTCCAGGCTGAGTTCTCCACCTCCTCGTGCACAGAGCCGGTGGGTTAGGGCTCCCCCTGTACCCAGGGGCCACCGCAACCATGGACCCAGGGGCGGATGGTCCCCAAGGCTCCGCCTCCAGGCCCCTCTGCAGCCGTCGAGAAAGTGTCCCCCCACAGGGCTGGCGTCGGACTCCTGCTGCTGCAGGCTGAGGTCCCCCAGCAGCCGTGCAGACCCAGCTCCCGTCCCTTCCCTCCTGCCCCACCCCCACCCACTCCCCAATCCCCACGCCCTGCAGTCAAAGAGGGCACCCAGGAGCTCTCTCTTGCTGAGACTGGGGATGAGCCCCTCCCCCGCTCTGCACCCAGCTTGCTCCTCTGCAGGGCGTCCAGGAGACACCAACCCCTCAGGGGACGTCCAGCGGTGGGGTCGTGGAAGTGCAGGGCGTGTGGGAGATGCCACAGCTGCGTGGCCGCAGGAAGCACATGGGAGACAGTCTGCTGGGACAGACGTCGCGTCTGCGCCCGCGTCGGGCCAGGCCCACATCCCGCTAGGCCTGGAAGGGGTTGGCGCCATCCCCCGGTGCACGGCCTGCAGCCCTTCTCGGTAAACCCCGAGAGAGATGGTGCCGCGGAGCAGCGACGGGGCCCCGTGGACGGCACGGCCACCGCGCCAACATGCAGGAGGCGGAGCGGGGAGACCGTGAGGCCTGTGAAGCCCGCTGCTAAAACAAAACAAAACAAAACAAAGCTCCGGAACAGATGATAGGGCGTTTGCGAGGACAGAAGCCAGCTGGTGCCTGGCGCTCAGCGCAGCGGCCTCATGGTTCCTGAGCGCCCCAGCCTCGGCTTCCCCTTGAAGTTTCCCCAGAAGCCCCCAGCTCCAGGGGGTTCTGGAAATATTCCATGTTGTTTGTAACTTTCATTCAGCTCAAGGGAATTAACACACCCGGTTTGCATGGAAAGACCTTGGCGGATTTTCCTTGACCGCGGTTGTTGAGTGCGGGGCCTGGGGCACATCTCAGCCCGACTCTTGCTCGCGTGTGACCCCGAGACCAGGCCCGAGGCCGGGGGGCGGGGTGCTTCCTGCCGCCCGCAGGAGGGACTGCACGCGCATACGTGCCTGCGGTCGTGTGCGCACGTGTGCTCTGCAAGCTTGTGCGCGTGTGATGGTTCAGAGGTGTCTTGCTTTTTTAATTGAAATGCAGTTGATTTCCAATGTAGCGGGAGTTTCAGATGTAAGTTAAGAGGTGTCTTGTACGCGTGTTTGTCCGACCGTGTGAGGTCAGCGTGGATCCGAAAGCGTGTTTGTGGTTGGGATGCCGTCCGGTGGGCCCCAGGTCAGACCTGGAAGGGGAGGCAGCTGGGCGGAGTCCACCGTGCCCTTGCCAGCCTTCCGGGTCAGGGGCTCTGGTCAGGCAGGGTACCCCAACCTCGCCCTGCCGCAGAGGACGGCTGCCCTTCGCTCTGGCCCTGGAGGGTCCGTGGAGCCGGGGCCCCATCCTTCCTCTGGCTCAGACTTCGGTCAGACTTGGCCGCCGTGCCCCAGGCTGAGGGGCGAGCTCCGGGACCGGGCATTAGGACAAATCCAGGGCCGTGTGTCCAGGGTGACAAGCAGGAGCCTGGTGCACGCATGGTGCACGACTCCCCCAGCTGGGTGTGTCCGTGGCTGCATTAGGGATTTCTGTGGCAAGGCACAAGAAGCTCGTGGGGGGGCTCCCTGTGGGACAGGGGGACCTTGGTGGACGTGGTGCCTTTGGGAGGGGGACTTTCCACTTGATATCTTTTCTGTTGTACTTGTGAACTGTAAGAGAGTGCATTCGCCGTTTAAAAATTAAGTTTGTCAGGTCTGTAGGTTGCTGGGTTTGGGGTGAATCGGCTTGTTTTCTGGATATCTGAGGGATGCACCCCCCCCCCCCAAGGAAGGGCTGCTCTCAGGAAACATGTGCCTCAGCACATCCCCCACCCTCAGGGTGGGTGGGGTCAGGACGTCCCGGTTGGGCGTCAGCTGCCCGGACGGCTGTGGACAGTGAGGGCTCCGGAGCAGAGGGCGGGGTACCCAGGTCAGGATCTGCTGTGGCCGCTTGCCAGCTGGAGGTCCTCGGGCAGGGCTCAGTCCCTCTGAGCCTCGGTTTCCTCGTCTGTCAAATGGGGATACGAAACTCCAGCTCCCCAGGCAGGCTTGAGGGTAAAATAAGATCACGTTGGCGTCTGAAGGGAGTTCCAGCATGGTCGGCCCCCCTCCCGGCCGGGCTGGACCGAGGCATCCGTGCTCCCTGCCCATCAGCGAACCAGGTCCAAGAGCGACAGGATGTGGCTCCCAGCCACGGCACCCGAGGGCCCCGGCCACAGGCCCGGCCAGGCTCGTGGCCGAGTGGCAAGGCCTCAGCCCCACTCCCACCAGCCGGAGAGGCTGGACGTGCCCTGTGGCCCTGTACCCGCGGCCGGTGCTCTGCCTCAAGAAGAGGATCCTGGTGGGAGCTTCGGGGTCACAGAAGAAGCTGGGGTGCCGGGTTGCTGGGGCCTTTGGGGTGCTTCTCGGCAGGTGGGGGCAGCCAGGGAGGCTCCCTTGCCAAGCCAGGCCCCCGTGTGCCCCTCCGTGTCCCGCTCCGGGACCCTCCCCTCGAACACGCTCAGACCCTGCCCTGGCTGACCCCCTGCACGCTGCCCCCTCTGAGCCGAGGTCTGGGCCGAGTCACTGTGTCCGAGGGGAGCCCCGCCCTTGCCCCCCACTGGCTCACACACCCAGTCGGAGAGACCCGGCCGGGGTGCGCCCCTCCCTCCGTGGGCAGCCATGCATCTTACTCGCAGGGTTTCTCCCTGTGCTCTGATGATGCCTCAGTTTCCTCATCTGTAAAGTGGGCTCCTTGTCAGGGTGACGTGAGGGAGGATGACGCTCTCGGAGAGCTGGGCACGAGGCGGGGGCTGCGTGGAGGGGGGATGAACAAACCCTTGTCCCAAGTGGCCTGAGACACCCCACCATTACCCCCTAAGTACCCCTTCTCTAGACAAACCTCCTCGTGGTGCAGATGAGGCCCAGAGGGGGATTTGGTACCCCCCGCCCCGGGTCTCACCCCAGGGCCGCTGCCCGCCGGCCTAGCTCTCTCTCCACACCTCTGTCCAGAAGCGGCGGGGGGGGGGGGGGGGGCTTGGCAGAGACACCCCCTCCCCCCGCAGCGGAGACTTCCCCAGACTCGGGCTGAGCTCCTGGGCAGGGCAGCCTGGCAGGACGCAGGGGCGTGGAGGCCAGCCCGGGGACAGTCACTCACTGTGCCTGCACGCAGGGCTGTCTGGGGCCCAGAGCCAGGCTGGGAAGGCCGGGTGGGTGGGCAGGGCCCCTGTGGCTTTCCCAGAGGCAGGCCCAGGGCGGGCGTTGGGGACCGGGCAAGACAGCGAGAGGCCAGGGAGGGGAGCCAGCAGGGCAGCTCCTGGGGTCGGTCTGGTTTACGAGGCGCCCCCCGTCCGCCTGTCCGTCTGTCCGCTCCCGGGAGCCGCACCGGAGTCTCCAAGGCAGGAGGCCGCCCCGCTCCACGGACAAGGAGCCCGAGTCTGAGGCAGACCAGAGCAGGGCACGCGGCGGGTGACACGGGACAGCAGCCTCGGCCCTCGGGGATAATGGGCACGAGACCTCGGGGCGGCCTGGCCACCCCCTACCTCCTCTGTGTGCCCCCTTCCGGAGTCCCAGAGGAGGAGGGGGACAGCGGCGAGGGGGGAGCCCGCCCCGGACAGGCTGCCTGGTGACCCAGGAGCGGGGGCGCCCAGGCTCTGCCCCAGGCAGAAACTTCGGGAGCCCTGGGGATGGCCAGGCACCCCCGTCACTGCCCTAAGAGCGCTGGTCCAGCCCCCCGGCCCTGCATCCGTGGGTACCCAGAGCCGTGAAAACATCCCTCCCCTTGACCCAGAAATCCCAGCAATGGGTCCTAGAGGCCCATCCGCCGCCTGCACAGAGACCTCATTGACGGGACAGCCCAGCAGCCAAGGATGGGGAGAGACACAGCAGGCCTGACCCCGACGCGGGCAGCGGGGGGTGCGCCCAGGGTCCCGGGCCGCTTCCAAAGGGTGACGCGGAGGAATGTTGGACGACCGAAAGACATGGGGAAGTGTTAAGTGGGCGGGGAGCGCGGGCCACAGGACAGAATGTCCTTCTGTGCAACCGCGACACACCCAGGCCCAGCCCCCGTCCCAGGCACACGTTTCGAGAGGCCTCCGATGTCAACACCAGCAAAGCCCCAGGGAGCCGGGAAGGCGGCTTGCTTTATTTTCCTTGCTGTATGTACTCTGTTGTTATTTTCCATAGTTGACGCGGTGGCTATGTATTATTTAGTCAAAGGGAGGCGTGCGGGCTCCCCTGCCCCTCTGGAAATGGGGGTAAATCCACAAATAACTCCAAGCCAGGGCCCGTGAGAGTCTGGAGCCCGCCCTGCCCGAGGTCCCTCGCGGGCCGTGCCCTTGCCCGCTGGCCCCCTGCCGCCCGGCCCGCTCAGGCCCCTGTGGGCTTTGAGCAGACTCCCTTGGGCGAGGGCTACGTGGAGAGCCTGACCTCTGCCCACACCGCCCCTGTCTCTGTTTTCTCCCTATTTCTTCTCAGGAACAAACCGAGTCACCCTCTGGCCTCAGCACGCTGGCTCAGAGCCACCTCTGGTAGTCTGGAACCCTCCCTCGGGCCCTTCCAGAAAGCACAGGGTGCCAGGAAGAATTCTTAACACCCGTCAGCATGTTCTTTTTAAAACTGACAGAACTGGGTCTTGCCTGGCGGTCCAGTGGCTAAGACACTCGCACTCCCGATGCAGGGAGCCCGGGTTTGACCCCCGGTCGGGGAACTGGATCCCACGTGCAGCAACTAAGACCCAGCGCAGCCCAATAAATAAATCATATTAAAAAATAGAGAGTACAACTGACAGAACTTTCTAGGTTCGGAGGGCCCTCGAGGATTAGCTGGTTCCACGTTAGACCCATCTGGGCAGCTTTTAAAAATGAAGGTGCCCGTTTGTTTCCCCGAACAAGATAGGCAGGTGGCAGATAAGCACATGAAGTGATGGGTCAGCGTTGTAAGCTGTTAGGGAATCTTGAACGAAACCACGGTGAGGTTTCACTGCACGTCCATCAGAACGGCTGGAAGTAGAAATAGGGGCAACACGAAACACTGGCCAAGACGCAGAGGAGCTGGATCCCTCTTGCCTTGCTGCTAGGAAGGTACAAGGGTACAGCCACGCTGGAAGGGGGTTTTCCAGAGTAAGTGTCCTCTGACCAAACACCCTGGCTGTGGCACTCCTGGGCATTTGTTCCCGAGAAGGGAAGACTTACGTTCACACAAAAACTTGTAGGAGAAGTTCATAGCAGTCCTGTCCCCGACAGCCCCCCAGCCTGTAACCTGCCCAGATGACCTTCCCAGGGGGGATAGATTAAAAAAAAACTGTGGTACGTCTATGCTGCGGAATATTACTCAGCTGTAAAAAGGAAGGGACTGTTGATACGTGAACAGCTTGAATAAGCCTCCGGGGAATTATGGTGAGTGATAAAAGCCAGTCTTGAAAAGTTACATCCTGTACGATTCACTTTGTATAACACTCTGAAATGACAAAATGACCGACAGATGGGTGGCTGTTGGGAGTGCAGGGTTGGGGGAGAAGTGGGTGTGGCTCTGGAGGGAGGGGTGGCATGCGAGTGCCATGTGATAGACCGTCTTGGAACTCGATCGTGGGGGGGTCACAGAAAGCCACACATCTGGTGGAATTGCATAGATATGCACACGCACATGCACGCATGCACGCACACAACATCAGAAGATGACTGCTGATCACAAAAAACCAGATTTCTCGAGGTAATGATTTTAGCGCTTTTCCGTGTATGGAAAGATGCGAGAGTCCGGACTCGTTGAAATTACCCTTCGATATGCATCTTAACTCTCTAGGGCCGGTCTCCTTTTTCTCCATCCTGAATCCCCTCAGGGCGCGCTGTCAGGTCAGCTGCAGTGGCCGATGGCTTCACGGTGGGCACCATTTTTTTTGTGCACTGTTGTTATTGCTGGGGGAGGGTTGCATGGGTCCTCCCTGTACATTTTATTTTGCAACTTACTGTGAATCTGTGGTTATTTCAAAGTGAGCAGTTAAAGAAACAGAAACAAACAAACCAGAAAAGCGCCCAAGCTGCAGGAGCATGGCCCTCAGGGGTTCTAACTCTTCCGTCTGGGTCTGGGCCTAGGCGTCAGTACGTCTGTATTTCTTAGAAGCGTCCATGTGTCTCCCGCACGGCCAGGGTTGCAAGCGCTGCTGCTCCCTCATTCGGCAGAGGGAAACGGAGGCCAGAGAGGGGAAGAGGTTTTCCCAAGGCCACACAGCTGCTGCGGAGGGAGCGGGTGGCGGGAGAGGAAGGCCGCCAGCTCTGAGGCCTTGGGTTTTTACCGCTGCTCCAGGCTGGGGCTGAACCAGGCTGGGTGTTTTTTTTTAAAGTAAGTTTTTATTGAAATCCGGTGTGTAGCTTGTTGAATTGTCACAAGCTGAACACAGTCACGGAACCAGCACCTAGACCCCCAAGCAGAAGCTGACCGGCCCCCTCCTCCGCATCCAGGGGACCCTCTCTTGACTCGCAGCACAGAGCCTTCTTTCCTGTTCTTGAACTTGGTAGGTGGCCGGCCGCTGTTTGGAGCCGTGCCAGGGAGTCGGACCGGAACAGCCAGTTTACTCTGAGGGGGAAGGAAGTGGCCTCCCCAGGAGCCCGATCATGGAGGGCGGGGGACAGGGGCTTCAGAAGGGACTGTCCGCAGGGCAGTCGCCTTGTCCAGGGTGGCCGGAAGGGGCTGTGTCCCCGGAGCCTGCACTGGAGGCGGGAGGAGGGCCGGAGCCCTGCCCGGCTGACCCCGAGTGCCGTGTCTGTGAGCCTGGTCTGTGGGCCTCCAGAGGTGCTGGGGGGCTCTCTGCAGCCCGGCAGAGCAGGCAGAGCTCTGGACTTGGGGCCGCCACACCGCGCGGTCGCCGCTCAGAGCCCCTTTCCCCCATAAGTGAGGATTTTACAGCACACTGAGATCGTTCGTATACTGTCCCTATCACACCTTCATATACTACGTAGCATAATATGCTACGGTTTTGAGTTCTGTACTGGTCGTAGCTGGATTTGTGGAATCCTGACTCTGTGCCTGGCACTGTTCTAAGTACTTTAAACGTATTAACCTATTTAATCTTCCCAAAACACAATAAAAGAGGACCCTAAACTGAGGCACAGAGAGGTTCATTAACTTGCCCAAGGTCACACAGCTAGCGTGTGGCAAAGCTGGGATCTGAACGCCGGCCCTCTTGGCTCTCGAATTCACGTTGTAACCTCTAGGCTGTAACGTCTCACTAAATGTTATTGGAGGTAACCGTGTAATAGCGTGTGATACCGCAGGCACACCTGCTCTGCACCTTCTCGTCTCCGAGGCGCTTCTGCTCCGTGGGCAGCACCTCACCTTTCTCACAGCGACTGTGTGAGGTGGAGCTGTTACCGCCGCCCCTCATTCTGGATGGGGAGGCGCTCCGGCATGTCGCAGGCCGTTGGTTCCCAGTCCAGGCGCCGGGCCGTGCCCCTCCTGTTGGCAGCTGGGCTGTGCGGGGAAGGAGGGGGATGGGCGGCGTGGCCCTTGGTCTGTGGCCAGCAAGGCTGCGTGGACCCGGCAGGGTAGAGGGAGGGTCCCCGTTCAGAGCCAGTCCCAGCTGGGCTGTCGGGGTCAGTAGCAGCCTGAGAGGGGGACTGCCGAGGGGTTCAGGCCACCGAGGGGTTCCCCGGGATGGGCGGGACATGGGTGGGGAGGAGTGGGGAGCCCAGGCAGGGACCACCGCTTGTCACAGGGTTTAGCGCTGGGCCACAGCAGGCCAGGTCAGCCTTGCACGTCTGGGAGGGTCCCCGTGTTCACGTGTGTGCCTTGTGGACACTAGTGCCTGGGGGGGAATTATTGTGCACCCTTCCGAATCTTGGACCCGAGCGTCACAATGCGGTGGCGTGTCCCCGTGCCTCCCTCACAGGCTGTGCTGACAACCAAATGAGGTGACACTGGTCAACTGTTAATACCAATGCCTAGTCCATAGGAACTGCTCAGAAAATGCTGTCGTTAAAGGAGTGGGAGAGGGGCGAAGCGGGGAAGGCAGGGGGGAGTGAGGAGAAAAGGAAGGAAGGAAGGAGTCTGATTGGGGGATAAAGTAGGCAAAGAAGTCTGCACGAAGGGATTGACCTTTGAGCGGGGTTTTGGAGGGTGAATAGGAGTTTGCTGCAGGATGAAAAGGCAGGGAATGGGGTGGTGTTCCATGGCCAGGGAGCCCCTGGGCCGCATGGTCAGCCTTGGTAAAGGGGGGGTCATGATCCCACGTGCCTCGTGAGGTTCACGCGGGGGTCAGGAGAGGAAGCGTTTGGAGAAAGAACCTAGCGCTCACTAGGTGGACTGTCTGCGGCAGGCCGAGATGGTGCCGTGTCATCACGACGTAGTCAGAGCAGCCCTGGGCCTGGGCAGAGTGGGCTCCGGGAGCCCCAGCACCATTGGCTGTGTCCCTGTCACGTCACATCGGTGTTACCTCGCGTGGCACGTCCATGTCTGAGCAGCCAGGTGGGCGATTATCCAGACTTGGGGGCTTCCAGGAGGCCAGCTCTCCTCACCTCTCCCAGCACAGGTCCCAGCACGGTTCCTGGCCTGGGAGGGAGGGAAGGCCTGCCTTGCCAGCCCTGCCCTCTCCATCCTCGAGAGCCGCTGTCCCCCCCACAGCGGGCACAGGACAGTGACAGTCCAGCAAAGTGACTCGAGGGCGTCCTGACACCAGCCCTCACGTCCTGTGTTCCTCCCGGTCCCCGGCCAGGCCTGTTGACACACAGGCAGAGGTGCTGAGCCCATGGTGTGCGGCCCCAAGTGGCCTCTGGCTCCAGGGCAGGGGGGAGCCGTCTGTGGCCTCTTCGGCTGAGGCTGGAGAAGGGGGGTGCCTGAGGCAGGTCCTGGGGCATCCCATCTGCTGCACGTGGGGTCCGGCAACCAACGATGCTTCAGCTGGACCGGAAGTAGCAGAATCACAGGTCGCCGCGGGGCTGTGGCAGGAGGGTCAGGGAGCGAGGCCGGAGCTCCGAGGACCCGCGGTGGGCTCCCAGCGGTGGCCCAGAAGGGCAGGGCCCACGGTGCCAAGCTCAGGCCCTCTCGGAGCAGGTGCCCTGGACTTCTGGGTGTCGCGTGGGGAGAGGCATGCAGGGCACCCATCGGAGGAGAGCTGTAGCCCAATGACACCGCCTCCAGGGGCGTGTCCTGTGTTGCAGCAGCCGCTGCCCAGGAGGGCAGGGACAGGGTGTGCTGGGGAGCTGGGCCCCCGCCTCGTGGAAGGCACCCCCAGACCCGAAGGCCTCGGTCAGCGGGCACGGCGCCAAGCAGAGCCAGCAGAGGCTCGCGTTTCTCGACGTCGTTTCCGATCAGTTATTTGCCTGCAGGAGCTTTGCACTCTCAGCCCCGTTTTACAAATGAGGACGTTGAGGCTCAGAGAGGCACTTGTACCAAGCGCCTGGCTGGTCGGGGGTGGGGTGGGATCTGACCCCAGGTGGGCTGGCTCGGAGCCCAGACCCACAGCGGGACGCCGAGCCTCTCTGCCAGGGCTCCCGGCATGGCATGGGGGTGTTGGGCCCTGCCCGTGGTCCGGGCCTTTTTGGGGAGGACATGCTGGTCTCAGGCAGACACACCGAGTCTCCGTGCCACCCAGTCTGTAGAGCAGGGGACCCACAGCACTTACCTTCTCGGAGCCTGTTTCCTCACGGGCGTCTGTGGGGCCTCAGCCGGCCCCCCCCCCCAACCGACTGCCCTCCCCACCTCTGACCAGGTTTGTAGCAGGTGACAGATCAAAGGAGGCACTGTCACGGCCGGTCCCCTCAGTGGGACAATGACCAGGACACACGGGGCCCTGCCTTCGGGAGGGGACTCTGACAGGCAGACGGGAGTGAATAAGCAAACAGATAGATGACTCGGCCTGTTTCACGTGGGGCTCTGAAAGAGAACGAGCCGGGCGCGAGGGTACTGAAGGGTGGCGGAAAGCTGCTACGGACAGGGAAGCCCTCCTGGAGTTGGAAAGTTGTCAGATGTGATGGGGACAGAGCATCCCATTGCGGGGGCAACGGCAAGTGCAAAGGCCCTGGGGCGGGGATGATGAGAGGAGCGTGAGGGGGCAGAGGCCAGCTCCTGCTGGGAAGGAGTTGTCTGTGGTCGGGGGCTGTGGACAGACCTGCCAGCTGGCAGGCCCAGGCCACACCCCAGGCTGCAGCTCTGCCTGCAGAGAACCTCCGCTGGGAGACTCCCTGTGGGACCTCAGGCCTTGGCGTCCCCATTGAGCAGGGAGCAGTTGGACTTGTCGTTGCCGAGGGCCCCCTGGGACTGAGCCCTTGCACTGGCGTGGGGGGCGGGCATGGGGCGGTGTCTTGGCTGACCCGTCAGAGGACAAAAAAGCACATGGTTTCTTGCATGTGGGGGCCACAGGCTTTCCCCAGGGCTGCTCACCTACCCCAGGACCCGACCTGGGACCACCCAGCGTGGCCTGCGCTGGCATGGCACCCCCCCCGGGGAGGGGGCTTGTTGTCTGGGGTCACCGGTAATCCTGTCTCACTTTTGCCACCTCAGGAGCTCCCTGGAGACCGGAAGCAGCCTCTCCACTGACCGATACAGGTACTGTTGTACCATCCACCCTGGACCTGCTCGGGACCACTGGCCCACTCTCCCCACCAGCACCTAGGCTCAGCCCCAAGAGGCCGTGGGGGAAATTAGCCCCCCATTTGGCCCTAAAATTCCCCCAGGGACCGGAGACAGTGCTGACACATCCCCTGAGAACGCGTCCAGCTAGCAGTGGCCCCTCCTGGACCGTGGCTCAGCCCACAGTTCCTCGGAGACTCAAGGCTGGTGGTCCCCTGAGGGCTGGCCTACAGCCGTGGTTCCCATGACGACCAAGGCTGCAGCCCAAGGGAGAAGCCGACCTTGTCTGTCAGCTCCCGCGCTGTACTTGGTGGGAGTGGGGATGGTGGTCTGAGGGTCTGGTATCTTGCTGTTTCTGTACGACGTCTTCGGCAGGAAGGGCTGCAGACTGTGGTAGAGGGGAGGCCCCTGGATGGGGCAGCGGGTGGGCATGGAAGAGCAGGAACGGGCAGCTGGTCCCCGAGTGGGGCTGGCATGGACGGGGGGCTGGGAGGGGACGTCTGCGCTACACGTGGGCGTGACTGGAGGTCACCCTAGAAGTGGGCTGGGGGTGCCCGCTCCCAGGAGGGGGCAGACTTTGTGAGGCCCTCAGGAGTGGATGTGGACCCAGGGCCTGGAAAGCGAGGGGGCGGGTGGACGGCAGGCCCAAGTCCCGCTGGGGAGCTCGGCCTCGGTGAGAGGGAGCTTCTGCACAAAGGCGGTGCGCCCCTGAACCGGAGCCGTCAAGCAGGGGCTGGGCCCCAGCTGTCGGGTGGCAGCGCTCTGTGGGGATGAGGTGGTCTAGCGAAAGCTAGACGCGCGAGGCGGCTGAGGCTGTGAGAAGGGCTGGGGGTGGGCTCGCGGGCGCGGCTTCCCGGAGCAGCTCCGGGCTGGGTACCCTCGGGGGCACTGCTGGAGGACGGAGAATCGGGTGGCCCACGCGCGTTCACACTCTCGTGTGACCCCGTACACGGGCTCTCTGCAGCCACAGCACACGTGGCAGGAAGGGCTGTCGCTTCTGTTGGCTGCGAGCTGGCGGCGTCCCGCCTCCGCACGAGCGCGCACAACGATCGGCCCATTTTACAGGCGTCACATTTTCAGGACCCTCGGCTGGTGAGCAGGGCTGGGCTTTGAACCCAGACCCTGGTGTGAACACTGCCCGACGCCGCAGCACACTCCTCGCCCGTGTGTGTGCACTTCCTGCACAGCCACGCACACGCACACGCACACGCACGCGGACTCCCCGACGTCTGCACGCTCCCTTACCTCGGCACTCGGACCCTCACGCCGTCCCCCTGCACGTGGGTCCACGCACACCCACTGCCTCACTCCACTTGGGGCACATAGTGATGGAGGTCATGGTCAGGGAGTGGCCACGGTAACCACCGCTGCTTGCGGCTGTGGCCACACTTGACCTCACAGCCAGTGACCCCCTGCACCTTCAGAGAGCAAAGACAGCAGGGCCCCTTGGCTCTGCCTGCCCCCTCTGCCGTCCGCCCTCTTGAGTACCTGCGGGTGTGGGGGGACCCAGGAAACCACAGGGACCTGTCCTGCTCCCTTTGCAGCGCTACCGTATCAGGCGGCAAACGCACAGAGAAATCGGGTTTTCATATGATACGTCGGGTGGTGACAAGTGCGCCGACTGAAGAAAAGCGCACAGCCCAGAAGTTGCGAGTTCTGTTTTATCTGGACCTTACTGAGGACTGTAGCCCGGGAGACAGCCCCTGCGACAGCCCCCCGCTGCCAAGAGGGAAGGGGGAAGCCCGGAGACAGAGGGCTTTTTGCTGGGAAACATGTGCTCCACCATCAAAGACGACTGCTAATCACAAAAACCCAGCCATCTCAAGTTAGTGACTTTAGTGCTTTTCTACGTATGGGACGATGCAAGAGTCCGAGAAATTATTCCTTAGAGGTGCATCTCCACTACGTAGGGCGGGTGTCCTGTTTTTCGGCATCTTGGACCCCCTCGGGGTGCACCCTCAGGGGCCGCCACAGTGGCTGACAGTTTGATGGCAGCAGCATTCTCTGTTTACTGAAGTGGCAGCAACATTTTTTGTCCACAAGAAAAGTAAAGCAGGGTAAAGGGGACACTGATGGGAGGGTGGTCGGGGAAGGGCTTTTGGAGGCGGCGCTGTCTAACCCGACACCAGAAGGGAAGGCGCGTCAGGGCTGAGCCGCGCAAGGCTCTGGGGTAGGGGCGTCACTGGCTGTCCTCTGGGGCAGCCAGTGCGAAGGTTCAGAGGTGGAGCGCGCCCGGCGCGTTTGAGGAGCGGCGGGTGCCGCGTGAGCTCTGTCCTCGTCCCCCTGGGACCTAGGCAGAGCCTAGCTTAGTGTTCCCATTTCACAGATGAGGAAAACTGAGGTCCAGAGACCCGAGGACTGCTGGTGCCAGACCCAGCCGCCCCCCACCCCCCCCACCCCCCCGCGGCAGGACCTCCTGGCCTCTGCCCTTTATGCGCAGCGGGGCCGCTGGCTTTGCTGCTTTGTGGGAGCCTCTGGGAAAGCCGGCCCTCCCCTCGGGCTCTGGTGGCCCGTCCCACGGAGGTTCTGGAGGCCGGCCTACAGCCTGGGAAATTCAGAAACAAAGGTCCCAGCCAGCAATTGCCTCCTTTCAAAGGAACAGCCGGCTTCCTCTGCCACAGGCGTGAGAGGGAAGCTGATGTCCTGTTGGGGGAGGGCGGACGGCCCTCCAGGGAGGCCGGCAGGCAGGCCCCTCGCCCTCGGCAGCCCGCCATGTTGGCCTCCTTCCCCTCCTGCCTTGTCAGCAGCCCGGGTACCCAGCGGCTGCCCTCTCCCCGGGCTGGGCTGCAGGACCGCGCCCCACGCTGCGCCCAGCTCGGCCGTCCCGAAGATGCCGTCTGGTCCGCGCCCTTCCCCTCGCTGGGCTTCGCGCTCGCCGATCGACTGAGCCATCGCGCGCGCCCTTCCCTTCTGGCCGAAGGAGAGCCACCCTGCAGAGCCGCTGGACTGCGTCGCTCCTGGCGGAGGGGGGCGTCCTGGGCGCCGTGGGGTGTTTGGCGTAGCGCCGCCCTCCCCCTTGTGACAACCCACAGTGTCCCCAGGCATGGCCACTGTTTCCTGGGGCGGGGGTGGTGGTGGTGGCAGAATCGCCCTGGCGGGAGAACCACTGCTCTAGAAGCAGCGCGTCCGAGATGATGGACGGAGGAGACTCCCTCCTGAGGCCGGTGACTTCGTTTTTGGCTCTGCCGGGGGGCGGGGGGTGCTGGGGTCAGGCCCGGTTCCGCACCCAGCCTGGGACGCCCGGCCGCCGGCACAGGACACGCAGGCCCGGCACTCTGGTGGCAGCCACTCCTGTCTGAGGCCGATGGGCCTGGACGTCATCCCTCCCACACGGTGCTGGGGTCTTCTCTGAGCTCTGTTTCCTCATCTGCGGTTGGGGGGAGGGGGAGCGAGCCCTCCTCACAAGGATGCGATGGGACCGCTGCTTTGTCCAGTGTTGAGCAAACCAGGGACCCCAGGTAGCAGGAGGGGTGAGGGTGGTGTGCTCAGGAGGACCCTTCCATCCCGCTCTCCAGGCCCCTTCACTCCTGCAACAGATGCCGGGGCGCCTGCAGTGGGCCAGGTGCTGCCCTGAGCCGGGCTGGGCCGGGAGGCTTGCGCCGCGGTTGGGAGGAGGAGCAGAGAAGTAAATCCACAGGATCATCTCAGAGGAGGGCGCGTCCCGCAGGGAAAGTCAGGGCAGGCCCTGGGGGGGGGGGGGGGGTGGCTCGGCCGCGAGGCTGGCGGTAGGATCCCGTGGGTGCAGAGGGGCCGAGAAGGGCACCTCAGGCCAAGCGCACTGCCCGGAAGGCCTGGAAGAGGGGCTGGCTTCTGGGACCTGGCGGGGGCCGGGGGTCTGGGCGTCGGGCAGGAGTCGGGGCCCTGGGGGCCGGCGGACAGTCAGGAGTTGGGCCTTTATCCGGAGAGCAGCCCGGAGACCCGGTGGAGCAGAGGGGGCCGTTTGAGATCCCTGTGGCTGGCGAGTAGGGAAAGGGCCGCAGGGCGTCCGGAGGAGAAGCCAGACCTGCCAGGAGGGGCCCAGCGGCTCCGCTCGGCCGCCCGCGACACAGGGTCGTGGGCCGCGGGGCCACCCGTTCTGCCTGTGGGCCCCGTCCCTGCCTGACAATGCCCCGCTGGCCCCGGCCCCTCAGCCCAGCCCCCCCCCCCTCGGCGTCGGGAGTCCCCTCCTGGCAGCCAATGAGCGGCTGTCATCGAGGTTCCATTTTGGATTTTATCAATGTGTCCCTGTCACCCAGGCAACCACGGTGGCCCTGTCAGTCTTTCTCCGCTGCCTTTCAGAGACAGCGGCTCCCACGGCACCATGTGGCGACGCGGTGAGTTTCCGCTCTCGGGGCCGAGCGGGGATTCCGCCAAGCATAACTGACCTGGCGAGGAGGCCGGCATTTGTCACCTCGCCCCCTCCCTGCCCGCACCCCACACGCCTGGCCTTGCCAGCCTCGGCCACTTCGGGCCAGGCGGGCGGCTGGGCCACTGCCTGGCCAGGTGCCGGCGCAGCCACCGGGGACCCGGGGACCAGTTGGAAGAGGAAGCTTTTGGAGCCGCCGTGAGGAGCCCCGGCATCCAGGCCCCCAGGATGACGGGCCGGGGGCCCCCACCACTCAGCACAGCCAGGGCTGCCCCCGTTTGTCCCGGGGACCCCCGGGGAAGCCCCGAGAAGCTCCAGCCCCCCGCGGCGGCGGCAGCCTGAGGCTGCCTGGGCAAGCCTGACGGAGGAGGGAGTCGCTGGGCTTTTGTGTGCGCTGCTCTTTGTATCGGAGGCTGTGCTGGAGGGGCCGCTGGCAGCGCCGGGCCATGTGAGTGGGGCCAGTGTGGCAGCGGGGACCGGGGCGGCCGGAGCGGCCCGTCCCCCAGCTCCCCCAGCCCCGTCTCCACGTCTCGGTGGAGGTGCCACGGGGGTCCGGCAGGAGACCAAAGGCGAAAATGCTCAAGTTCAAGGCCTTCTGCCTGGATTCCTGGCAGTTCCTGTGCCTGCAGCCGCTGCACGGAGTCTATAAAAGGTACGTGCCCCGGGAGGGCCTCTGCCGTGGGGCGGCCGAGCTGGCGGGACCGTCCCCTGCCTGGCGACCACAGGGCCTCCTCGTCCTGGGGCAGGGCCTTTGCTCTGGGCCACTGGGCAACTTGGCTCAGTTGTCCCCTCCTCTCCCTGCAGCCCCGAAGCTGGTAGGATTTCTGCAGAGAAGGGGTCACCCCCGAGTGTTCTGTGGCCACGCGCTGAGTTTCATTGTTCCTTGCTGCTGAGATTGGCCCTGGAGCGGACTTGCTTGGAGCACTGTCACCCCACAGGAGGGCACCCTCCACCCTGGCCTGGCCCTGCTGGGGTCCATGCCCCCTGACCTCACTGGCGGCTCATGTGACTAGGGGGTTTGACGGCCTCCATCCCAAGCAGAGATCTGAGACACACTTGGGGTAATGAGAGTATCTGCCTTACTTGTGCAGAATGAGGGTATCCCTGGCGTGGAAGTCAGAAGAGCAGAGTTCAAGTCCCTCCGCTTGCTTTGTGACTCTGGGCAGGTCACTTTCCCTCTCTGAGCCCCAGTTGCCCCATCTTTAGGGATTTGGACCTGTTGACAGGTAGTGGCTCTTGGGCACCTCTCCCTGAAACGATGCGGGCACGACCCCGAATGTTAGCAAAAGTGACAGTATCTTCCGCACGTGCATTCTGTGCTCACACACACCTTGGCTGAGGGGCACCGGTGCCCAGGCCAGCAGGAAGGGCGCCTTCCACGGCCTGTAATTAAAGGCCTTGGGGGAGGGAGTTAGAATACCGGCTCTCCTGAGGGAATTCGTTTTTCCTGATTTCACACTCTGTGAAGTCGGCGGCTATTAGCATGCGAGCCGTTCTGGGAAAGTGTGGGAGCTTTTCTTTTCTCTTCCAAGGCTTTCTCCGAAGGGGGCAGGTCCTGCGGGTCTCACAGCAGCCTCAGAAAGGAAGTCCCCGCTCTTGGGTGGGTGCCAGGGAGAGAGGCCCGCCCGGCATCTCGGGACGTCTTCCATTCATGCAGGTGGACCAGCCTTTCCCACCATCCTGGGAGCTTGCTCCTATGGGCCTGGGGCACCTGGAATGTTCTGGCTGTTAGTTATTAAGTGTCTGCTGAGGGCGCACTTTACACTCTGGTTAATCCTCAAGCCCTACCTCCAGAGGGGCGTTGAGGCCCCCCTTCGAGCAGGTGCGACCCAGGGCAGGCAGACAAGTAAGCGTGGCCACAGGATTTGGGCCAGGTCTCTCTTGTTCCAAGGCGGACTCTGTCTCGCGTGCTCAGGAGAGGAGTATGCCAGGGTCCTGAGGCGAGAGGGATGAAGGAAGCATGTCCCCACCCCACAGGGGCTCAGGTGGACACGGTAGGAGGAGTGGATCTGGATGTGGGGCTTCATGGAGGAGGTGACAGCTGAGCAGGCAACCAAGTGTCTGCAGGAGTTGGCTGGGCCGAGAGGGGGAGATGGGTGTTCTAGGCAGAGGGGAAGGCATGTGACAAACCCCAGAGGCTTTCAAAGGGCACGTGTCTTTGGGTGGTGGTGAGAAGCCATGGAGCTGAGAGGGGCGCTGGGGACCTGAGTCTAAGGCCAGGGGCTGGGCCTCCTGCTGCGCACAGTGGGGAGCCCAGAGGGGCTCCCAGGGTGGGAGTAGCAAGCTGAGAGCCCCTCTGGGAGTCACGTGGTGCTTGTGAGAGACCTGGCTCAGCCTCCAGGCCAACCAGTGAGAGCCCCCTTGGCCCCTCCCACCATGGGAGGTTCTTATTCAGAGCAGGTGCTCTTTTCTCAAGGCCCAACCGTGACCGGAAGACAAATGGGACATAGTCCTCAAGGGGCTCCCGGCCTACGAGGGGAAAGAGACCCAGTAACGAGCCATGAAAGTGGAGGATGGGGGATAAATAGAGGCGGCACAAAGATACCAGCAGTATGAGGGAGGCCGTCTGGCCTGGGAGAAATCTAGGAAGGCTTCCTGCAGGAGGTGTCATTTGAGCTGGGCCTGAACGTAGGAGCAGGATTTTTCCAGATGAGGAAGGGACAGTAGGCAGGGAGCACAGCATGAGCAAACGTGTGGCGGTAGGACCGAGCCTGGTGTGGTTCAGAAATGGTCACAGATGAGGCTGAAGTATGGGGTGCCTGTCAGGCAACGAGGCTAGAAAGGGAGGCCGGGTGGGCAGTGTGGTGCGGAGGCTCACGGAGTACCCGCTACGTGGGAGGCATCGTTCTAAGCCCACCAACCCCGTGAAGGGGAGGATGTAATTGTCCCATTTTCCAGGTGAACAAATAGAGACTCGTGGGGGAGAAGTGGCTGGCGCAGAGTCACATGGCCTGTCAGGGGGACCGAGGGATTTCACAGGCTGCACGGGGCCAGCCAAGGAGCTCCGACTGGCAAATGAGATGCCCGGGGCTGGGGACAGTCCTCTTTCCATCGACTAGTGTTCATAAATAATGGTGACGTGTCAGTCAGGTGGACAAGAGACGCCAGCTTTATGGCCAGACCGCATCCTGGCGGGGCTCTGACTGCACGCTGACGGTGGGAGGGAGCTAGCCCACCTTTCACGGCCCCTGCGGGGGACTGACAGTGTCAGTGCCAGGGAAGCACTTAAGGCACCTCACTTAGGGGGCTTAGGGAGCCGTGGTCACCTCTGTCCAGAGAGATCCAACCCCAGGAACTTGGCATATGGAACCACTTGGCGTTTTTCCTGATGCCATATTCCATTGTTTAAAACAGCGACCCAAAACTTTCGAGTGTGAAAAGGGTGTTTTGCAGACAATGCATAATTAACCACTTCTAAACACAGGGTGTGCCAGGCTCCCTTGAAGCTGTTAATTCTTCTTCATTAGTGATCTTAAATTCATGTAAAATAATCCTGGAGCCCTGCCAGAGGCTGAGGCTGCAGGAGGAGGGGAGGAGATGCTTATTTCAACTGGAAAGAGCAAAGGAAGTTCTTGGCACCTCTGCCTTCTGCCTGGGGCGATGGCCATTCCGCAGAGCCCCTAGCCTTGGCCCAGAGCCCATCCTGGGAGGCACAGAGCCCTCTCCCCAGGCGCTAGAGGCTGGCGGACCTCGGGGCACTCTGGTTAGGGAAACAGTTCGGGTGGGAAGAAAAAGTAGAAAGTGGTATACCCGTCACCTGGCTTCAGAAAGAAACTGTTGCGACGCGGTGGATGGCCCCTGTGGGCCTCCCTCAAATCCCATCTCACCCCGATCCCCCCGGAGCTAAACCTAAGCAATAGTGCCCCCACCCTGCCCATTTGCTGTGTTTATTTCACATGCACATTTTTATAATTTGGCTAACACAAAGCTCATTCTACAAGTTTTAGAACTTTACATGCATGATGTCATAACCTACAACTTGCTTTTCCAAACTTTTGAATTGTGGTAAAACACACATAACGTAAAACTGACCATCTTGTCCATTTTTAAGTGTACTGGTCGGTGGCATTAAGTACGTTCACGCTCTTGTGAAACCGTCACTGCCATCATCTCCAGGTCCTTTTCGTCTTCCCAAACTGAAGCTCAGTTCCTATTAAACACTCACTCTCCACCCCGCCCTCCCAGCCCCTGGCACCCACCATCCGGCTTTCCGTCTATGAACTGGACTGCTCTCGGGACCTCGTATAAGTGGAGTCATTCAGGATCCGTCCTTCTGTGACTGACTCGTCTCCCTTGCCATGATATCCTTTGGGTTCATCCATGTCGTAGCAGGTGTCAGAATGTGCTTCCTTTTCAGAGCTGTATAATATTCCACTCTGTGCGTAGACCACATTTAGTTTATCTCTTCATCCACCGATGGACATGTGTGGTTTCCACCTTTTGGCTCTTGTGAGTCATGCGGCTGTGAACATGGGTGTACGGATAGCTCTTCAAGATGCAGCTTGCTCTTTTCACGCCACATTTTACCGGTAGAGTCATCCGTGCGGCTGTGTATAGTTCTCATGTTTATTTTTTTTTTGGTGTAAAGTATTCCACTGTTCTGCTGTTGATATAGATTTCGGTGGTTTCCCATTTTTTTGATGCTCCAGGGAGGGCTGCAGTAAGGGTTCCTTCACTAGCTCCTTGCAGACACGTGTGGTGCGTGTAGGGTTTGTACCAGGGCAGTATATGAGGACCTTCAACTTCACCGGGCTTTGCGAAGTTGCTTTCCAAGGTGGTGTAGCAGTGCACCTCCTCACCAGCAATGAGTGAGGGTCCCGTGTCTCTACATTCTTACCTACACTTGGTATTAAAAGCCGGATGATTTTTTTTTTTTTTTTTTTTGCGGTACGCAGGCCTCTCACCGCTGTGGCCCCTCCCGTTGCGGAGCACAGGCTCCGGACGCGCAGTCTCGGCGGCCACGGCTCACGGGCCCAGCCGCTCCGTGACACACGGGATCCTCCCGGACCGGGGCACGAAACGGCGCCCCCTGCATCGGCAGGCGGACCCTCGACCACCGCGCCACCGGGGAAGCCCCCCGGATGGTATTTTTAATGTATAAAGGAGAGAAAGAGAGAGAGGAGAGGAGAGGAGAAGACTGGAAATGGCGTGGGTGTCCACCCCAGCTCTGCGCAGCGTCAGGCATCCTGGAGTGGAAGCTGAGATAGCACGTGCCGTCCCCTCGGTCTGTGTAGTTGCAGGTCCTCCGCGGTAACGGATTTTCGAGGGTGATTGTAACTCTGTGTTTCCTTGCCCCGCAACCTGACTTTGGCGCCTCCCCTCCACGCACGTGCTGGGTACCCCCATGTGCTTTTAGATACAGGACTAGTTCGGGGTTAGGCCTGCCGTCACCTTGCTTCCTGATGGGCAGTTTTCGCCAGCCCCTGCCGCTGGAGACGGCGGAAGCCGGGTGTATCGAAAACACGGTAAAGACACTCGTTTTGAAGAGGGCTCCCCAACCCCAGTCACCGCCGGTGGACGCGGTGGCCTGGCCGCTCTGAGCACACGGCCCAGGAAGCCGGGCACGGAGACTCGGGGCTGGTTGGAGGCTGCAGGGCGCCCGCACGCACGCTGGAGCCACACGCGTCTGCTCAGTCCCGGAGGCTTTGTGACTTGGGGGGACGGCGAGGCCGCTGATGACGTCAGGCTGGCTGGGGGTCCGACCTGGCCCGTCCCTCTGGGCGTCGTTAGGACCGCTGTTACTTTCCCAGGGTGTCCGTTTAGGTGCTGCATGCGGCGCGCGGGGTGTCTCCGCGAATCCTCTCAACAGCCTCCTGAGATAGACACTGTTCTTTTCCCCACGTTTCAGACAAGGAAGCGGCGGCCCGGAGAGGGCAAGGGACCTGCTCAAGGTGGCGGAGCGGAGGTGTGCTCAGCGCGCTCCCCGTGACCAGCTCCGCAGAGCGGCGCGGCCGCACCTGTCGCCCTCGCCGCCCAGCCCCCTCCGGCTCTGGGCAGCTTCTCCACCCGCCGCGGCTCCGTCACCGATTACCGCACACTGGGCGGCGGCTTCAGACGGCGACAGTGTTTGTTTCTCCCGCAGGTCTGCGGTTTGGGTGGGGCCTGTCCTGCTCAGCAAAGACTGGGGGCTGGCTTCCTCCGAGGCCTCCCCCACCCAGCCACTCACCTCGCAGCTGCTGCAGGCTGCGCGCTGAACTTAGACGTGACCTCCCCGCGCGGCCTGGGCTTCCTCACAGCGCGGTGGCTGGGTTCCCAGAGCAAGTGTCCCGGGAAAAAGAGAGAAAGCAGGGTCGGGGGGGTGGGGGTGGGGGTGGGGGCAGACAGAGCCAAGCAGAAGGCGTTGCCAGCTTTTATGACCAGGCCTCAGAGGTCCCGGAGCGTCACTTCCCTTGCATCCGTTCATCGGAGCGTCACAGTTGGGACCGTCTCAGGGCACAGTGACACCCCAGTCGCTTCTGCTCTCTGACCTTCGGGTCCTGAGCCGAAACGGATGGGCTTAGGAAGAGGACCCGATGGGTGTGAGGGTGCCTGGGAAACAGTTGGCTCTGGGTAAATGGGGGGGGGGGTTTCTTTTTATTAATGAAGTAAGTTCAAAGAAAGCGTGGGTGTTACTCGGGAGAGGGGGTGAGCACTTCGGCTGGGAAAGCCAGAAGGGCTTCTTGTAGAGCAGAGACGGGTCTTGAGGGCTGAAGAGGGTTTTCCCACCGACAGAGGGAAGCAGTGCCCTTGACAGCAAAGGCATGGAAAGGCAGTGAGAGGGGGTGGAGCTAGAGCGTTGTATCGGACAGAGTCTTTGGGGGTGAGCGACAGAGAGCCCGTGGGGCCACGCAGAGACACAGGGGCTCCAGCGGCCCTGCACCGTGTGCGGCAGGGCCGGTCCCCAGGCGCCCCGGGTGGGCAGGCAGGAAGGGCTGTGCGTGCCGGGCGGTGCAGAATGCCCGTCGTTCCCCCAAAGTGTGTCCTCCTGGCTCAGGCGCTCCTGCTGGAGCAGAGCGCGGCGCGGGTGAGAAACAGGCCGAAGGCTCACTTTGACCCAGCGGCCAGGGGCCTTGAGAAGCTTGTCTTCGGCCGAATAACCGGTGAATGTTTAAGAATCAAGCAGCCGGAGCTGAACCCGGCCCAGGACAGAGGAACGAACGTCCTCGGGTGGAACACCAGCGTGTCCTTGCCAGCGGCATCTAGAGGGCGTGGAAAGCGGACGCTGCAGGCGTGGGTGGGCTCCAGGGCTCCGGGCTTCCGAACGACCGCTGCTCCCCTGCTGGAGGCCTTCTGTGTCCTAGCGAGGTCCCGCTGGTGCCGGAGGGTGGCGGGAGATGGGCGTTACGGTCGTGGAGAGTTCACTCAGGGGGATGCTGTTGCCTGGACGACACCCCACTGGGCTCCCCCTGCCAGACCCTGCCTGCCTTCAGTGTAACTGCCGGACTTAGCACGTGAGATTAATCCATACTGAGTGACCGTCTGCACCCCAGCCACGTCTTGGCAGCCGTCGGACGGATGGGTCGGCCTGCCTGAGGGGCTCCACGTGTCCAGGCAAATCAGAGGAGGGAAGAGCTGGGCCTGCGTGTTTCTGAGCTGAGACCCTCCTCCTGTCAGGGCCTGTTATGGGGGCAGATTCATATGTAGAGGCCGTAACCTCCAGTGCCTGAAAATGTGACTGCGTGTGGAGATGGGGCTTTTAAAGAGGCAGTTAAGGTGAAACGAGGTCACTAGGGTGGCTCTAATCCAATAGGACTGGTGTCCTTATAAGAAGAGGAGACGAGGACACAGACAGACGCCGAGGGACAACCACGTCTAGTAACAGTTAATTTCGTGTGTCGGCTTGACTGGCCCTGGGGCGCCCGGATACCTGGCTCAGCATTATTCTGGGTGTGTCTGTGAGGGTGTTTCTGGATGAGATTAACATTTACATCACTAGACTGAGCAAAACAGATTGCCCTCTCCAGTGTGGGTGGGCCTTACCCAATCAGTTGAAGGCCTGACTAGAACAAAAACGTTGAATAAGAGGGAACTACACCCGCCTGACCGTCCTCGAGCTGGGACATCAGTTTTCCGCAGCCTCTGGACTCAAAGTGAAACTTTGGCTCTTCCTGGATCTCAAGCCTCCTGGCATTAGGACTAGAAGAATTTCATCAGCTTTCCTAGCTGTTCTGAAGTTCAAGGTCTCCAGCTCACCAGCTGCAGATCTTGTGACTTGTCAGCCTCCATAGCAGTACGAGCCAATTCTTCATAGTAAATAAATATATCTACGTGTTTATATACATATATACATGTACGTATGTGTGATAATAAATAACTATACGCGTGCGTATTTAGTTATGCACACACACACACACGTACATCCTAATGGTTCTCTTTTTCTCAAGAACCCTAATACACCATGTGAGGACACAGCAGGAAGGGGGCTGTCTGCAGGCCGAGGAGAGAGGTCTCGGGAGAAACCAACCCTGCCAGCACCTTGATCTCCGACTCCTGGCCTCCACAATGTGAGACAATAAATTTCTGTGGTTTCAGCCACCCAGTCTATGGTGTTTGTGATGGCAGCGCTGGCAGACTTCTCTGGGACCTCCCTTTCTTCATCCGTGAAGTGGGTACCAGGACCCATTCTCAGGCTTGCCGTGGGTCTCTGTGGAGCACGGTACGTGCACAGCGGCAGAGCCCACGTGTGTGGCGTGGGGTGGGCAGAGCTTGGAGCCGGGTGAGGCAAGTGAGGCATTCAGCCTGGGTGCGGAATTTAAGGTGGCCCCCAAAATTCAGCGATCAGGCCACCAACGGAACGTGGAAATTGCACATAAAGACGGGCCGTTGTTTGGTTTACAACCGTGCGTTGTTGTGCGGCGGGGACGGTCATTTCAAGGGGCTGCAACCTTCCGTGCCCCGCAGGGTGGGTTAGGAGGGCCGACAGTATCGAAGAAGAGATCGAGTAACCGTGAGCTCTTTTCATAATCATTTTTTCCATTTTAAAGGTTTGTTAACTTTTTCCCTTGGGTCAGAAATACAGAGGCTATCCTGGTAGGTGTGCATACGGTGCTCATTTCCCCTTGGCTTCAGGCTCCAACACACACAGGCCCTGAGCGAGCCAGCCCGTGGGCTGAATGGTCCACCCCCAAAGGGCCAGGCTGGTGCTCTCCTTGAAGGCCGTCCTGGGAACGCAGTTCCCTCTGCGTGCTTGCAAAGGAGCCTTAAGTTCAGGGACTGTGCTCCGTGGAGGACATCGCTAGGTCAGCTGGCAACTCTGAATAAGATCTGAGGATAAGATAGCAGTATTGAAGCAATGTGAATGTCCCGACTTTGAGAACTGTCCTTCGCTTATGTCAGAGAACGTCCTTGTTTTCAGGGAACACATCAACGTAGCAGGGACTCGAGGGGGGGCGACTTAACGCTCAGAGAATGCCGAGCGCAAGCGTGTGTGTGTGTGTGCGCGTGCGCGTGCGCGCGCGCACGTATGGCGAGGAGGAATAAGGTAAACGGGATACACTTAACATGGGGGGAATCTGGGCAAAGGCTGTACAGAATTCTTTGTAGGCTTCTTGCAACTTTTCTGTAAGTGTGAAATTAACCCCAAATACAAAGTGTGAAAAGAAAAGAGTCAGGACTTGCTGAGGGCTGGTTGCCTGTGCTCAGGCTCTCGCTCTTCTGGCGCCCCCTGGCCCCAGGTCTCCCCCTCCCTCCTCCTGGGCGCTTGGGGCCTCGGCCTGAGTGGCACCTCCTCCTCCACCTCCCCGACTGCCATCCTGCACGCCCTCCAGCTTGGTTTCTTTAGCGTCCTCACCAGCATCGGAAATGATCTCATTCGTTTGCTTAGCTTTTGTCCTCTGTCCCCTGCCTCTAAGGGTCAGCTCTTTGGGACTTTGTCCTGTTCACCCCCGCCCCCCACCCTCTGCGCCTCGCACACAGTCGGAGCTCAGGGAATATACCTGTGAACAAGGTTCCATGATCGTGCGGCTGAAGGTCAGAAAACCTGGAGTTTCCTGGTTCCCCACCCCCAGACTTTCCATGCGACTTGGGCGGTGCCTGCCCCGCCGGGGACTCAGTTTCTTCGTCCCTGCCCCAGCTCTGAGCCTGTGGATTGTGTGACTCAGAAAGGCCCAGGCTGACACCGAGGCCGAGTCCCCACCGAGCCCCCCTCTGCTGCAGAGACTGCTGGCTGCCGGCTGCCGGGGGGCGGGCGGGGAGGAGGAGGGCTCTGCTCCGACTCTCACCACCCCTCCCTCCCTGATGCACGAGCGGAAGGCGAGAAAAGGCGTTTCGGGGACCTACCTGCAGCCCAGCGTCCCCGGTGGGCCCAGGACGAGGGTGCAGGCGCTCACCTCTCTGCCCAGGGCTTCTCGGAACAGAGGCGGGCCGGTTTGCGAGGCACCCTGGGCAGGACAGAGAATCCTCCTGAAACCGGATCCCACCGTCTTGTTTTCATGGTAACCTTCTACTTACAGCAAGTGATACTAGTTTTCCACGTCGGGGAGTGATCTAAAGTTTCCTTTTCAAATAACCGTACTCGGGGGCGAAAGCCAGTGCGTTTGGCATTTTGCGCGCTGTTCTTACCTTTTCATTCTCGCAAATTCGAACCTAGTTGGAGGCCGCTTTAAAGTCCCGTGGCTCAACGTCCCGCCGTGAACCACGTGCCTGCACCACATGCCGTGGCTTTGTCCGCCCGTCAGCTTGTTCCTCTGCCTCCTGTAGTTCCTACAACCTGGGAGTTAGGCCTAGAAGCTTGATCAGACTAGGGTACAGCTTTTTAAACCAGTTGGTCTTAAAGGAACACATTAAATAGTATTAAGTGCTGTAACGTCCACGCAGAGGGCCTTGGGAACTGCCTGTGCATGGAGACAAGCGACGGAGAAGATGCAGGCAGAGGGCCTCGCCCCGACGGGGCTGGGCTCTGGGAACAGGATGCAGGGAAGCAAGTGAGGAGGTGAGGTCCTGGCCCAGGGCGGGGTGGTCCTCACCAGGCCTCTGTATACACACACACACACACACATACACACACACACACACACACACATGCACGCACGCGCGCACGTACACGCACATGCAGGCACAGTCAACGGGAGGGTTCCTGTTTGGGGTAACCTGGCCCGCATGCCAGGACCCAGGGAGCTGGGAGCCAGGGCCCAAAGGACTTAGCATAGAATGGGGGACATGGGCAGAGCCTTTCCCCTTGAGGAGCTAGGGAAGGGCACAGGCTACAGCAAAGGGGATTCAGGTTAGACCTTGAGAAGGACTTCCGTGCCGTACTAGGACAGCCGTGTTGCATGGTGGTTATAGTGGGTGCTTGGGAGCGGGATTGGTTCAAATCCTTGCTCTCCCGTTTCCTCTTTGTATCACCCCGGGCACGTCTGTAAAGCTGCCTGTGCCTTGGTTTCCACGCCCTGCAGATAATAATAGAAGCTGCCTTATAGGATGAACCTAAGCATTTGCTGAGGTCATCACGCCTAGGGCAGCGGCCCCAGTGAGCACCCAGTAACCACTAGGTATTACTTCTCTCGGATGAAAGTGAGATGCGTCTCCTCGGAGGTTGGAAAGGTTGCCGCGCCCAGACCATTCAGAGACCAGAAGCTAAGAAGAGTGCGGCTCTGTAGTCACAAGCCTGCACACGGCACCGCACGCCACAAGCACGTTCACACAGCAGCGGCCCTCAGGGGCGCTGAGGTGCACGGGGCCCCGCGGGGGCGGCTTCCGCCTGTCTCCCCGTTTTGTGGATGAGGAATCTGAGGTGGGGGAGAAGGGTGTGGGGGCTGGCCTGTGAAGACCCCAGGGCCCGTGCAGCTCAGCAGCCTGGGAAGGATACAGGACTTGGAGTCGGGACCCCAGATCTGCTGCCCCCAGGCTGTGTGACCTTAGGTAGGTCACCGCACACCTCGGGGACTCCGTTTCTCCATTTCCAGTGCTGGGAGCTGGGCCGGGCCCCCATCGCCTCCGTCATCTGATTTCTCTACGTGGCAGATCCGAGCACAGACCCTGGAGGTCCCTGGCACCGTCTGCCCTCGCAGGGCCAACAGGGAAGTGGGTCGGAACTCTCAGGAGAGAGCCCAGGAGGGCCGGCTGTCGCTTTAACTGCCTCCTGATGTCAGACCCTGCCTTCGGGGCGGTGTCTCTCTGTCCACAGCCAGGCCACCCACAGCGATGTTCAGTCCTAGGGGTCTGGCTCTGCCCGGACCCCAGTGGGTGGCCACCGTCGCCCTGGAACGGGCTCCCTACCCTCCCTGGACACTCAGGAGCTACCCAGGATCCTGTTTTCCCCTCAGGTGGCAAAACCTGGTGAGATTGGGCAATTATCTTCATACTTCCTACTCGCCGGGTCTCGGGGGCAGCTGACAAACAGGCTGGACAGTAAGCAGGCCCTGGCCCCAGAGCCCAGCATGGACAGGTCACCTCCCTTCCCTGGGCCTCAGTTTCCTCATCTGCAAAATGAAAGGTGGGAGGATCAAGGGAGAGAGAGCCTCATTCATTCAGTAGGTACTCACTCGAGAGCGCCTCCTCTCGGCCAGAGCGTCTGCTGCGGGCTTGAGAAACGGATAAGCAAACCCACACCCACCCTCAAGTCACTGCCAGTCTGGTGGTTTCAGTGCTGTGAGGAGGCACAAGCACCTCTAGAGCGGGAGCAATCACAGGCAGCTTCCTGGAGGAAGTGGCAGCTCCGTGAATCTTGACGGGGGAGAAGGAGCAAAGGGTACGAGAGGTAGCCTGAGGGCCAGACACCCGCAGGTGTACTTTATTTGCCGTGCACGGGATTAGCCCACATGGCACTTTAAATTTGAATTTATCGCAAACATCTAGAACCCTAGAGCCTTTATGAAAAAAAATCTGGATTTCTGACTTCTGAAAATCGGGAGCCTTCAGTCCTACAGAGCAACACTTTTCCCTTTAGACCACTTGTAGTCAGTCCCTCACCCCCGTGTCCCGCCCAGTCACCCCCCATAGCTGCTGCCCACCTGCCCGCTGCCGTCAGTGGAACCTCCGTCCGCCCAGTAGTTCAGACCAGAATCCCAGGCATCGCCTTCCACGCCTCTTTCCCCCTCCCCCTGTCATGTCCGTCAGCAGCCCCTGCTGGCTCCGCTTGGTGAGCGGTTCTAGAATGCAGTCGCTTGTCCCCACCTCTGGGCCACCACCTGGGTCCAAGCAGCAGCTGCTCCCTGGTCCTTGGTCCGTCCTTGCCCCCCTGCAGCCTCCCCTCGGCTTGGCAAGCACAGTGAGACCCTGCAGGCCCAGGCGGGGGCTTGGCCGCCGGCCCCCGTGCCCCCTACGATGGACCTGGTGAAACTCTTCTCTGGTGTCCGCCCCACACCTGCCCCCTGAGTGGCCTCCCGGGCCTGAGGAGAAGGCGGAACTCAGGATCCCACGTGACCCAACGCTCTTGGCGGCCTTGGGCCTCCGTTTTCCCATCTGGAAAATAGAGGCATCCGAGGCCCCCTCCCCACAAGGCCACACGCTGCTTAAGGAGCAGGACGACGGCGGTCTTTGATGTTCGGCCCACTTGACGGGAGGTCTAGCACCGGCCTCGTGCTGGGCCCTGCTCTGGGCACCCCTGGGAGCGTCTGCAAATAGAGATGACGGTGGTGCGCTTCGCTCTCAGCCTGAAGCAGGAGGAAGAGCGCGGCTGTGAAGTCAGGCAGGCAGCGCTGGGTGTGGGTTTCACCCCGGGCAAGGTGTTGGAAGCGCGGTTTGTGAGTTTGTGGAGCACGGACGTGGTAAGGACTGTTACTCCTTAGGCTGCTGAGAGGCTGATCCGGGTGATGTGCGGACAGCGGGGTCACGCCGTTCGCCCCGCCCCGCCCCACCCCGCCCCAGGCTCTCAGTGCAGGGGCGGAGGGACAGACGCGGGAACTGCAGGGCGGGAAAGTCCGCAGCCCGGGCCCAGCGAATGGGGGGTATGTGGGCGGGAGAGGGGCACCAGGGTAAACCCACGGCAGGAAACTCCGCCTTACTTCTCGTCCTTGAGGCCCCGGTCGCTGCCGCCGAAGTCATCTTTATTCACCTGCTGCTGGTCATCCGTCCCAGCAGAGGGTCCGCCCTCCTAGGCTCCCCGTCTTCCTCACCCAGCCCTCACGTGGTGTCTGGCGGTCAGTACGCGTGGAATGGATGAAGGAACGAACAGACAATTGCTTCCTGGAGGCGGTGGCCTTTGAGTTGCACCTTGAAGGGCGGTGTTTGGAGTCCTGGCGGCAACAGCGGGTTCGCTAGGAGTTGGTGGGCTGGCCGTGGGGGGGGGTCTGTGCGCAGGGGCGGGGTTAAGGGTTAAGGGGGAGGTGTAGCACCTGGGCTGGCAACGGTGGAGGGGGGGGGCCTTACCTGGGCCCGAGGGCGGGCGAGGGAGCCTCTGCGAGAACCCAGAGAGAGCCCCGTGCAGAAAGCACGCACCAGGCACCGCAGCTGCAGAGGGGGCAGGGCGGGAGGGGGTGGGGCGGTGAGCTCCTCCGCCTGTGCTCCTGCCATGCCTCCCACTGGCCACACCCACCGGAAAAGGGGGTGCCTGGGGGTGCAGTCCATGTCCCAGAGCAGAGTGGCGTGCAGGTGGCAGATGGGAAAGGGCCTTGCCTGCCTGGCGAGGTTGCAGGGTGCTGGAAGGACCCTCATGGTGGATGGGGGCTCGGGGAGGGAGGGCAGGATGAGCCTGCAGAGGCTGCGCACGGACCCAGCCAGGGGGAGGGCCCTCAGAGACCCCATCACCCCCAGCTCACCGCCAGGGAGTGGGTTGGGGGCGCCCGTTTGCTGGATGAGACGGGCCGGCATGGAGGAGCCCCTTAAGTCAGAGGTGGGAGTTGGGGGGGTTCAGAGCCCTAAGACCACGGACGCCCCTCAGCAGGCCAGCAGAGGGGACGAAGCCCGCCGGGCCGGGAGGCTGGACTGAGGTTCGCAGACCGTCACTTGGGGCCCAGCGGTGGGCCCCGCCCCCAGCCTCCGGCCGGCCCCCGCCCACCGTCCCCCTCCGCCTGGGCTGCCGCCTCCCTCAGGTGAACAGAAGCCCTCTCAGGCCAAGTGCACCGCGGCGCTGGCGTCTCCTGGGGAACAGGGGTGTCCTTTTCTCTGCCTGGGCGGCAGTGACCTCACCCCCGGTGGGCCATGTGAGTCACTGGGCCGAGGGCGGAGGCCTGGGCAGCTCTCCGCAGAGTCTGGCTTTGGCCACGAGGCTGGGAGAGGGACCAGCGGAGGGTGTGAAGGTTTCCGTGCCCTGGCCCCGCCTGCTGCTGTGGCCCCGTGTCCTAGGGGGGCCGGGAGGGGGCACAGCAGTCACTGAGCACCCAGCCGTGCCAGGGGCTCTCGACATGATGCTGACGGGAGCTCACCGGTCCTGCAGGCGGTGGCCCTGAGGGGTTAAGTCCCACGCCCGGGGTCGCACGGTTCTGTGGCCCGGTAGCACTTACCCGTCGGCACAGCCGGGAGGGGAGGGAGGCTAGTCCCATTGCGCAGAGGGACAAAGTGAGGCTCAGCGGACGATGTGTGCAGGGACGGGGCATCAGAGATGAACCAGGAGTCTGCCCCCGTTTTCGAGGACAAGCCACCGTCGGCATTCGGGAAACCTCGAAACGCTTGGAGCCTCAGTGTCCTCACCCGTAAAACGGGGATAGTGACACCCACCGCTCGGGGATGGAGGAAGCAGAGAGAGGACACGACAGACGCAGTGTGGGATCAGCGGGGCAGCCCCTGTACACTCCCAGGCCACCCCACCGGGCCCTCTGCCATGGGACAGCCCCCGCTACCATCAGCCCTGGGGCCGGTATCAGGCCAGTGCAGGGCCATGTGCAGCTCAGGTTCGAGGCTGGAGCAGAGTGACGGCCATGGAGTGGGGCTGCCGGGGGTTCAAGAGGCAGATCGTCAGGGGCCACCGGGGAAGGAGAGCGTGGGTGACGCTGCCTGGATTGGCCCCCGCTGGGTGGGCCCAGGGAGTGAGCTCCTCTTGTGCCCCCAAGGGTTTTCTAAACCCTCACACCGTCTCCCCAGCCCATCCTCACCAAGGAGCAGCCAGCCTTCTGAGGAGCAAGTGACTCCCTGGGAGCTGAGAAAGCCGTGCTCCTCGCCCGGCCTCAGTTTCCCCATCTGTAAAGTGGAGGGAGGGAAGCCCTAAGTCGGTGCTGTTGGAAAGGAGATGGACCAGGTGGACACAGCCAAGAGGAGGGATGAAGAGTGGGGCCCAGGACCTCCAGAGCTTTTGGTGATGGGACAGGTGTGTCCTCCAGGACGAGAGAGACTCGAAGGAGGTCCCCCCGCAAGGGTCCTGGGCCTCCGGTCCTAAAAATGGCACTCTCTCTAAGATCACCTCCAGGGCAAAAGTGCCACGTGCTCCCCTCTACCGGGTGCCTGCCGTGACTGGTGTCTGGCACAGAGCAAGCCTGTGACAAATACTCCTCGAGCTGGGCGTCCCAGTGCTGAGCCCAGGAGCCAGGGGTCTGCCCCAGAGCCTGGGGCAGTAGGACCCAGGAGACATGGGGACCCGGAGCCTGGGGGCCACACAAGGCGTGGGGCAGAGACAGAGAAGGCTCCGGTTTGCCAGGGACATGACGGGTCACGGATGGAAAGCCGGGGACCGAGCGAGAGGCGAGGGCTGACAGGGAGGGGGGTTCCGGAAGACAGGAGGAGGAAGGGCTCGCTGCCACCACCTGTTCCACCTCGTGACCCTGTGGGGACGGGGGCCCAGGCCGGTGGGTGAGGGAGGCGGTGGACGGCTGAGGGCATGGATGGATCGACGGGGAGGTTGGATAAGAGGGTAAATGGATGCTTGACTGGAACAGAGGGAGGGAGATGTGTGTGGATCTGTGAATGGATGAATGGGTCCATGGATGATTAGTCGGACAGGTGGGTGGGTGAATGGATGTGTGAACACAGGGGTGGGTAGAGATGTGTAAACAGAGGCGGCCCCCACCCACAGCAGATGTTGAGGAAACTTCCACTAGTAGGAGGACGGACCCGAAAGACCTTTGAAGGGAGGTCTTGCTCTGTGGGGCGCAGGAAGTGAAGCCAGTATGAAAAGTGACAAGGGAGGCTCTATGCAAGGGAGAGTTGCCCTAGGTCAGTGGAGGCCCGTGATGGAATGTGCGACTTTGAGAGGTAGTGAGGCTCCCGTCACTGGGCGTACTCAAGGGTGCCCAAGCTGAGGACGGGCAGCCACTTCCTCAGAGTGCTGTGGAGGAGGTCCTGTGGCAGGCAGGGGCCTACTACGGTGGTGTCTGATAACAAAGAGTGAGAGTTTGGGCTCACAAGGCCCCCAGGGAGGCCGTGGCCTTTGTAGAAGCCTATCTTCCTTTCAGATAGAAAGTTCTTTCCTGGCTTGGGGGAGAGACAAGCGTGCAGCCGCTGTCCTCACTGTGGGAATCGGGCTGGAATCCACAACAGAACTCCTATCCTGCACGGGCCAGGGCGGGGGCCCCAGGGACGGAGCAAGGCTTTGACCCGGAGACCCGGTCAGGCCCAGCTCCGTCCTCCCTGCCTGTCCGTGGGCAGGTGATGCTGCTCTCTGGGCCTCGGTCTCCTCGTGGGTGAAGCGGGGGTCCCGACAGCCACTGGACGTGAGGGCAACGGCGACTGGGTGTGATGGCCAGGGCTGCAGGGTGCCGGGGTCTGGGCCCACGTGCCTTCTGGAGGACTTCCTGGCGGCCGTGGGCTGGGAGAAGTGGGTTCTGTGCGCACTGACCTTGAGCTGTGAGTCACCGTCCCCAGGGGCTTCGCCTGGGAAGCCCCAGCTGCCTGCCCTGGGCTGGGCCTGGGAGCAGCTGGCGGGGGGCGAGGGCAGAGGCTCCAGCTGGGGCCGTGCCTGGAAATGCCCCAAACCCAGCTCAGGGCCAGAGCCCACAGCTGCTGAGAGGGGCCCAGCCCCCCGACCCTCCTCCTGCCCCACCTGCGCACGGAGGAGCTGGCGTGCGCTGGCTGCTCCAGCGCGGCCTCCGGGCACCCGTCGCACGGCTCACGCCCCGCCTCCGCCACCTCCTGGGTCTGTGGCCTGGGTGACTGACCGACCACCTCTGTCTGTGCCTCACTTTCCTCACGTGTGAAACGGAGCTGATGATGAAATGCACCTCGGAAAGCAGTTGGGAGAATTGGATAGTCAGTTCTGGACCAGTGCTCGGGGCTCCATGAGGCCAAGGTCCGGGGGTGGGGTGGAACTAATTGAGGCCAAGGGGGGGGCAAGCCACCCCCAGGGTCGCCACACAGCAGGGAGGTGGCCTGGCCAGGGCTAGAAACCTCATCTCCCCCACCAGACGGAGATCCTCGAGGGCTGGCGCTGTCCCAGGAAGCAGACAGCCCCTCTCGGCGGCATCCTGGCCAGGGCTTCGGTGGGCAGGGCTGCAGCGGGTGGGCAGGGCTGCGGCGGGCGGGTGTTGGGTTTAGGCCTCTGGGGAGATGAGGGAGGACGTGGGCCCGCCCTCGCCTCCCCGCCCACCTCCCTCCTCAGGCTCAGCCTCTCCTGTCCCAGTCCCAGGCCGGCCTCTGAACGCAGGACCAGACCCTGGGCTCCAGGCGGACGCCCCTCGCCCAGCCCGCCCTGAGTGACTCACCGCTCCCCTGGCCCCGGGCCGCCGCCGTCTCCTGGCAGGAAGCCGGCGCAAGTTTGTGCAGGAGCCACGGGGTCTGGTGCACGAGGGCCGCTCAGCCAGGAGGGTCTGGCGCAGCTGCCCGGGGACTGCAGGACCGGCGGCTGGGACCTGCGGTGGCCTGTGGAGCCAGCGCCTCCTCCCCCCCAGGCTTTGGGCCTTTCCTTTCTTCTTCCCGCCATGAAGAAGGAAGCGACCTGAGGAGCCAGCCCCCTGGCCAGAGCGGACCAGGGCCGGAGGGCAGCGCCGTGGGCCCTCGGCCGCCCGCTCCCCTCTAGCCAAGCATGAAGGGCGGCGGCAGCGCCGTGTGGAGCCTTATGTGGAAGTACTGCATCTCCGTGAGGACCCTCAGGTACCAGGGGGCGTGTGTGTGTATGCAGCCGTGCCCGGCTGTCCCCCGCGGGCCGACGCAGGCAGTCGCTGGGCTGGCCAGTTGCATTGGCTCTGCGAGGTCCAGGGCGGCCCGCCCTGGGGGAGCACGGAAGGAGGCAGGAAAGGCCACCCTGGCGCTCTCCTCGGAGCCTCTGACGGGGAGGGAGCGGGACAGAGGGCCAAGGTTCCGGGGTGCCCAGGTGCCCCGGAGGATGTGCCTGGCAGGTTCGGTGTGGCTGGCAGTGTCCCCAGCGTGCACGGAACCGCGCTGATCACAGAGCTCACCAGCCTCGGGCACGTCTGCGTGACCTGGGCCCGTCCCCAGCCTCCCTCACTGTCACCCCTCGGTGCGATGGGCTCAGAACGCGGGCAGGCAGGACCGTTTCACGGTGTTGGCCACGCAGTCGCTGAGCCCGGACTTGGGCACCAGGCAGCCCAGGGTCACTGGCTTTTGAGAGTGAAGTGACTTCACCTCTGGGGCCAGAGTTTCCCACCTGCAGATCCTTGGAGGCTCCAAGGGAGGATTAAGTGAGGGAACAGAGGGCGGAGCCTGGCATGGGGCCGGCTTTGGGTAAGAGGTAGCTGCTGAATTCCCCCTCCGTGAGCTGGGGGGTGTCCGGAACCAGGTGCAGTGGGGGTGGAGAAGGAGGTAGAGCAGAGCTCCGCCCCTGGGGAGGGGGCGCTCCCCCAACCCACAACGCCAATCCCAGCCCCACCCCCGGGTTGGCTCCAGCCTCGGCAGCTGCTAAAAGCGTTCAGAGCCAGGAGCAGTGACCAATGGATCCTGTGTGATCTCAGACAAGGCTGGGCTCCACATCTGTCCAGGGGCTGGGAAGGGCTTAGAGGCCCCGCCTATTTGGATAACATCTTCCTTTGGGCATGTTTTTTACTTCAAGGGGAGGTTTTAGGAAGGATAAGGGATTGGAACCCCGCCCGCCCCCCCCCACCTCTTTCTTCCCACCCTCATTACCTGGTATGTAAACTATATAAACTTTCCCTTGCTTCCTTCCTTCCTGCCTTCCTTCCTTCTTTCCTTCCCAAGATATTTGTGACCACTTACATGAAATACCTACAGTAAAATAAATAATAAAACATTGGGATCAGGAAAAACACAATTTAGATCAGGATGTCATGACCTAGCAGAAAAAAAACATAGAACAGAGATATGCAGGGGCCTGAGGTCCTTTTGTTGAGATGAAAATTGCTGAGCTTCCTAGCAGCCAAAGGAAAAAGGGAAACCCAGCCACCCAGGTCACTCTCACAGTGATAAGAAGCTATCATCTCCAGGACCACAGTTGTCTCTGCTGCTGGGGGAGAGTGTTTGGGACCCTGGGCCTCATCCTGGGTAGATGGGTGGGTGAGAAGCATTGCAGGGACAGGCCTTGGGCCTGGCTTTAGGGAAACAGGGCAGACAGTAAGGGCTGAGGGTTTTTCTTGGGTGGGGATGCAGGCTGGCTGTAGGAATGGAGAGAGAAGCTCACCCCTGGAGTGAGTCAGCAGCCGCTTGTCCCTCCTCAAACCCTGGGACAGACCTCCTCAGGCAGGCACCTTGGAGGCTGGGCCAGGCAGGGGGTGAGTCCCTGGGTGCCTTTCCCTCTAACCGCAGCAGGATTTTCCTGTGTCTCGTTCTTTCCTGCGGTTTCCGGGGATTGGCACTCTGGAAACCTCAGGGGTTGTTTACAGGATGCAGTGGGCCCAGGCCTGGGAGGCCCTGCTGTGCTCTGCCAGGGGCTCACCAGCTCTGAGGAGGAACAGCCCAGCCTCATGGAGCCCTTGCAGGCTGCCCTCTCCAGGCCTCAGTTTCCTCATCTTCAGGGTGGGAGTCATTGCACAGCCACCTGAGGGCTTGCGGGGCTCGAGGTCGGTGCCCCCTCGGCGTTTGTGGGCGCTGCTGGCCGTACAGGAGCGACGGGCAGGCCTGCAGGGCACACTGGCCGGGTGGCCGCCTGGCCGTCAATGACAGAGGACCGGCTTGGGGTGGGTGAGGGCACCGTGATTGGCCCTGGGTTCTCCCCAAACCCCCGCTTAGCGCCCGTAAGTACAGGGCGCTGTGTGGTCAGCAAGGAGGATGGGCCCGGTGTGGGACGCACGGGGTGGGCTCCAGGCTTCAGCACACACACCCTGCGCCCTGCACCCCCCACCCCATTTTGTTGGAGGGCCCCCAAGAGGGCGTAAGTAAGGCCACTGCCTGAGACAGACAGACGGACAGACAGCTGGAGCGGGCCCTCGGCGGGATCCCAGCCCCCTTGGCTGCCGGGGGGCGGGGGGGGCGGTGGGAGACCTGAGTCAGCAGGTCTGCGGCCCCAGGCGGGGCTGGCAGCGGCCACAGGGACAGATCGGAGGGTTGTGTGCTCGGACAGCGCATAGTTTCCCACTTGCGTCTTCAGATTCCCCTGCACGTGTGCCCGTCGCCCTGGCTGGGCCGCGCACGTCTGGAAAAGCGCGAGGTGAGTGGGGAACAGGCCGCCGGCTGGCCCGCCCTGGCCCTCTGCCCAGGGCCCCGGTGGCTGCAGCCAAGAAGCTGCAGGTGGCAGGACCCCTGGGACTTGGCCTGAAGTCTCTGAGAAGGGACCCCTGGGCGCGGGGCATCTCCCGGACAGATCTCCCGGGAGCTGGGCGCACGGCGTCCCAGCCAGCAGCAGTAGGTTGTGAGATGTGCAGTCGCGCGCCAGATGCTGACCCTCTCGGGTCCCTCCCCTCGCCTGTACGGTGAGGGAAGCGGTGCCAGCCGGGCGGGCTTCTTGGGGAGATCCTAAGGGGGTTCTGTCGGCTCGGCACCCCCGACCCCGTCCCCTGCCTTCCCTCCGGGTGTCGTCTGCGTCCCGGAGGACGGTGATGGAGTGCGGGGGAGGTCGGGCTTGGCAGTCAGGCTGCCCCGAGTTTGGAAGCAGCTCAGCCCTTTCTACCACGTGAGTGACTTTTAGGGTGGTTCTGAAGTTAACTGAGTCGATGCCTGCGGGGTGGGTGCCACGTGCGGCCGTGTCTGAGCGCCCACCTCCGGGGTGGGGCCCTGTCTGTTACAGCCCCTCCTCTGCGCTGCAGGTAACCCTCAGCCTCGGGGGTCAGGCCGGAAAATCACTGGTGCACCTGGCATTCTTTGGGGAACGAGAGGTTGCTTTGTGCCCTGGGGGCCAGAAGGGCATTTGAGCTGCGGGGGGGGGGGGCAGTTGGGATGCAGACCCTGCCCCCGGCCCCTCCCCCGCTGTGGTGAACGTGGGGAGGAGGGCTGGGGAGCAGCTGGCAGCCAAGCTCCGGGAGCTCCCAGGGAGCTTCCGGACAATTAGCCATCTGATGCCCGGAAGCGGGGGGCTCGCTGCCTCCCAGCCTGGCCAGCTCGCGGGCGTGCAGATCCTTTCCCACTTGGAGCTGGCGCTTCTCTTCCTGGGATGCCACCCCCCACTCTGGGTTGGGGGTGCTGGCCCTGTGCTCAGGCCCCCAGCCCACTCCCGCCCCTGTCCTGACGCAGCCTGCAGTGGCCAGGACTCCCTGAGGCTGGGGACGGGGTCTCCAGTCTCCTCCTCACCTCCTTCTCCTGTGGACACACGCCAGGCTCTGCTGGTCCCTCTCTCGGCACGAGAGCCGAGTGCGGCCGGGCCGGGAGATCCCAGGCAGGGCAGAGGAGCTGCCGCCTCCTTGCTCCGGGCGCTGCCCAAAGCTCACGTGGATTCTTCTGGCAGCCGCTCTCCCCTCTCATACGTGGGCCTCCCTGAGCCTCAGCCCTGCAGGCCTGCCCCCCTATCACGTGCTGCTCCATCCATCGCCTCTGTGCAGGCACGCTGCTTTCGCACATCCACCTGGGAGGGAGGGGCGCCATCCCCGGGGCAGAGGAGGAGCCAGGGGCTCCGGGCCTGGCGTTACTGGTTCCCTCTCGGGGTCACCGGGGAGACCTTTCTTGGTGGGAGCGCGCTTGCCCTCAGAGAGCCGGGCAGGGAGGTGGCGGGGCCCAAGCCACCCCAGCAGGCGTGGGAAAGGCTGAGTGCTTACTGGGCGCCGGGCCCCGGGGATCCGGCAGTGAGGACGTGGTCGGCCAGGGTCTCACAGGGCTGCAGTTCAGACGGGAGACAAACAGGAAAACAGAGAGACGAAGAGGTCTTCAGACGGGGAGTCAGGGAAGAGGGTTAAACTGGGAGGCGTGATGGAGCCAAGGGGCAGGAGGGGCCACGTGAGCTGGGTGGTCCAGAAGGGCCGCTCCCAGGTGTCCTTCAGCTGATGAGTGGGTCCATCCGTGCAACGGGATGTTATGCAGCCGTGCAAAGGAGTGACGTGCCGGTACGTGCTAGGACGTGGCCAAACCTTGAGAACACCAGACTAAGCAGCGCGAGCCAGTCAGGAAAGGCCGCAGAGTGTGTGGTTCCACTTGCACAAACGTCCCCGAGAGCCAGGTCCACAGACACAGGAATAGACTAGTGGTTGTTGAGGCTGGGGCGGGGCCGGGAGGGACTGCTTAACGGGTGTTTCTTTCTGGGATGATGAAAACGTTCCAGACTTAGATGGTGGTGACGTTTGCACCACTCTGAATATACTGAAACCATTGAAGTGCACACTTTATTTTTATATTTTTTATTTTTTTGGCTGTGCTGCAAGGCATATGCGGGATCCTAGTTCCCCGACCAGGGATCGAACCCGTGCCCCCCACGGTGGTGGAAGCGCGGAGCGCCAACCGCCGGACCTCCAGGGAAGTCCCGTGAATTGCACACTTTAAATGGGTGAATTTTATGGAACGCAAATCGTATCTCGAGGAAACTGTTTTAAAAACAAGACAAAGGAAAGAAAGGCCTGTGGGAGGGAGTGGCCTTGAGTAGAGCGGGGGCAGAGCTGGGGGAGAACTAACGTTCCAGCAGCGAGCACAGCAGGTGCAAAGACCCGGAGGCGTAACGTAACATAATGTTAGAGACAAAGGTCAGGGAGGGAAAGAATGCGCGTCCCCGGGGTCCAGGACCACATCCTTCTGAGGACTTGAGAGTTGACTGAGGTTGGAAGAGAGACGGCAGGGTTTGAAGCAGGGTAATGACATGACGCGCTTTCTGTTTTAAAACAGTCCCTGCTGCGAGGAAATGAGGCGGTGGAGGGGGCAGGGTGTGGGCTGGCGGGGGCTGGAGAGGCCAGGCAGGAGAGAGACGACGACGGACACCCCAAGGAGACAAACTGGCAGAAGGTGGCAGAGAGATCGGCCCCGCGGTGGGGCGGGCTTCCTGGAGGAGGGGGCCTGGGCAGGGGGGGGGCAGTGGCCGGGGACTCTCCAGGTGACCCCACCGGTGTGAGCACGGGGGCTTGAGCGCGTGAAGGCCTCAGAGACCCGCCCGGCCACAGGGGAGGCGGGCTGACCGCCCCACCCCTGCCATCCCCGATCCCCTGTGGGCTGAAGCGGCTTTCAGAGTAAGTAGGGTAGCGTCCTCCAGGGCCACCTGTCACACACCTTTGTCCTGCCTGCCCGGGCCGGCCCACAGTGAGAGCGTTAGCTCCGTGTGGCCGGAGACCCAGCCGGGCCGGCGCTCTGAACAAAGCAGCCTCGACGAAACTCGAGTGGCCCCGAAACGCGATCGGCCACGAGAGACCGGCCAGGCAGGAAGCTGTATTATTTATTGAGCAGAGCCCCTGGGGCCCGCCTGGTCTGGGGCCCCTTGGACAGGCCAGACCTTGACGGGGCCCACTGGGCAGTGCCCGGGCCCGGGGTGGGGGGGGCGGGCGGGGGCCGCAGGGTGCCCGGGGCGTGGCTTCCTGGACGCCGGCTGCGCAGGGAGGAAGTCGGTCAGGCCCTGCTGGGGGGGGGAGGGCCCACAGCTGGTCCCGAGGGGCCACGGAGGCAGGCGGGGTGCCGGGGCTCCAGGAAGACCGCCGCCCTCTCCGTGGTGACACCGTGAGTACCCACCGCCCGCCCAGGAGCAGGGCGAGGGGCCCGGCCACCTGGGTGACCCGCGAGGGGCCGCCAGCCTTCGGGGCAGCGGCCGCAGTGAGGGTCTCTGGCGCGCCCGTTGGGGTTTGGCTGTTGCTCGGGACCGTTTTTTGTGCCTTCTCACTGTCTGGATGGTGTGGCCCGGCTGGCCCAGGAGCCCCAGGGGTTTCCCCACAGCTGCCGGGAAGGGCGGCCACGGCTGCGGGAGGGAAGTCCGCCCGCTCCCCCGGGGGTTAGGCCCGCCCCACGCCCTGGAGGGAGGACGGCCAGGGCCCCCTCAGCCCCCCCGGGCCGGTGGGTTCTCTGCCTGGGGCCCCGCGACCCACCCACCCCCCCACCACCACCCGAGAGAGAGGGACTCTGGCCCAGGCCCACTTCACAGCCAGGTGAACTGAGGCTCCAGAGGCCTCCACGGGGTGGTCGGTGCACCCCCCCGACTCCCTCGCCCCAGGAGCCCACGCTCGGAGCACGGGGAGGCTGGGCCGAGGGCGCGGGAGGCGTCCCCGGGCTCTGGGACCCGGGCTTCCCGTCTGTCGGTCCGTCAGGGTCAGCTTCGTCCCGAGAGGACGCTGCCTGGGCGGATCTCCCCCCAGCGGCCCCGCAGCGGCCCAGCGCGTGTCCCCCCAGCGGCCCCCGGCCCCGCCGACAGGGTCACCTTCTCTCTGAACTGGTCCCGCGTGGAGCCGTGAGGCTCTGCGGATCCCGGGCCGGGAGGGACCCGGGCACAGTCCCGGGTGGGCGGGCAGCTCTGTCCACGCAGAAGGAGCAGCTCAGCGTAGCGCTGCCGCCGCCCCTCGGGAGATCCCCTCTGGCGCGCTGGGGACCTGGGCCACCTGCCCCTCGGGGAGATTCCCCCTCTAACCCTCACAGAGACTGGGAAGGAGGACGGCTGTCGCCTCGGGTGACGTGAGGGCATCCGTGCGGCGTCCCGCTGCCGGAGTACATAGGGGAGCTGGAGTTTGAACCTGGAGCTACCCCCAGCCCCTCGGTGCACCAAGCAGCCTCTGTCGGGGCAGGAAGTGCAGGCGACGGGGGTCAGTGGATCCCATGGCAACCCCGTCGCTGGGTCCGCTTCTCCCTTTGCAGGGCTTGGACTCCAGTCCTGCAGAGGGGCTGCTGCCCCATGGGCCCCCAGTAGCCGGGACTGGGGTGGAGGAGGCTTGGCTGCAAGAGGAGTGAGAGCTCCAAGGCTGCCCTCTGAGATGGGGTCGGCCTCCTCTGACCCATCCATAGAGCTGCCTGATGGCGCAGAGGGCCAGGGGCCAAGGAGGACCCCAGAGGTCAGGCGGCTCAGAGCCCAGGGCTCCGGCCCCCAGCTCGGCGTCTCCGGCAGTGAGCTGCCTTCTGCCAGGCCCCAGGGCCCAGCTGCTGAGCCTGGCCAGGTGGACGGACGCCGGTCCGGCCGGGCAAAGGCCACCCCGAGGGCACGCGGGGCTCTGGGGCCGGCTCTTGGGCTGGTGCCTCGGACGAGCCGCTTTCACTCGCGAGGCCTCCTGTCCTCGCCTGCGCACAGGCCATGGAGTCGGGAGCCAAGCCCCCCACGACTCCGTGCTGTCTCAGCACCTCGCTTGTCCATAAGTTCAAGGATTCCACTTTTATTGAGCACCTACTGTGGCGCCGAGCACCGTGTTGTCTGAGGATCCAAAAGGGACACAGACGGAGCAGAGGAAAAGTGAGGGGAGGGGGATGGATAGCAGGGAAGGGGCACCGGGGCGGACGTGATTCATTTTCATGGGTACACGTGGCCTATTTGAAACAAAGCCGGCTAGCATACCAGATTCATGATTGCACCGTCATCAATCCTTAGGATGAAGCAAAGCTAAAAAATCAAGAAGTAAGTAGATGTGACGTTGATTTGGAGAGCAGGTGGCAGGCAGAGGGGCCCGAGTGGCGCAGGGCCGTGGGTGCCTGGAGCTCTGAGCAGAAGCGTATCTGCAGCCGGGCTGTGAGGAGGGAGGGATGTAGGGCATCCCAGCGGCTCCCTCCCCTGAAGCTTCTGGAAGTCCCCAGACCACATCCCAGTCGTGACGTGACCCCCCTCAACTTGGCGCTGCTAGAATCGGTCGTCACGCCCAACCATCGCTCCTCCTGAGCCCCCGAGTGAGTGGGTCGCGGCTGTGTAGACATTAGGGTCTCATAGCCCCCCGGGGGTCCCGGCTCTGCACCCCTGCCTGTGGGGGCCAGGTCAGGCTCCGCTGGCTCGAGCACGAAAGGAGACTGCTTCGTGGTCACCAGATGCATTCAGGTCTGATGGGCGTTCCTTCCCTGCCACACCTTGAAGAACCCACATCCTCAGAGAGTTTTCCTCGGGCCTGGATACTTTCCAGGTGACCCTTTCCCCCGGGGCATGGCCTGGGTGGGACACGGAGTCCACGGAGCCGCCTTGGGCCCATCTCCCAGAGGCCTGCTGGCCTCATCCAGTTTGGAGCCCTTCCCCTGGGCTTGGAGTGAGCTGGGGCTCTGCAGGACCCTCACCTACACCAGCAGAGAACCAGAGCAGCTCGGCCTTCGAGACCCCTGCCCAGAAGTGGGGCTACTGCCACGGCAGGAGGACCGGCCAGGCGTGGGCAGGGTGTGCCTGGAGCTCCATGCGGCCCCCGAGCTGGGGCGGGGGTCTGCTGAGCACAGCACCTGCAGGCCGTCTGCCAGGTGAGGGCGGGAAGGAGGGTCCGCACCGTGGCCTCCACTCCGAGTCCCCCCCACCCCCATGTGGGCCAGGCGAGCGTGAAGGTCATTCTCTGACCTTCACTGAGGGTCTGTGAAGGAGGAGTCCTTAGCCGCGTTCGACGGATGAGCAAACCAGTGCCCAGAAATCCCTATCAGCGTGACATCACCTGCTTCTGGCAAACAGGTGAGAGGGCTATGGCCCGGCAGAGCAGGGTGTCTGGGCTGCACCCAGAGTGCTGGGCCTGGACGCTGGGCTGTGGTCAGGCTGCTGAAGCAGGCCGAGAGCCCAGACTTTGGTGTGAGTCTCACTCTGCTGCTTTCTTGGATACGTGACCTTGGGCGCTTCAGGTCACCTCGCCAAGCCTCGTAGTAGAGGACCTTCTAGTTGCAAGTGACAGAGAAATCCAAAACAGACAGGCTTATGTATTGAAGGGGCTCCTCTGGCCCTTGGAACTGAAAAGTCGAGGGGTAACTAGCTTCAGGAATGGCTGGATCCAGGAGTTCAATTTATGTCCTGGGTTTGGACTTTTCAACCCTCACGCTGCTTTCTCTCTACCGTCTTCATTTTGGCCTTCTGCACGTGGGTGCCCGGCGTGTCGGGCGTGTTCCCCGACCCTGCAACGGGCCGGCTGCAGGGCCAGGCTGTGGCGAGCCGAGCCGCACGCTGTTTCTGTCCCGGGATGTTGACAGTGCCCCGGGGAAGATGGGACAGGAAAAGAGGAAGTTACGACACAGGCGGTCAGAGCTGAGCGGGGGGTGGTGGGGGGGGTGGGGGGGGTGAGCTCCGAGGCCCGTGGGAGCTCAGAGGAGGAGAGTCAGAGTTTACATCCGGACGTTCCCCAAAGGCTTCCTGGAAGAGGTGGCAGCTCAGCTAGACTTCGAGGTCTTGGAGTTGGCCTGGGCAATGAGAAGTGAGGGAGCAGGAGCCCTGGGCTCCAGTCTGGGGCTCAGGTCAGCTCAGGATCCGCACACGGTGGGACCGACCTGACTGTGCCGGGTTCTTGGCGTTCCTGCCCAGGCTCGGAGGTCAGGATGCCTGGGGGGTGGCAGTGAGGGAGCGACGGGGCCTGCATTTGGGTGATAGATGGCCCGGCTTCTAGGCTGTGAGGACAAGAAAGAGCGAGCGCTTAGTGCGCACCTACTGTGTGCCTGTAACTTTCCATCTGGCCTCGTTCTGGCCACACAACAGCCCCTGGAAGCTCCTCATCCCCTCTTTGCAGAGGAGGAACCGGGTGCTTGATTAGAACAAGCCTTTTCTAAATAAGCCAATCAGTCGTATTTCCCTGCAAAGTTAGAAGGTGCTGCTTCCCCGCTGGCCGGGCTCAGCGGCCTCCGCTCTGCCATCAAGAGGCTGCAGGGCCGCCCCGTGGCAGGGTCGCACGGGGAAGTCACCGTGTTCAAAGCAGTTGTGTGTTGAAACACCTTCCCAGAAGACTAACCACCAGGCCTCCCCTCACACTGGCAGCAAACACGGTAAATCTGGAGCCTGACGCCTGCAAAACGGGGGCGCGTCAGAGCCAGAGGCCAGGTGTGAATTGTGAAGCCCGAGACCCCAACGCCGCAGTGGGTATGGACGGCCACCCGCCCGGAGCAGCCGGGAAACCAGCTTGGTTCTGAGCTTTAAGCGGCAAATTTTTAAACCCGTTCTAAACTGCTCCTCACGGGTGTTCGCGGGCGGCTGAGATAAGGCAGGGTGGGAGCGGGAAGGCGGAGGGTCAGATCCCAGCCCCCGCTTTGCTTGCTCTGACTCCTTGGGCAGCACCCTGTACCCCTCTGAGCCTCCGTTTCCTCCTCTGCCAAACGAGGGTAGCATTTCACCAGGTGAGGATTAAAGAACAGTGGCTCCGTAAAGGTCGGTGATTACTTTGAGTAAAACTGCTGTTCTCAGTTGGACTGTCACGTTTTTTAAATTGTCGTGTTTTTTTGCAACCATGGATTTGAGACAAATGGGAAATTGTTTGGTTCCGGGTATATGCCCCCTGAGGGCAGGCACCCGGCCAGGGAGGCCTGAAGTTCAGGAAAGGCACCTGGTGAGTTAAGAGCAGATTTCGAATTTGTCAGATCCCAAGTCAATCCAGGGAGTTCTTTTCCTAAAAGCTCCAGTGAGACAAGAGAAAAACACTAGTGGACTTTGTCCGAGGGATATAATCAAGAGTGGCGCAGGCCAGAGCTGGATGGCAGTGGCTCTTCGGGGGTAGGGGGGGAGCATTTAGGAGAGGTTTTCAGGGAAGCGGAGGCGCCTGAGCTGGGTCTGCAGTGTGAGAAGAACTGGGCAGGTGGAGAGGCAGGAGGTGGTGGGTGGAATCTGTAGGTCGAGTCCCCGCGTGTTTGGGGAGTCGCAGTCAGAGTTGGGCGGTGTCGGGTCTGGAGGGGGCGAGGGCCAGATTGGGGCCAAAAAGGAAGGCGGGTGGGCCGCGAGCCCGGAGTGCTGCGCTCTCTCCGTGGGCACAGAGGCGCCATCGGGGCTTTTGAGCAGGGAGGTCAGACTAAAACAGTATTCTTGCGGTGGCAAGTGACAAAAACAAGCAAACAAAAACCCAGGCTGGCTCAAGCTGAAGGCTGAATTTATTGCCTTCTACCTTCTGAAACAGACAGGGCTTTAGGTTTAATTCAGGAGCTCAAACTGTTTGTCAGAGACGCTGGTGTCTTCTTGTCTTCTTTCCCGGCTTCACTCCCAGGCGGCGTCTCTGCTCGGGGTGGGACTGACAGCTCCAGGTCTACCGTAGTGTGACGGCTAATGGTCCCAACAGAAAGGGTTCCAGCAAACTCCCAGTAACGGGCTTGGCTCACATGCCCATCGCTGGACCAGTCACTTTGCTAACAGGGTGGAATACCGTCAAGTGAGGGACGGAGTCCATGGACACAAATTACATAGACTAAGAGTGGAGGAGGGGGGTCCCCCGGGGAAAAGTGGGGTGCCCTACTGGACGTGCGCTGGGAGGCTGGGCAGGCACAGACATCCAGCCTCCCCGCTGGGGTCTGATAGGACCCTCCCGGCGCCGTGCTTGGCGGCTTGACCTGAAGCGTCCCTTCCTGCCAGCACCATAGGCGAGGGTTTCTCATGATACCCATTTTGCAGGCGAGAAAGCCAAGGCTTAGGGAGATTGTCACTTGCCCAAGCTCACGTCGTTAACAAACGGCCTCACACCTCAAATCATCCTGGCCCCGAAGCCCAGGCTCTGAACCGTCTGCTCTGCTGCCTCATGGTGGTCAGATCTGTGTTTGAAGAAGGGGCCTCAGGACCTCAGGTGGGGGACGGATTGCAGGGGGCACCAGAGGCAGAGGATGGGCAGGAGGCTGGCGCCACGCAGGCCGAGAGGAGGGCAGCCCCGGGGCACACATAGCCCCCCTGGTCCCCAGACACCGCCAACCCAGCTGTCCTGTGATGTTTCCTGAAGTAGAGAGAAGTCACGGTGACATGAGTACGTGTGCACACCCACACATGTGTGTGTATTCATTATCGTGGCTCCCGGTTTCGCACTGGGGCGATCTCAGCAGGAGGGTGTGAGGTTGTGAGGCTCCGGGGCTGGAGGCTGGCTTTATGCTGCAGCTGTGGGCACAGGGGCACTTCCGGGGCAGTTTCCGGAGGAGGCGGTCAAAGGGAGGCGACCACCCACCTGGCACAGGGCCAGGGTGGGGAGCGGGCGGGATGGGGAAACGGCCGCTCCTCACTTCCCTTTTCAGCCCTAAGACTTCCCAGGAGAGTCCCGTCCCCCCCCATGACATCACACCAGGTCAGAGGTCATCCTGCCCACACCTTCCTTGCGCAAAGAGGCCGCCGAGGCACTGGGGGCACGGCGAGTTCTGCCTCGCTGTCGCCGCATGGGGAAGTCTGGCGGTGGGAGTCCCAGCCCCGGATGGCCTGCTGCCTTGGTTTGTGACCTAGGGCCAGCCACAGAGCTGCGCTGGGCCTCAGTTATAGCTGCAAAGTGGACCTACGATCACCTCTCGCTGTGGGCGAGTGAGAAAACCTTGAAAGGACCGGGTGCAGTGCCAGGCACCTCGCAGGTGTCAGTGGATGTTGGCTGTGACGACTCCTTCCTTTGCATGGTGAACTCAGAGGAACGAACAGCTGTAGCTCCCAGGAGGCCGGGGGCCCAAGACCCAGCTCCGCCGTCCAGGCTCTATGGCCTTGGGCAAGTCACCTCGTTTCTCTGGGCCTCAGTTGCTTTAGCTGGGAAATAGCTTTCGAATCACCACCTCGGGGGTCACTGAGCGGATCGATGGAATACCCGGTCCACGGGATGGGGTTTTCTGGGGCGTCTCTTTCCCACTGGGCGGTTGGACGTCCCCTCCCCGAGGACTCCCCTTCCTGCCCTGGGAGGGGATCCAGTGAGTCACTCTATTGGTAAATCTTTCAGCTGAGCGGCTGCAGTGTGCCAGCCACCGCCCAAGCGATGAGGAGGGCAGACCGTGATCCCTGGCGTCCCCTCTCCCGGGTGGCAGCTGGCCCCCAGCTGGTGCCACCGCTGTTCCATCAGCTGGTGGGCCAGTTGTGGGAGAAGGGCCCCCGTGGTGCCTGCCTCTGGCTGCCGCACGGCTGCCGAAGGCGGGGTCCTTTGCTGGCAGCTCCCCGGGCCTCTTCTGGGGGTCCGCGTGCCCCCGTCCTCCTTGCATCGGGCTGGGTCAGTATCCCCACCCCCCCACCCCCGTGTGGCAGTCTCCTGCTGCCTTCCCCTGTGGCCCCAGTTGGGAGCTGGAGGAGTGTCTGCGGGGTGTCCCCTGCCTGCAGCGTGGAGGCTTTTGCACCCAGAAGCCGGATCTGGAGGAGGGCAAGTACAGGCAGGGTGACTCCGACAAGCGCCTTTGCTCCTGAGTCCGTCTCCTCCCCTGTAAAAGGGGAGAAAGACACCCACCCACGGCAAGGGCTTTGTATTGTAACCTTGTCCCGTAAACGCCCCGGGAGGGGCTGGGCTGCAGGGCACCGCCGACCCAGAAGCCCTCCGCACTTCGGCCAGTCCAGGCCGATCAGAGCCCAGCTCGGTGCAGGGTGCAGGCGCCTCCCAAAGGCTGCCTCCCTCAGCCCCGCTCAGGACTCTGTTCTGTTTAAAGGGCACATAAGTTCCCCTGGGGCCCGGGACACCGCTTGTGGGTCCCCCACCCCTCCCGGGAACGCTTTAGGTCCCTGGGTCTGCCTTCCGGGGCGTGGGCTGCACCCTGAGCTGTGACCACTGCCCCAGCCCCGGGCAGCCACACTGGTGATGGACGTGCCATTTCCTGCTTCGGTTAGTGTTTGCTGTGTAACAAACCACCCCGCATGTCGTGGCTGCGACAGCAGTGTGTGACCGTGCCGGCGAGAACCCGGGCCGCCCTGCTGGTCCCCCGGGGCTCACCAGAAGGTGCCAGGTGGCCCCACTCACACGGCTGCAGTTGGTGCCGGGGCACCTCTGTTTCTCCCCCCCCCCCCCCCGCCCGGCAGTTTGGCCCCCAGCGGGCAGCCAGAGGCCATGGCATCTGAGGGCAGCGTTCCAAGGGGGCGAAGGTGGAGCCTCGGAACTGAGACGTCCATCCCTCCCGCCACATTCTGTTGTGCAATGAACGTCCCGTGGCCAGGGGGAGGGGAGACGGACCCCGCCTGTGGGAGGAGGAGGAGGGGACGAGTCCCGGAGCTGAGGGACCTGGGTACCGGATGCAGGGGATCTCTGGCCATATTTTGCAGTCACAGAGTATGTGTCATTAGGATTTTGCCAGCTTCTTACCTTACAAGGGTTGGGGTCAGGGGAGCAGGTTCTAAAGTCATTGGATACAGAGCCAAAAATTACCCGGTAGAACTACCCTTGAAGACCCCTTACGTTGCCACGGCGTTCAGAGCCCCTGGTTCGGCACCCACCCTGCAGGGAGCTCCGTTCCCACTGAGCGGGCGAGTCCCTGAAGCAGGCCAGATGCGGGGGTGAGGCTTGCCCAGGCATTCCAGGCTTTGCTCGGGTCGGGGGTGGGGGGAACCCCAGAGCCCAGCTGGGAATGGAGGGGTCTCAGCCGGCCAGCTCACCTTCTGCGTCGGCTCCATTCTGTGTTTCCGTTAAGCCTCTAGAAGCTGCACTGCCCGGGACAGAGGCCGCTGGCCATAGATGGCTATTTAAACGTCAACTGCTGAAAATCATTCAAATTTTAAAGAAGTCCGCTCCCCAGCTAGCCCCATTCCGAGCGCTCAGTGACCACATGGCTAAGAAGTGGAGAGCCGGGGGTCAGCTGGCCCCAGCCAGCCCCCTTCACCCAGCCCTCACCTTCATGGCCACCCAGGCCCAGTGCTGGCCGCTTGAGACTCAGAGGGAATCGGCCCCATCCCGTTCACTGCCCTCTAGAGGCTCCCGACCCGCTGGGAGCAGGCGGGCTGGGGAAACGTGGTGCCAGCGTGGGAACTGGGTGGCCAGGCCCCCGGAGACTTGCTGAGGTGGGAGCCCTAGGGCCTCCCTCTCGCCGCTCCAACCCTGTCCTCCCCGCCACGAAGCAGCGGCGTAGGGAGTTGGGATGGCTCCGTGTGCGCTTGCCAGGCTTTTCTGGTAAAGGGAGGGTGCCTTTTCACCACCCCAAATCCCACACATACCCCCCCCCGACCTGTGCACACGAGGCTTAGTATCCGTGGCTGAAAAATCACAGTGAGCCACTGAGAACGCATTTTAGATGAATGTGAAGTCTTTGAATTTTGTTCATCGCACAGCATCTGTTTGGGTTTGAAAGATGTTCGTGTGTGAAACATAGTATTTGTTTGGTCTACCAGCAGCGTATATGGGATGCAAGAACCCCTAGAATAATTCGGGGGCTCCCAGCCTGGGAATCGGTGGAATCTCCAGGAATGGGATGGGTAGCGCCGGGCGGTGGAGGGGTGTGTGGGGGCACCTAGACATGGGATGAACAGGGACACCCCCTGTGGGAGGTGTGTTCACAACTGCATCAGTGCCTTTTCTCCTCTGGGGGCCATGGGTTTATTCTCAGGGGTATTCAAGTTCCACTCAGTCATGTTTTTACGTGTGTATCCATTAAGAGTTATTCTGTAACAATTTCAATCTTGAAGAAGGCCTGCAAGAATTTTTTTCAAAAAATTCTCCCATGTACCCTTCACCCAACTTCAATCCTAAGTAACATTTCACCAAATTTCAGTCTCTCACAAAAACATTTTTTTTCTCCCAGAACTATTTGAGAGGTCATCACAAACATGCAACGTGATGACTCTTACTCCTAAATAATACTTCAGCATGTTTCATAAGAGCAAGGACACTCTCTTACATATCTGCGGTCCAATAGCCGAATTCATGAAACTTAATACGGTCACAGTACTAGGATCTAAAGTACAATTTAGGGACTTCCCCGGCGGTCCTGTGGTTAAGACACCGAGCTTCCAATTCAGGGGTGTGTGTGGTTCGATCCCTGGTCAGGGAACTGAGATCCCACATGCCACAGGGTATGTCCAAAAAGTAAAAAATAAATAAATAAAATAAAATACAATTTAGAGTTGCATTTCACCAATTATCCCAATGATGTCCTTTATGTCAAGTTTTTCCCCAGTCCAGAACCTTGCATTGCATTTACTCATCATGGGTTTTCTTGAAGCTTTACCAAGGTTTACTCTGTATCATAAAATTCACTTGTGTTAAGTGTACAATTTAATGGTGATTGGTATACTTACAGAGCTGTGTAATCGTCACCATAATTTTAAATCATCTTGAAAAGAAATCTTGTGTCTATTTTCTATCTATCACTCTTTTGTCCCACCCCAGCCCCCGACAGACACTAATCTACTTTCTGTCAATAAACTTGCCTTTCTGAGCATTTCATATAAATGGAATCGTATAGTAAATGACCTTTTGTGACTGGCTTCTTGCACTTAGCCTAATGTTTTCAAGGGTCAGGCATGCTGTAGCAGGTGTGAGAACTTCATTCCTTTTTTTTTTTTTTTTTTTTGCTGATTAAGACTCCGTTGTATAGATAGACCACATTTAGTTTATCTACTGTTCGCAGTTGATGGATATTTAGGTTGTTTCCCCAGTTGATGGACATTTAGGTTTTTTCCCCAGTTGATGGGTATTTGGGCTGTTTCCACTTTTTCGCTATTATGAATATACTGCTAGGGATATTCTCATACAAGTTTTTATGTGGACATATGTTTTCATTTCTCTTGGGTAGATACCAAGGAGTGGAATTGCCAGGTCAGATAGTAACTCTATGTTTAACTTTTTAAAAAAAACACAACTGTTTTCCAAAGTGGCTGCACCATTTTTCATTCCCACCAGCACTGTATGAGGGTTCCAGTTTCTCCAGACCACCCGGACGGCTCTCTAAAAACTGAGTTCTGCTGTCTGGTTTCTGCGGCTGCCTTTTCTATTCTCTTTTTGAACACGTGGTCTTCAAGGGACCCTCCAGCGTGGTCTCATTTAACTCTGGATGCAGTGTTCCCTGAAGTGGGGTCTGATGAACGTTGCAAACTGTATGCTTAGGGGTCCACCAGTCCTTAAGTTTGAGAAACCCTTACTATAGAGCCATCTCTCAGACGGGAAAGTAGAGGCCCTTCTAGAGAAAGCGACGCGTCCAAAGTCATGCATCTGTGAGTGCCCACAAGCCAGCGCGGAGGCCGCGTGGAGCAAATGAGAGCCACTTAGGAAGTCGTCCAGCACCCGCCCGGTTTTCCCACCTGTAACATGGAGGGGGCGTCACCCATCTCTAGAAGCAGGAGCAATAGAGACAGTGTGGGTAAAGAGCCCAGCTCAGCTCCTGCCTGACGCAGAGTGGACACCACGTGTGCCCACCGCCTGGCCTTGCACCCGGCCCCCTCCTCCGCAGCCCCTCCTCTCCCCAACACAGCAGCCCCGAGGGCCGGCTCCTGGCTCCAGCTGTCCCTCCCCTCCCTCACCTCACCTGTCCCCAGTGCTCAGCCACTTACTGGGCACGGCTCTGTCGCAGGCCCTGTACTGATGCTGGCAAGACAGAGATGATTCCTACTCCATCCCCGCCCTCGGGGACTTTGGGCAATGAATAGACTCATTAGCTGATGATTACAGGACAGCTTGGCAATGGTTATTTTTGCAATCAATAGCTAACGGCTATTGAGTTTCTCCTACATGCCTGGTCCTGTTCTAAGAACTGTGTCAGGAGGTACAGGGCATTGTGCGAGCCAAGACATCTAGAGGAGGTGACTTTTTGCAGCTGGATCTTAAGGATGGGTTTGGACTTGAGCTAACAGGCAAAAAGCACTCTTTAGGAATTTTTACTAATTTGGCGGGTGAAAATGGTATCTCATTATTATGGTATGTGATTCTTTATCAGTAAGGTTATATAATCTTTCGGTATGTTTATAGGCCATTTGTATTTCTTCTCTGAGCTACCTAGTTAAATCAGCTGGACACTTTTATTTTCATGGTTTTCTTACTGATTTGTTAGAACTCTTTGTATATTGATGAACCAAAGGGCACAGTATGTGCAAATACTCAGTGTTGTGAAACAGCGTGGCGTACTCACAAGACATTTTAAGGGTAGCTTGACTTTGGGGGAAGCAGCTGAAGATGGGGGTGGGGAGGTGGGCCAGGGAGGCAGAAACTAGTTCTGGTGCTGAACTGGGAGCTTAGACTTTATCCTCCAGGCCATGGGGAGACTTACAAGGGTTTTGAACAGGGAAGGGATGTGATTGAAGCTGTATTTTTTTTTAAATAAATTTATTTATTTATTTTATTTATCTTCGGCTTCGTTGGGCCTTCGTTGCTGCGTGCGGGCTTTCTCTCTAGTTGCGGCGAGCGGGGGCTCCTCTTCATTGTAGTGCGTGGGCTTCGCATTGCGGAGCACGGGCTCCAGGCGCACGGGCTTCCGTAGGAGTGCCACGCAGGCCCGGTAGTCGTGGCGCCCGGGCTTGGCTGCTACGCGGCGTGTGGGATCCTCCCGGACCAGGGCTCGAACCCGTGTCCCCCGCCTTGGCAGGCCGTCCTTAGCCACTGCGCCACCAGGGAAGCCCTGAAGCTGTATTTTTGCAAGTTGTAAATAAGGGACAATGATGGATGGGGGGGGGGCTAGGGGGGTAACTTGAGTCCAGAAAGTATAGAACCGTGACTGTCCCGCCGAAGAGCGTCAGTTTGGTTTGCCGGGCAATGGGGAACGTTCTGGGTAATGACTGGGGGTGGGGAGGGGAAAGGAGCAGGATCAAGGCCATGGCTGATCCCCGGTGGGGTAAGTGGTTCAGTCTCCCTGCAGGAGGCTTTGCCCCCACTGACTTCTCCTTCCCACATGGGTGCCCAGTGCCGGTTCGTCTCTTCCTGCTCCGTGGAACTGATCTCCAGCCAGACAGACGGGATTGTTGCCAGGGCTGATCTGGAGAAGAAAGCTGAACCAGGAGTTTCCAGGCAGGGCGCTGCGGGCGGGAGAAGGAAAGGGGAAGAGCATGGTGGCCAGCCTGGAGGGGGCTCAGAAGTCACGCGTTCCACAGGCTAAGGAAGCTGACCCTCGGCTTCCGCTCCCACAGCCCAAGGCCGGGAGGCCCCACCTCCCGGCAGCAGTCCGCATCAGGCTGGCTCTTCCAGTGAGAAGGTTCTCGGTCTGGTCTGACGTCAGAGCTGCACGGAGCCTTGGCACTTGCCTTATCTCAGGCTTCCTGCCTGCTCGATTGAGGGGACCTCGAGGCTCAGAGGAAGACGATCCTCCCGCGGTCACACAGGGAGTTAGCCCCAGCCCGGGTCAGAGCAGGCCTCCCAACTACGCGTGCAGTCTCAGAAAGGATTCTTTTTAAAACATAATTTTTTTAAAACAGCAGTCCATGCAGAGGGCGCAAAAAATATTTAAATGGAACATTTCGGTGAAAAGCCATTCTCCTTCCCACGCTGGCCCCCAGTTCTCCACACCCTTCCCCAGGGCACCAGTGTACCTGTTTCTTAAGCATCTTTGTCAGGGATAACACATCCACACACCAGCAGGTACCCTATACCCTGCTCTTTTTCTTACATAAAAAAGAACACACCATACCCTGTACTGCACCTTGCTTTTTCCACTTACAAAGATACCTTGGAGATTGTTCCTTGTCCGTCAGGTACAGAAGCTGCGTCCTTTTTGACCGCTGCGTAGGTTTCCACCGGACAGATGTATCATAACAGGCATCTGTCAAGCAAGCCCTCTTTGGCGCGCTTTAGGTAACAAGAAGACTCCAATAATTTTTGTTCACTTTAAAGACAGGTGTTGCTTAATTTTTTTAAAGGCACATAAAGAAGAAGATTTAATCAGCCCGTGAGCCTGTGCCTATGTCCAGATAATCCCTGGCGACTTTTTACAAATCAACAAACCCTCAGAAAAGTATCAGGTGAAAAGTAAAAGCTCCTGCCACACGCATTCCACACACCTCAGCGCCCTCCCCAAGGCAGCCATCCATAGCAGGTTGTTTGGGTATGTGGGTACCCTCTCGGGGAGAAGAAGTAGGAAATTACAGTACGCATATATGTATAACCTTTTGCAATGAGCACAGGAGGGCTCTCAGCATACACAGTGTCCTGTCCCCTGCGGTTTTCAGCAGAAGTGCCTCCTGGAGATATTCCGCGAAGTTCCGGCCTGTGGGTGTGTTCATGCCGGCTCGCCCTCCCCCGATGTTGGACACCAGAGGTGTCTCTCTTCTTAGTTTGCTGACTGACACAGAGCGCTGTGTGCACTGCCCTTGCGTCTTTATGCCAGCATGCTGGATGGCTTTGCCAGATCACCCTTCAAAAACAGCTCGCCCCGTCTTGCACCTCACCCTCCAGTACTTCAGGTGCATTCATCTCCCACCTTCAACAGCAAAAGCATCATCATACTTGCTCTTTTCTGCCCACTTGGTAGACCCAAAACATGACAAGCATGCCGTGTTTGAGTTTGTATTTCTTCAATATGCATTTAATTACAAGTGAGATTGAGTATCTTTCCCTGAGCCGCTTGTTTCTGTCCTCTGCTCTTTTTTCTAATTGGTTAGTCATCTTTTCCTATAGCTCTGAAAGGGCTTTTTACTTATCCGGGAAAGTAACTTTCATCTCATTCTCCTCAATTAACATCTGTCATGTGTGCTGCAGATACTCTTTTTAAGTTTACCCTTTTGTGTTTTTTAACTCTGTGGTATGTTTCATTCCATTTAGAAGTTTTCATTCCTATATAGTTAAATTTATCAATATTTTCCTCCATAGCTTCTGGGAAGACAAATATTTATACAGTACATTTTACACAACCTTTTCACACATGATCACAGTTGATCCTCAGAGCAGCCTTTGAAAGGAGGCAGGGTGAGGGTTTTAATCATCAGGTCTGTCTTACAGATGAATTCACAGGAGGAACAGATTCTAAAACCCTTGCTCTTCCCGGGTCCCTCACCCGCCTTCCTGCCAGCCAGGTAACTCACTCCTGGCACCGACAACAAAAGGATGTAGCTTCTCTGGGAAAGCATTTTTAATTATTAAAACTACAACAATCTTTCCTTCAAGAGCTCTGTTTTTTTAAAGTTTTTGAAATTATAAAATTAGTTCATAGTTTTTAAAAACAAATTGTCCAATGATACAAGAGAGTGTAACACGGGGTTTCGGCGGGGGGCGGGGGGGCGCTCATGCCTTGCCCTGAAAGCCCATCCCCCAGGGGGACCGCTGTCCTGTGTGCTGTGAACACCAGTGGTGAGGAAGACCCAGCGGGAGCCGGACCGTTCCTTATCCGCCTCTGCCCATCACCAGTGCAGCTCAGGTGCTCATAAATGCTGCGAGACGAGACTGAGGTGGTCAGGCACCCCTCTTAGCTTACACTCTGCAGCCCCACAGGCCTGTGTTCAAATCCCAGCTCGGCCGCTTAGCCTGCCATGTGATTGTGGGCAGTTGACTTACCTTGTGTGTGCTGCGCTGTCCTTGCCTCTGAAATTGGGATAACGGTTTACACCTCAAGTAAATGACATTAACCTCATAAAGGGATGAACAGAATGTCCACCTCTCACCTCTGATCGGCCTGTCCCGTGGGGGGTCCACTGCCTACTCCCTCCTGGCCCCAGTATCCAGGGTCATGACACTTCACGGTGGAGAGTCAGGCTCCCTCCCCCCTCCGGAAGCCCAGAGAGGGGAAGTGCCTTGCCCAAGGTCACACAGCCCACGGAGGGCAGAGCCCGCAGAGACTCCAGTCTCCTGACTCATTACATCACTCGCCAGGCCGGACCACTGCGGCCCGTCCCCCGGCCTCCTGTCTCGCCGCTTCTGGCCACCAGGGGGCGCGCCCTAACCCAGCCCAGACTGCGGCTGCCCTTGCTCCCGCCCGGTGGGGGTCTCCCGGCCGCCCACGAGAGGAAGCGTTCCTTAATCCGGTGTTCAGGGCTGCCAGAGTCTCCCTACGCACCGGGCAGCGCGCCTTCCCCTGCTTGCTTGTTCCTTGGGTACAGTCTTCCCGGAGTGCCCTCCCCCTTCCAGCCCCTTCCCGCCTACTCCACGCCTTACCCACGGGGCTGGCCCCGCTCCGAGGCCGTGCCGCCCCACCGAGGCCCGTCCGCAGCATTCAGTGCGCGCCGAGTCCCTGTTTGCTGTGGGGTAAGGGGCGGCGCCGGCAGGCCCGGACCCCCCTCCCCAAACTGCCAGGAGCGCGCGTCCTGGAGGGGACACGGAGCCCCACGACCGCGCGGGGCGACTCTGGGCCAGTGGCTGCTGCTTTCTGGGCCTCGGTCTTCTCATCTGAGAACTGGGGAGGCTTCGGGGAGGGGGCTGGGCAGGGCCGGCGGGGACCGCAGTTCTCCGTGGGAGGGGCCTGCGGCAGCGGCTCCCAGGTGTTTCCCTAGGGGGTCTCGGGGCGTGTGAGCCAAAGGCCGGGGGCCCCAGCGCCCCTCCGCCGCGCTTGGCTGTGCGGACCTCGCTCCCCGGCCCGTCCCCTCGGCGGCCCCACCGCCCCGGGCGCCCTCAACTGGCCGGGGTTCGGGTGACGTCGGCGGCCGGGGCGGCACCCGTCTCCGCGCCCGCAGCCCCGTCCGGGGAAACTGAGGCCGGGCGCGGAGAGGCCGCGCACGCCACGGTCGCTGCGCGGAGGCTGGCCGGCCGGCCGGCGGCGCTCGGGCTCAGGCTGGGGCTCCCGCGCGCCCGCCCCCCCGCGCCGCGCGCCCGCCCGCCCGCGCTCCTGCCCGCCGCGGGGACGGCGGGGACGGCGGGGACGGCGCGCGCTCGGAGGCTGCGGGCGGCCCCGCGAGGTAGGAGGCGGGCCGGCGGGGGACGCGCGCGGCAGCGGGCGGGGCGGCCGGGGCCGGGGGCCGGGGGCCGGGGGCCAGGCCGGGGGTCGGCGGGGGCCGCGGTGCACCGACGCGCGAGCGGCTTTCGGGAGCCGGGTGGCTCTCGGAGGCTTTGCGGAGCCGGAGCCGGGACGAGGGCCGAGGCCGCAGTCGCGGGGACGCGGCGGGCCCCGGGGTTGCAGGGTCGGGCACCCGCGGCGCCGGGCTCGCGGGGATGGGGCGGGGGCGTCGGCGCCGGGCTTTCGGAACCGGCGCTCTGCGGTGTCGCTCCCTGGGTCGCAGGAGATGGAGCCTCCGCGGCTCTGCGGATCGCTCCTCCGAAACCTTGCGGACGTGGAAGGCGCGATCTGGGGGAGGGGGGCTGAGGATCTCCGCGTCTATGCAGCTGGCTGCCTGGGCTGGGAAACGTGAACCCAGGTCGCGAGGGTCGCAGGGGGAAGCTGCCCGCCCCCCCCTCCCTTTTCTCCCCCCTTCCGCCGTGCTCCCGCCTCTCCGCGGAGAAATCCTGCCGCGGGTCCAGGGTCCGGAGCCCGCGGGCGGGAGGTTGAGGCATCTCAGGAATTCGCTGTGAGCCAGTTAGACGCTCTTGGGGTGGGCTGGATGGCTGGCCCCGAATTCAGCCCTGCCCCGACCCTTTGCGTGACCTTGGGCAGCCCCTCCTCCCACTACCACGTGGGCAGGAGGCTGGCGGGTGGTCTTGGGGATCCTCTGGGTCAGACCCCCAGTGGGCGAGGAGTCGGTTTAAGGGGCCGTGCCTGGGGGCTGGAGGAGCCACTGCGATCTCCGGACCCAGTCCCAAATGGGGCAGGAGGCAGAGCAGTCTGTGAAGTGACGACGGGGCTGTCGCAGGTATCAGGACACTCTGTTCCACTTGCCAGCCTGCGGGGGGAGCCCTCGTGGACCAGGGGGCCCTGAGTGCGGGAAAGCCCTGCCCGGCCCAAACCAGCTGCCCCTGGGCTGTGAGGAGGCAGGGCCGGTTGCCAGAGGGGTGGCCAGGCCGTCACCCTGCCCCCCACAGTCATGGGGGGCGCCCGCCCTCCCAAGTTTCTGCCACGCAGTTGCCCCTTTAAATCGCTAAGCTCTCGGCTGTCACAGCTGATCTGTGTGCAGAGCAAACGGAGCAGAAAGATGACAGTGGGTGTCCCCTCCCCCGGGCCTGTCCGAGAGATGAGGCGGCTCGCAGGCCAGCGGTCCCCTCTGCCTGGCCGGCTTTGTGCGCTAGGCTCTGGGCGTGCTCCATCACGGGGTGGGTGCGGGGCACTTGCTCTGCACCGGGGAGCCCCTGCTCCGCTCGGTGGTCAGGCACCGCCAGACAGCGCGCGTGCCGGCCTGCGCAGCCCCTGGGAGCAACTCGGAACGAAGGTGACCTCTGGTCACCCTTCCCTGCCCCCAGCTTTACGCCTGGCTCCTCCCTTGGGCCGGCACCGTGGCCAAGCCTCTGAAACCGTGTGTGGCCAGAGATCCCATGTGCAGCAGTTGGCTTTGAGAGGAGAGAAAAGCAGCAGCCCCAGGCGCCGCAGAGACAGGAAAGGACAAGCTAAGAGGTGTTCGGGGTGCCACAGTGGCACGGCCCAGCCCCTGGGCATCAGCGTCTGGGGATGGAGCATCTGGGGGCCAGTCTCCTATTAGAGATGGAGGAACTGAGGCTGGAGAGAGGCAGGGACATGTCCAAGGTCGCACAGCGCCCCAGTGTCCCCAGCTCTCCAGCAGTCTAGCCGTCCCTGGGGAAAAGGCTCAGAGGACTCGGTGCCCCCCCAGAGGCCCCTGCAGCGGAGGGACAGGGAGGGGGGACCCGGGCCCCCGCACAGGTTGCAGACATTAAGCAATCTTGAGTCCCGCGAGTGGAGTTGCCACCCTCTCCCGTGGCTGCCTGCCCTTCCAGCACTTCTCTGCTCACCCCGTGGCTGCCAGCCCCACAACGACACCGTGGTCTCGGTCGTGCCCCTGCCCTGTCGTGCAGAGGCGATGCCAGGGCCAAGCCAGCACCGGGACCCTCTGTGTCCTCACCTTTCCTCCAACCAGTGTTCTAACTGCCGGGGTGCTAAGCACCTAGGCGTCCCTGGAAGAGCGCAACCGTCCTCTGTTCTCGTAGTGAGCTCCCCGTCGCCGGGGTGTGCAAGCTGCAGCTGAATACTCGCCGGTTAGGGAGGCCGTGAATTTGGCCTCTGGTGGGAGGACTGACCACATGTCTCGTCACCGCCCCACCCTGTCCCTCAGAATTAGGGGGTAGGGAACGGGGTTGCTTGCACCTATCCGGAGATGATGTTTCTTGCACGAAAGAGGCTGGGTGAAGGCACTGGGGCGGGTGCCTGTGTGAGGCCCAGGGCTCCACCTGCCGCCGTTGTTCAGACCTGGTGTCCACACTGTGACCCGCTTCTGGGGGCAACGTCTTCCGGTGCCTGCCGCCTTCCCACCGGGCCCAGCCTTCCGCCCTTTGCCCGTCCTGGCTCCTGCAAGTATACCCATCCCACCTGCGCCACCCAGAAACCTGGGCTCGGCCTTCACCCGTGGGTGTCACCCCTGCGGCAAAACGTGCCCAGAGTCTCTGTGTCTGCCTCCCCTGGGGGTCGCGTTGCCACCGAACTGGGGTGGGGGGCAGTGTGCAGGGACATAGGTAGGCCTGACTGCAGGACACCCCCCCCCCCCCCGCGCGCCACTGCCTGAGCTCTTCGGTGGCCCTGCCACACAAGTGCCGGCTTGGAAAGGCAGGGTGCGGGCGGCCAAGTTCTCGGTGACTCTTCGAAGAGCTGAGTGTGTGTGGCCCGGACGATCCAGTACGATTGCAGTTCACACCCAGCAGGCATCTTGTAAGCATCTACTCCGTGCGTGACCTTGTCACGGGGTCTCACTTGCAGCAGCCCATTTCATCTTCGAAAGCACAAACCCATCTGCTAATGTATATGAAGCCTCTAGAAGCGTAATATCAAAACGATGATGTCAGCCGCGCGGGCCAATGGGACCCACTGAGAATGCTGCGCACCCCCGCCCCCCGCTGGCCCGGAGTCTTTTCCGTGACTTGGGCCCTAGCGTCCCGACAGCTTGGCAGTTTGCGCACCCAGATGGCCTGGGGAGGCGCTGGGGGTTATAGGGTGCTCAGAGGGGACCGAGCCCCTGAATCCACGCGGGCTGTGTGGACGGAGGTAGGAAGGCTTGCAAAGGGCACATGCGTTTGTGCCTCATCTGCTGCCTCTTTCGAAGGAAGTCCTGTGCTCAACTGAGGTGGGTCCAAACAAGAAAAAAGGGAGTGAGTTGCCCTCATTGGAGGTATACAAGCTGCGGCAGTCGAGAAGACTTCTGTGCCTCAGTTAGGCGAGATGCCCTGGAGGGCCATTTTAGCTCCAGGACTCCAAGAGCCAATGACTTTTTTTTCTTTTTTTAAAAAATTATTATCTGAGGACTTAGTGAAAGCTGTCAGGATGGTAACATAGGTTTGGAAAAAGGCTCAGTGCCAGTCTGTTGTAATAAAGCCAATTGCCTCGGGGTATTATGGGAACACTCCATTATTCGGCTCCTCCAGATTCGGAATTAGGACCAGGATTTGGACTTGGCCGAGGGGCCTGAGGATTTGGCGTGAAGCAGGAAGGAAACTGAGAGTCTTACGGCCAATCCAGGAGCCCTGGGGTCACCGTGGGTCAGACCTGAACTCCTTGTTGCTTTGGACAAGTTTCTTCCCCTCCCTGAGCTGAAGAAGTTCGAAAGAGTCCGGAAAGCCCTTTGGAAATTGTAAGGGTTGGGGGCCGGGAGGAGGGGCTGACGCAGCAGATCCTGATCGTCTCAGGTGCATGGACCAGCCGAGGGCCAGCCTGCCGCTGGGATGGGTTCAAGTCCCGGCTCTCAGCTCCCTAGCTTCCTGGACCTCCGTGAGCCTCAGTCTCCTCCTCTTTAAAATGGGAGTGATGACAGGGCCAGCCTCCTAAGGCAGTTAGGAAGGTAATTCTGGAAAGTGTGTCAATGTCCTACAGCTAGTTTCCATTTTCTCCTTTGGGGATATTGAGGAGCCAGTATTCCTAAGGCCTCAAAGTCCAAATAGAAATGCCAGCTCTGTTGATTTTCTCATTCAGCAAATATTTATGGAGCGCCTGTGATGATAGCACAGGAGCCACACAGACACAACGCCTTGCCCTCCAGGAGCTTTGATTTCAGCAGCGGGAGACCCACAACAAAAAAGAAAACAAAACACAGAGAATTTCAGTGAGTGCTCAAAAGAATGAGTCTGCCCTGGTCGGTGTTAAAGGTGCTTTAGCATGGAAGAACTCTTCCGGAAGGGGGAGGAGAGGAGCCCCCTCACCCTCTCTGGGCTCCGGAGACCTAGATTCCAGTCCCGGCCCTGCTGGCCTCCCACTTGCTGTGCAGACTTGGGCACTTTCCTTCCTGTCTGATCCTCGCTTCTCGTTTGTGAAATGAGACAGCAGGTGGGCTCCTCCAGCTCGGGTGCCGTGCGTGGCTGGGCTGTCTGCCCTGTGGGGCCGCACTGAAGTCTGCACGGCCGTCGTAGCTGGGGTCCCTGCCTGTCCCCGCCGTGTGCCACACCACACATACCTTTCCATTTTAGACGGGACAGGTAACGTGTCAAACAGAAAGGCAGAAAGACAGGCACGCAGCAGCTTCAGGGGAGAGAAGAGGCACGCACACGTGGGACCGCCACCCGCGGCCCGAGTCGAAGCGCCGCCAGAAGCCCCCTGCCCCACCCCGTGGGCTCCCCCCCCACCGTGAGCCCCTCAGGGATGCTCGCCATCCCGATTTCTGTGATAATATCGCTCTGGCTGTCCCTGTCCTACCACCTGTCTGAACAACTCTTTCCCACGTGGCCTTGTCCTTATTTTTGACTTGTTTACACACAGCCTTAGGCTGTAGATACTCGTTTGGGTCTGGCTTCTGCTTCAAGTCACGAGGAGCTGTTGCTTGTCCTTGTCACGGCTGCGTAGTATTCCACGGCATCGCCAGGCCACGGTTTATTACCCAGTCTCTGTGATGGACACACAGGGTGTCTTCAGTTCGGGGCTGTGTTCTTGAACCTGCCCACGTCCTAGTGCACGCATGACCTCCTTCCCGGCATCTGTGTGGAACTGGGCCACACAGCACGCGCACGTTCAATGTCATAGAGCAGACCAACGGGTCCTTCCGTCCAGTCGCCCCCCGACCCCCCAGGGGCACCACCTATTGTCACTCTGCCGTTTTTTGCTCTCCTGGTGGGTGTGTAATGGTTTTAATCCGCATTTCCTTGACCGCTGGTGGGGTTGAGCATTTTTCCCACGGTTATTGGCCGTTTGGATCTCCTCCTCCGGAGGTGACTGTTCAAGCTTCTTGCCTCCCTTGGGCTTGTCTGTTTTCTTGTTGATTTGGAGGATTCTTTAGGTATTCTGGATTCCAGTCCTTTGTCAGTTGTATACGTTGTAAATATCTTGCATTTTTCACTTTTCCTGGGGTCTTGGAATGAACGTCTTCATTTCAGAGTTCTTAATTTCTATCAAATCTATCTTTCACTTTATTTTTGTTTTGTGTTTTGAGAATCCTTTCCTACCCTGTGGTCATGAATTCACCTTTCGCATTAGATCTTTAGTCTACGAGGAATTGATGTTAGTAAAGCGCGTGAGTTAAGGCTGTCACTTCCCACACGCACGCACACGCACACGCACACGCACACCCCGTTTCCCAGCCTGCCCAGCGCCGTTGGGTGACACGTGTGTCCCTTTCCCGGGCAGGCGGGAGCCCAGGCCCGCAGGCTCTGGCCTGGGAACCCCGGCAGGGACAGCCCCCGGGGGCAGGGCAGGGCGGACGGCCCTCCCCCACTGGACCAGCTGCAGCTCCTGCCAAACAGGTCTGTGGGCCCCGTCACGTGTCCAGCTGGCGCTGACTCGGGCTCTGGCGGATTAAGCAGGGGCTCAGGGCTTACGACCCGCACCGTCCGCCGCGCAGACCCCCGGGAGGGCCGAGGGAGCTCAGCTCCGGGAGCTGCAGAGGAGACCCCCAGAGGCCAGCGAGGCTGCGCCGTTTGCCTCAGGACACCCCCAGCCGGGGCACTGCAGCAAGGTAAGAGAGGGCCGGGGGGCCCTGGCTGTGTCTTCCCTGCCCAGCTCTGGGAACTTCTGTCTGGAAAATTAAACGTCCCCCCCTCACTCCCCCGCGCAACCTCTTTCCATCCGGGTGTGTTGGGGGAAGCCGAGAGCCGGGAGGTGGAGGGCGGCGGCCGAGAGCAAGGACCTGCCGGTCTCAGGCCCCTGTGCACACTCACCCACTCGGGCTCACACACGCATGTACACGCACCTGCCCACCGGCTCCCGAGGGGCTCCGCGTCCTCTTCGGTGACGAGGGCCTGCCCACTGGCGGGGGGCGAGGGGGGACGGGGGTGGCACTGCCAACCTCCAGTCTCTGCCCTTCAGATCCTGGTGCCTCCCCCCCCCCCCCGCAATGGCCGGTACCTTCGTGCTCCTGGAGTCTTCGGGGAGAGGAAGAGGGAGAAGAAGTGGGTGTGTGCTGAGCACCGTCTGTGTGCGGGGAACCTCCCCTGGGGTGATCTCTATTCCAATCCTGCAAGGGAGGGAAGATACGCCCATTTAATAGATGAGGAAACTGAGGCTCGGAGATGCACTGTGGCGCAGCTGGGGCCCGGGCTGAGAGGACGGTCCCCGGCATCTCAGCAGCCGGCCTGTGTGACCCCAGGAGTCTCAGGCTCTGCTCACCCACTGCCCAAAGGCACAGTCCCTCTGGTGCGGAGCTGCTGCTCCCTGGGGCTCTTTGAGAACTCTGGGTCCTTGCGGGGGGCATCAGGGCGGGAACAAGAGCCGGCGGCCCTGGGCCCAGCTCAGCCTAGGCTAGCGGGTAAGACTCGGGCTCCGTCTCCTCGTTCTTGCCATGGTGGGGTGACAGTAGTAAGCCCCACCTCTCCAGGTTGCTCTGAAGTGCCACCGTGCATGAAAGGGCTTCCAAACACGGCCGCTCCCAGCAGGCACTCGGGCACTTAGCTTTTGTTTTTACAGGGAAGGTCAGTACCTGAGCGCAGTGCGTCCTCTGAATTTCTGAGCTCCTGTGCATGTCTTTGCTTCCTGGGCTTTATGCATGCACTTATTGCTATGAGTTTAATACTTGCTTAGGAAACACAGGCACGTGGTAAAGTGTTCAACGTTATAAGAGTATACAATGCAAGCGATGTATGCCCCCGCGCCATCCCCAGAGCACACGGGATGAGCATCTGGGGGGGTATCTGGTCAGAAATGTTCCTATATATATATTTGTTCCTCTGTCATATTTTAAAGAGAGCACCCAGCAGCTTGCTCTGCCCCTACCCTGTGACTTCCCTCTGGGCCTTTAAATCCACCCACTCGGTTAGAGAGCCGGATGGCTGCTTCCCTGCAGAAGGCACGCATATTTGTGGATGCTGGCACCAGATCTTCCTCGTCAGCAGTACTGGAGGGAGGCTGCAGCCTGGCACGGGGCAAACGGGGATTGTTGAGCTGCAAAGAACGGTCCCTCTGTGCCCAGTGAAGGCCCCAGCTGGAGCCCGGCTCCCCCTCCTCCCCGCTCCAGCAGATCTGGGTCTGGAGCAAGGGCGGAGCCTGGGGGCCTGGCTGAGGCCCAGCCCGCTGCCAGCTGTCCGTCGGGTGACCTTGAGCCTCCTCTGGGTTCCCGCCTCGGTGCGGAAACCCAGGGCGCGCGGTGGCCCCAGTGAGAGGACCAAGGGTCTGTCTTCTCGAGGACCCGGCGAGCCACGCCTCCCCCATCCCGCCCAGGGAAGAAGCGCATGATGTAGGCTGGAGTTCTCACTGCTTCCCCTGGAGCTTTGATGGTGCTCTCCGGGAGACAGCCGAGACCAGCGCTAAGTCTCACTGATATATGTTCTCTGTGGGCCTTGTGACTCCTGGACCTGCGGGCTTCTTATCTCTGCCAGGGAAAGCTCCCAGAGGGCTGGGGGCAGGGCTTTATCTCTCCCAGCCTCTGAGAAAGGCAGGCAGCAGGTGGCCACAGGCGGCAACCTACCCTATGTGCGTGACTAGGAGGCTTCGTCAGAAAGGCTCCCTGCCCCCTTGAAGCAAGAGCAGGATCCACCGTCGGTGTCGGGAGGGTGGCCGGTTGCCCAGTGGGGCCGAGCTCCAGGCGCTGCCCGTGTGCAGATGTTCAGGTTGTGCACTGCACAAGAGCAGTTGGCAAAGGAAGAATGCACTGTTACCAAGCCACAGGCCCGAGAGGCTGTGTCCACCAGAAGAGGGCGCTTTTTCCAAATTCACAGGCAGGCCCTACATGCTCACTAGTGAAGGAGAGGTGCCTGGTGAGGTGTGTGCTCTCCACTTACGCGGTCTTCCTCTGCTCAGTTTTCTAGAATCTCCCTCCAGGACTCTGCTGGTAACCCCAGGGGAAAGGCAGCTCCAAACACTCTCCTCTGTCTGTGGGAGCAGCTTGGGTAAACCCAGCCCAGTGGATCCTGGGAGGGAACGGGGCCATGGCTCAGAGTAGACCTGCATCCACATTGCAGCTCTAGCTGTTCCTGGTCAGGACTCCTCAGCAGAGACCCTCCACTTTTGCACCTGTTAATACTCCCACCAAAGCTCAAGTATGAAGGACCCTTACCTCTGTGCCCAGCCCCTTGAGCAGGGCCTCTTTATTTATGAAGGCGTGTTGATGTGGGGACAGGAACTCATATGAGCTCATCTCATGCACAAATATTTCTCCAGCGCCTAGTGTGTGCCAAGCTGGCAGTAAATGGTGAGTCCCACAGACGTGACTTTTATCCTCATGGAGCTGTCCAGTGAGGGAGAGGGAAATGCCCCCAAGACCAGCATGGACCAGGGGCGGGAGGACTTGCTCAGTGGGGCCTGTAAGGAGGTCAGGCAAGGCTTCCTTGAAAGCGGAGTCAGGGATATAAGTAGGTGAAAAGAGAGAGACGTAGGCACCCGGCAGTGGGAACAGCACGTGTAAAGGCCCAGGGGCAGGAGCCAGCTTGGCAGGTATGAGGCTGGAGCCGAGACGGAGGCCAGAGGCAGAGGCAGCGGCCGAATCCACAGGGGCTTGTGGGCGTGGTGAGCAGTTCGCTGCTCATTTCTTAAGCCGCGAGGAGCCAGGGTTTGAAGCAGGTCAGTGACTTGTTAGATAAAAGTGTCAGTGAAATTGGGTTTGAGTCCTGGCTCTGCTTCCTGATCAAGCTGCCCTCCCGCTGTATGACGGGGACGGGGGCGGTGGGGTGGAGGGTGTCTCAGGTTGTGCCGGAAGGAGGAGATCTGAATGAGGACGCTTACCGTGGGGTCCAGAGGCTGCCTCAGCTGCCCCTGTGGGCCCCTGCCCCGTGGCTGGGCAGGAGGCTTGGGGCTGGGAAGGCCAGACTGCAGTTCTCCAGCAGGGCGACAGGTGGCGCCAGCCCCTCAGAGGTGACCGGTGGGCTGGCCCAGCAGGGACCAGCACAGGTCAGGTGGGGTTGGGTCTAGCTCTGGTCAGGCCGGGGCGGGGCCCCGCTTGCCCTTGCCCTCACCCGCACCCCAAGTGGCACCCAGACTGCTGGTTCGGTGGCTCCAGCCCGCAGTTGCCAGCACCCCGTCTTTCATCCCCTCCGAGGACCATCCATCCGTTGTGACCTGAGCTGACGTTTTAAGCCGATCTAAATTTGCCACCAAGCCTGACGGGGGGGACAGCCGGGTGAAGCCACCCTCTGCAGGGGAGTACTGCGGTCCAGATCTCCACTCTGCGGCCTCAGCCAGTGAGATGCGGGTGATGGGGTGCCCCCTCCCAGGGGGGCGTGCGTCAGCACACACTGAGTGCCCGAGGAATGCTGGCCCAGCCAGGGCTGGGCACCCAGGAGGCCTGCAGGGCCTGGCCGTGCCTCCCCTGCTCCACCGGGGCCCCCGCAGCTGGCATGGGGGCTGCAAGCCCAGGAAGGCGACATGTGTTGGGTGAAGACGTGCCTTACCCCCCAGAGGCTGAGCCCCAGCGTGGGAACGCGCACACCCGGCCCATCGGCGGTATCACATCCCAGCTCCCTGAGGCTGGTGTGCCATCTGGCACCTTGGGCAAGTGGTTCGGTCCTTCTGAGGCCTACTCCTCCTGTAAGATGTGGAGGGTACCCTCTCTGCAGGTGGCAGGGCTGATCGCCTGACGGGAGTCCCTTGGAGCACCCAGCAGCGAATTGGGCGCCCAGTGCCCCTGGGAGTGCAGCCAGCCAGCCGTGCCTCGGAACCGTGGGTGGTCACTAGGGGAGACCAAGGGCCGAAGCTGGAGCCACGACTGCAAGCAGCCTTCAGTAAGCTGGCTGACCAAAGCCCGGGGGAATTTACTGGAAGGTAGCATTGTCCCCAGACTGCCCAGGAAGGACAGGAAACAGGCCCGCGCACAGGGCCCCCCCCGAGGGCAGGAGGCAGTTTTCTCTAGGAATGCCCCCCGGAAGGGGTGCCTACTTGTCCGTGCTTGGGTGCCCGCAGGCAGGACCGAGCCCCGTGAGAGGCCCACCGGGTGCAAATGCTCCCAGGACGGAGCACTGCGGGAGGGAAAGGAGGGATCCTGGAATAGGACGTGGCCGGAGGGAAGCCGCCCAGGTCCAAGCCCAGCACCCCCAGCGCTGGCTCTCTGTCCCTGGCCCCCTTGCACCCCGCTGGACTCGATATGGGTTCCTCTTCACCAGCGTGACAATTACTGGACACATCGCTGACACTGAACAAACTGTTGTGTGCTTGTAATTACAAATTACGTTTCTAACACTCCAGGGGGTTCCAAACCTTGATATCTGTGCTATTAACACATAAATTACAGTCATTTGTGGAGATTGCCAGAGAGACCAGAATTGTCTGTGGATTGTGTTCTGTAAGAGATGCTCATTGGCGGATGTGCTCCAGGAGCCTGGAGGGGCCCAGTGTGGGCCTCGAGCTTTGCTCCTGTTTCATGGGGTCAGATTCTATTCCCAGCCCTAGACTTTTTTTTTGGCTGCGTTGGGTCTTTGCTGCTGCACGTGGGCTTTCTCTAGTTGTGGCGAGCTGGGGCTACTCTTCGTTGCGGTGCACGGGCTTCTCGTTTTGGCTTCTCTTGTTGTGGGGCACGGGCTCTAGGCATGTGGGCTTCAGTAGTTGTGGCATGTGGGCTCAGTAGTTGTGGCATGCGGGCTCAGTAGTTGTGGCTCGCAGGCTCTAGAGTGCAGGCTCGGTAGTTGTGGCGCACAGGCTTAGTTGCTCCGCGGCATGTGGGATCTTCCCGGACCAGGGCTCGAACCCATATCCTCTGCATCGGCAGGCGGATTCTCAACCACTGCGCCACCAGGGAAGTCCCCCAGCCCCAGACTTTTCACACATGGACCCCCAGGTCGGAATCCCAGCTCTGCCAGGACCGGCTGAGTGGCCTCCAGCCACTCACCTCTCTGTGTCTCTATTTCCTTATGGACTAAATAACGGGACTTGATGAGCGATTGCTAGACATAGCGGCCGTCCAGCTGCAGGCACCCGCCTCCGTGCAAGAGGTGCCCCCGGGGGCCTTTTCTCCTCTCTCACAATGCAGCAGGTGCACAGTGAGGCAGCAGCCAGGCTTTGTTCCCAAGAGGAGGGAGGGGCCCCAGGGCCCTGGAACCCCGCCTTCGGTCCCGCTGGCACCAGGCGGCCCTCCCCAGCCTTAGGTTGCTGTGAACTCCTTACGTGCTTCAGGGCGTTATTTCTGGCTGCAGAGAGTGTACCCTCAGATTCCTGGGTTTCTGCAAGTGTAAGACCCACAGAGGCCACAGGTGGGTGTGAAGTGATTCCAGGTGAGCTATAGATGCTGCATTGGGTGACACGGAGCCAATCATATGAACCCGGGAGAAAGCTAGTCCCCTCCTGGAGTTCTTTTAGCCCCTCCGTTTACACTGAGCCCAGAGTGTTGGTTGGGGCTCATATCTCTTTAATGCCTCTTTATCACTCCAAAAGAAGCTTAATTCTATTTCCTTGTTTTATAGGAAGTAATGTGTCACATGGTTAAACAGTGGAAGATATAAAAGGCTACAAGGCAAACAGTGAGCTCCCTCCCAGCCCCAGCCCCCCAGAGGTAACCACCGTCCAGGGATACTTTGTGTGTCTATCAGCGTGTGGGGGGTGTGTGTGTGTGTGTGCCTTTTTTTTAGGCCCACACAGCATTCTAAGTTTAGCCTTTTCACTAATAATATATCTTGTATCTCATTCCCTATCAGAATAGAAAGAGCATCCTTCTTCTGTTTTATGACTGCCCTCCGTAACATGGATTCTCTAGATCGGCTAATCTCTGTTCTAAAGAAAGACAGAGCAAGCCTCAAGCATAGGCCTTCTTCTGATAACAAGATGTGAGCAGGATTTTATAACCGTGTTTTGGTTTGGGTGATTTCTTTTCATGAGAAAGTTCAATTTATGCCCAGCGAGACTGGCTTCTCACAGGTGGAGCAGATATAACGTGCGCCTGATATGAAGAGTCGTATTAAGTAATTGGTATACAGGTGCTTCTGTGGTCGTTGGGAAAAGTAACCTGGGGATAGATCCAGGCCTGTCCTGCCAGCTTCCTCCCCACCGACACACACCCATAGGGTGAAAGCCCAGCCCCATCCTCTGGCCTCGTTCCTCACGCCGCACCCATCCCCACACTTCACGCTCCCACATATGCTGTTCCTGTACGTGGGGTGCCCTTCAGCGAATTCCCATCCATGCCACAAATCCCAGCACAGGCCTCACCTCCTCCAGGAAGCCCTCCCTGATGGCCACCCCCATCAGCTCACAGTCATTCCTGCCTCGGTGCCAGGTTGATCCCACGGTTTCATCGATCACCCACTGTAGCGCCCTGGCGCAGTGCGAGATCCTCAAACCTCTGCAGGTGTCAGAATCACCTGGAGGGTGAGAATGTACGTGTCTCAGAATTCCCGGCTGGGACTGCGGTTGCTGCTGTTCCTGGGACCACACTCTGAGAACTGCTGGTGGAGGGGCAAAGACACAGTGTTCTCCTGGGTCCTCCTCCTGGCTCCCTCATTTATGGGCTGTGTGTCTCTGGACAAATGACTCACCCTCTCTGGGCTTCAGAGCCTTCGTGGGAAACCGAGAGGTGACCCCACCGTGTAGAGAATTGTGTGAACGTGTGTGGAAGCAGGGCTGGCCTCGACCCACATGACTTGCCTCCCGCCCCCTCCCCACCGAACTTCCCGAGGGCAGGGCCCACATCTGACGTGTCTCGGATGCTCTGAGACACCCAGGCTGTGCGTGGGGGGCAGCTGGTGGCCACATTCAGGAACGCACACCTGCCGGTTATCCGTTTATTCAAATCGTGAAGCAGATGTTGCCCATCTCCCGCGCCCATTGATTCCAAGTCCGCGGAGCCGGGTCAAGCTGGTCGAAATCTTCCTCCCACGGGCACCAGAGAAGGGGTTGTTTAAATCAATAACATAAAGAAGATTGCAGAGGGGAACGTTTAACCCACTTAAGAGAAGCCGTTGTTTTCGGAGCACTTGGTGGCGTCCGTCTGCAAAACAGGCGTCCCAAGCACGTGTTATGAAAGGACGCTCTCTTCATTAAAGCAGAGGGCCACTGAGGCTCGGCTTGGCTGGCCCTTGGCGGCGGTGTGGGCGTGACAGTTAAGAATCACTGCCGCCAGCGGGGTGGTCCGTGGCAGGGCAAGGCCTAGCAGCCCCTCTCTGCCCCCTTTTAGCGCAGGTGGGCCCTGGTGACACGCAACTTCTGGGAAAGAAAGCCAAACGCCTCAAGAATGGTCACCCGCTTTGCCCCAGGGGTACCTTCTCTTTAGAGAATCTTCAGCTGACAGGTTCCTTGAGTACTGGGCACCCTGGTTATGAGAAGCAGTGTCTTTGAAGACCAGTTTCACGAGAAGAGGGGCGTTGGCCCAGACTGGATAGGAGCAGGGTGTGAACGGGGCGCGCGAAGGGGGCTGGCCCCGTGGCTGGCCCTGAAGCAGAGTGAATCCGGTTTTACGTGACCTGTTTGTTCATCATTGACTGAGCGCGTGCTGCAGACCAGGCGCCTTCCGGACGCCGGGGACACCGTGGCGACGCTTCGTTCTGCTACAGACGATCGACGGTAAACAAGGGGGCGAGTAATTGAGCCGGATGAAGAGGCGGTGAGATGGGCTTTAAAGGGAATTAGACAAGATGGAGGGAACGGGGGTGTGCTTCACCTGGGGGCGGCTTAGGCTGTTCTCGGGCACGGAGAGTGGGCACGGGGCAGTCCTGGCCCAGCCTGGAGCCCATTTCCCGGAGCTGTCCCCGAGGGGGGGGCTCGGCGTAAGCCTCGTGGGCCGTACCCCTCCGTCCCTGAGATCCGGCGGTGGCTTCCTTGTACCAGCAGCCAGGAAGAGAGGGTTGAGTGTGAGGGGCGCTCCTGATTGTGTCCTGGGGCCGGCAGGGCCCCCGGACGGGGAGCGTGAGGAACAGGGCCATTTCGGGGCCGAGGGGGCTCCCGGGGAGGAGACTATCGCTGGTGAAAGCAGTTCTGCTTCTGAGTTTCTTCCTGACATTGTCAGGCCCCTTGAATCCCGCAAGAAATCCAGCAAATGGCCATTTCCCGGCCACTTGAATAGGCTCACACGACTCAAGCGGCCGCACGTAGAAGCCTCGGCTCTGTTTTCTGCAGGCCCTTCCCCCCGGGGCTTCAGGACGAGCTGTCCCGCTGTCCTGGCCGGGCCCAGCAGAGGGACGGGGGCAGAGGGGCTGCTGCCCAGACCGGCGAGGGATGCGGTGAGCACGGTCTCACCTGTGGCCACCGCCCCCGTCTTCCTTCACTTTGATAACAAACGGGCATCTGCTGTGTGGCAGGGGTGGCAGGCGCTCTGGGGGTCCAGGCTAGGAGGTCTTCTTAGAGGAGGTGATCATTCTTGGCTGTTCTCTCTTTTTTTTTTTTTTTTTTTTTAACATCTTTATTGGAGTATAATTGTTTTACAATAGTGTGTTAGTTTTTCCTTTACAACAAACTGAATCAGTTATACATGTACCTATGTTCCCATATCTCTTCCCTCTTGCATCACCCTCTCTCCCACCCTCCCTTGGCTGTTCTCTTGACTTTGTCAGTCGCTGAGCGTTGTCGTGCTAGGTGTGTCAGAGCGCCACAGAGCCACCCCATCCCCTGTGGGGGTTTTCTTCCTCCTTGCACCTGACCCCGCGTCCCGACCACGTGGCTCGATTATTGTAACCCTCCTGGAGGAGCTTTCCCAGGCCCTTGCAGGACTGTTCACCCATTTGTCAACTGTTGGCGTTAATAACAACTGCATCGAATTTTTAGTGTGTTCATTTAAAGACCACAAGAAAAGACCTCCGTACACCGCCAACCACGAGGGTTCCCTCCCTCTGCGGCTTCCTTTGCCAGAGCAGTGGAAAGGAGCTGAGGAAAGGACGCCCTGTTCTTGGCTGTGCCCCAGACCGACTGGGGGACCGTAGGACTCAGGTTCGTCATCTGAATAAGAGCAGGCTGCACTGGGTCGCGGCAACTCCTTCCAGCTCTCAAGTTCTAGGGTACGCTAATGTTAAGGCCGCTTTCGTCTCACCAGCATGGGTCAGGGCTTGGCCAACCCAAGTACCAGTGAGTTTTTTGTGGTTGGGACCCATTTCCCCTGGCACCAGGACAGGTGTCTGGAACCAGGCCAGTTATGTGAAGCAGTAGTCGCACCTGAGCCCCACCACTGGGAGAGTGATGGAGCGCCATTGTCCCCGCCCTCAAGGTGCCCACAGTCTGGGTGAGGGGTTCTCACTTAGCCTAGGGGGGCGGGGGCACTAGAGGAGGCTTCAAAGAGAAGGTGACATTCGGGCTGGGCCTTGAAGGTCGAGTCGGAGGTTGCCGAGCAGTGGAAGAGGGCAACCCAGGAAGTGGGAACAGCATAAGCAAAGGCACTGGGGCAGGAAACTGCTTGGTGCATTCTGGGAGTCACTGTATGGGAGGGATGGTAGCTGGGGATGAGGCTGGAAAGAGTCAGGGGCTAGATGTCACCAAGGTAGTACCCGAGCAGGCAAATAGTCTGATTCGCGGTAAACAACCCCTACACCACCTCCGGGTGACCCCAGGCTCCCAAGATAAGTTATCCCAGAGTCATTTAGTTTACTTTGTTTAGTAAGATTAGGGAAGTCCGTGATTCGCAGAGATTTCTATGAAAACTGGTTGAAATTTTAAAAAATCACTTGGCTCTTAATAAGAGCAGCTTTATTTACCTGGGAAAGTTCTCGTCTGGGGGGTTGACTGGGCTCCCAGAGAGATCACGCTACAGAGTTCTCTGTTCTGTGCAGTGTCTGTGGTTTTTCATGGCATCCGACGCTCAGATAGATAAGTTCCATTCCGTACGGAGCCCACGACTCGCCCACGCCCGGGCTGTATGATGGACAGTCCCCGTCCCTGCCATGCCATCCCAGCCGTGGGGGGCTTGTGGCCCGGGAGGTAGGACGCTTGGGCCAGGGTCACTGTTTCTAGGACCTGGCCACACGCCTGCGCTCACCCCTTTGTCTCTCTGGGCCTCAGTTTCCCTGAGGAAGGCGGAGTGAAGGATTGGGCTGGAGGGAGGGTCGCAGAGCTGTGGCTGTGACATGTGGAGGATCCTTTCAGTGATGTGAAGAGTAACTTATTGGTGATCCACAGACACTAGGAGGGCAGCTCGGATGGACTTGACCACAACCTGCGTTTATGGCTGTCATAGGACACAACCTCTCACGGAGTGGCCCGAGAGGCGGCTTCAGTACAGTCTGGCATTTGGGCTCTCTGCGGACTGGCTCTGGTGGGCTTCAGAGTCTCCTAGAAGATGCTAGAAGACCTGTAGCCCCTTGGATTGTTACGTCTATTGTGGATTTCTTCATTTCCCTGGCTTTTTAAAAAATTATTTAAAACTTTGCAAACACCGTAGTTCTAAAGGGCTCCTTCCTCCTTCCCACCCTGTGTCCCAAGCTTAGAGGGCAGAGGCGTGTCCCCAGGAATCTCTGGAACCCCCGTTTCCCTTCCCAGAGGCAACCACCAGTACCCGTTTCTTGGGTCTCCTTTAAGAAACAGTCTGTGAGCGTATCATGCTACATCAGCATACTAGTGTTCTGTGTGTTTTATCGTCTGTACATGTCACATTTGTCTGGACTCCTTGTCACGATGTTGTGTCTCAGACCTTTTGCTGCAAGTGTGGACGGTGCTGCCGCCGTTCTTTTAACGTAGGGCTCCTCCGTTCCGCAGTTTACACAGCCAGTTGACAGGTGCTGCCCGTGTCCTTCTCCGCGTTCTGCTGTTACAAACAACTAAGACCCTTGGACCTGTCGTCAATGTGCACCCGGGCAGGTAGCTGTCTCTGTAAGTATCTGTTCCGAACAGTGGATGGTCCCATCTTGTGGCCACGTGTCTGAAGGTTGCCTGGCCTGGCCCTCTCGTTTTGATCACCATCTTCCCCGTGACACGTGGACTCTCTTTCCCAGATCTCATCCACAGCCCTGAGGCAGGGAACTGGGGGTTGGCTGAACAGGCAGAGAATTCCGGTGGAGCCTAATGCAAAACTCCCTCAGGGGAGCTTCATTATGTCGGGCTGACAGACCTTTTCTGTGGAGAGCTAGACAGAAATAGTTCAGGCTCGCGAGCCATAGTCTCTCTTCAACTTTGTTGTGGCACGAAAGTATCCATAGACAATGCATAACGGAATGAGTGTGACTTTGTTCCAATAAAACTTTATTTAAAAAAGCATGCAGGGGGCCGGACTTGCCCCCAGGCCTTAGTTTGCATTTGATTGATTTGCCTGAGCACCTCGGTGTCCCAGCCCTATAGTGGGCACAGGGGATGCTGCAGAGAATGACGCAGGCCGGCTCTGCCTGGCAAGGACGGGAAAGTTCCTCTGCCCCTGGCAAGGAGCCGGGGGGCATGTAAAGGGAGTTTCTGACTTGGATTGGGGGCCAGTCAGGGTGGCTTCCTGGGTAAGGTCACATCGAAAGCTGAAACCCAAGTCCTGGCTACCAGCCAGCACAGCGGGGTCACAGATGGACGGCTCTGGGAGACGGACTGCAAAGGTTGGCCTTTGGGGGCACGCGTGCCACATGTCTGGTCAGAGGAGAGCAAGGAGGCGGTGGAAGACGGGAGGCTGTCAGAGGCCCAGGAGGAGGGGATGAAGTCAGGTTGGGGGCGTGTGAAATGGGCCAAGGCAAGTAGGTTAGGACTGAAACCCAGGACGGTACAGTGAAACTAAACATTTTCATGCACTTCTTGCATCTTACAGCCTCGTAGGTGGGCTCCTACTCACCTCTCAAGGCCCAGCCTAAATGTCCCTTCATCTTCAGAGCGTCTTGCGGGGCACAGTTACAGGCGACTTCCTCCAGACTATCATAACATCACCCCCAGGGACACTTGTCACGGCAATGTCTCCCCCCTGTGCCTCAGACCAGCAGCATGGAATAAGCACCGATGCATGTTTGCGAAATGAAAGGGAAGGACAAGGTGAATTAGCCAGCGGAGAGGTGGCTGATGAGCCTCACTGTACAGCTGCGGAAACTGGGGCTTAGAAGCCTAAGCAATTTGCCCAAATGGCACGCGTAAGACTTCTGCCCGGTCTCGTCATTTCTGCCCAGCAGAAAAATTGACTTTCTCTACCTCTCCAGGCTTGGCTTTCTCACTTGCCTCACGATTCCTTAAATTATTAATCTGTGAGGAAATGAACTGAGAGCCAGAAGCAAAAGTCACGCTCCGCAGGAAGATAAAAGGAGAGAACGAAGAGGCATTTGGTTTCCAGGGTCTCCATCCTCTGGTAGGCCAAACACTTAACGGGGAGACTCAACGCCCTCTTTCTAAATCCCAGCCGGAACTATGTCGCCAAGACTATCCTGGCGGGCGGTGAGGCCCTGGGCCTGGAGAAGTGCCTGGAATTCTTGGAGAATCCGGGTCGCGAGGCGGTCAGAGCCAGCGTCTGGAGCACTCCAGCAGCTGAGGGGCGACTCTCTTGGCTCCATTTATTACAGCCTATTTTTAGAGGGCAGTTCAAGTGGGGGTGGGACTTCTCCACCCCCCCCCTCCCCAACTGGACTGTTTCAACCCTATCAACTATATCCCCTCCCATGTCCCCACCCCCAGCCAGGATGCAGCGTGTGAAGGTCTTCTCCTTCCAGAACCTTCTGTGGAGGGGCTTTGGTCCTTCTTGGTCCCAGCGACCCTAGTAGCTGTGAGGTGACACCTCACTGTGGTTTCGATTCGCGTTTCCCTAATGACTAGTGACGTTGAGCAAATTTCATGTGCTTATTGGCCATTCACATATCTTTTCTGGAGAAGTGTCTGCTCAGATCCTTTGCCCATTTTCTAACTGGGTTATTTGCCATTGTATTATTGAGTTGTAAGAGTCCTTTATCTAGTATGGATACTAGACCCTTATTTGATGCATAATTTGAAAATATTTTCTCCCGTCCTGTGTCTTCATTGATTTTTATTTTATTTTTTTCCGAATGATGACCTTTATTGTTGAAAAGAAAAATGCTCCCACGCGTCTGATTTCGTCTTTACTTAGGGCTTTAAACACCCAGCTGGTTGTTTGTAGAACCGAGGCCGCCCGTGCACCCTGTAATTTTTCCAACCTCGCGGGTCGAGGCCCCGGCGGTCACGGGGGTCAAACAACGCCAAAAGGCCTCCGTCGTCTCCGCGACCCACTTGGGGACCCCTGCCCGCGCAGGCGGCGCACGGGACTTCCTTCGCGGGTCTTCATTTATTTCTAACGTGGCAAAGAAAGCGTCAGAAGTGAAGAGGAGGCATGTGGAGATGGGCTGTGGATTCCTGCCCAGCCTCCTGCCTGGGAACCCTGGAGCGCTAAACTGGCGCTAGGGCTTGCCCTTTCTTTTTTTTTTTTTTTTTTGCGGTACGTGGGCCTCTCACCGCTGTGGCCTCTCCCATTGCGGAGCACAGGCTCCAGACGCGCAGGCTCAGCGGCCATGACTCACAGGCCCAGCCGCTCCGCGGCATGTGGGATCTTCCCGGACCGGGGCACGAACCCGCGTCCCCTGCATAGGCAGGCAGGCTCTCAACCACTGCGCCGCCAGGGAAGCCCAAGGGCTTGCCCTTTCCTGGCCCGCCAGCAGGGCCAGCCCAGCCCTCTTCCTCCGCTGTTCCCCACCCTCCCCAGTTTCCCATCTGGGAATAATGCTCCTCATCGGGCCCGTTGTACCACCCCCTCCAAATGAAAGAGTCAGAAGGGCAGATGCCCCTGCGTGCGTGCCTTCCCGTGGCTTCCTGACCCCTGCAGACCTGCCGGCTGCCTGGCCCTCCGGGAGATGTCCCTGCGGGTGGGACGGGGCCCAGGACAGGTGGGGTTTGGATCGTGTCTGTCTGCTTGAGGTCTCCCAACTACATTTGGGCATTCCACAAGTGTGGGTGCTGGGCACTGTGCCTGCCTTCAAGGAGGAGCTGGAGGACAGACAATACAAAAAATGTGCAAACTGAGAACAGCAAGGCATGACTGCTTCTAGTAGGGAGAGCTGTGCAGCCTGGGAGCCGGGAAGGTGAGGCAAATCCTCTCAGAGTTAACCCAGTTAAACTGAGCCACAGTTTCCTCTTCTGGAAAGTGGGGTCAGCAATAACGCCACCTGCATCACAGTGTTGTCTGGAGGACCAGATGTCAGTAAAAAGCTCTAAAGTGCTAACTAGTATGACTTTAAGCTTGCCATGGGGGTCTGGAAGTTGTCTCTGGGTGAGGGGAGGGCAAAGGGGTGGGTGGGCTTAGGGAGAAAGAAGCTGCTTCCATCAGATCCTACCCAAAAAGTCCCCGAAAGGGTATCCCCAGCCTCAGGGTGGGACCCACTCCCCTACCTCCAGGGCAGGGGTGTCAGAGCCCAGACCCGCACTGTCTGGGAAAGCAAAAGCCCCGTTTTACAGACCGAGGCCAAAGTCAGGAGTGGCAGAGGTTGGCGCCGTTGGCAGAGGAGAGGCTGCAGTTGGCTGGTTTGGGGTTTTGTATTTGTTGCGCTTACACGCTTGGGAGGGACGTACGGCTAGTGGGGGCTCCGTCTTGGAGGGAGTGCGCGGTCCTCCCAGGAGAGGGCCCGTGTCTGGGACGGGGGATGATGCTGCCTTGGGAGAATCCCGCTCCAGTTCGCGGCCCCGCCCCTCGCTCCCTCCCGCCCGCGGCCCCGCCCCTCGCGCCTTCCTCCCGCGCCCGCGGCCCCGCCCCTCGCGCCTTCCTCCCGCGCTCGCGCTCGCGCCCACGGTCACGGCCCCGGCCCCGCCCCCGCCGGGGCCACATTCCTCCGGCCTGGCCTTGTGCTGCGCCAGGCGGGCGGCGGGCGGCGGGCGGCGGCGGCGGGGCGGACTCGGCTGGCCTGGGGCTCGGACTTGGGGTCGGGAGCGCCGGGAACCTGCGGGCGCTGGGCCGGGCGACCCGAGGTGGTCGCGCGGCGGGCGGGCGGGCGGGCAGGGCGCGGGCGGTCGGGTGTCGGCCCGGGTCCGGCCGCCGCTGGCCCGGCCTGGGTCCCGGGCGCCCGGCCCCGCCAGCTCCTCCTCCGCGGCCGCCATGTGGTGCCTGCACTGCAACTCGGAGCGGACGCAGTCCCTGCTGGAGCTGGAGCTTGACAGCGGGTAAGGGCCGGGGCGGGGCGGCCGGCTGAGCGGGGTGGGCTTGTGCGGCCGTGCGACGCGGGTCCGAGCGAGTGTGAGCGAGGGGTTGGGGGGTTCCGGGGGCAGCGCTCCCCGCCAGTGTGCGTGCGGGCCGGGAGCGGCCCGAGAGCGGGGTGGGGGGGGGACGGTGTGCGTTCGCGCTCGCTCTTCAGCGACTGTCGGATGGGAGTCCGTGTGGGCGAGTGTCGTGGGGAGACCACTGGGAGCTGGTATCCGGCGCAGGCGTCCCGCAGGCGGCCCGGGAGTTTGTGGGAGGGAGCGTGGCCAGCGGGCGTCTGTGCTGTGTCTGGTGGCGGGCCGGCCGAGGTGTCAGGGAGTCCTCGCACAGGCCTGTTGATGCTGGACCCTGGTCCTGTGTCCGCTGTGTCTGGAGGCCCCCGGGGAGAGTGTGCGGGGCTGTGCGCAGGTGCCCGGGTGTGCTCTGCTCTGGCGGGGACCCCCGGGAGTGCGCCGGGGCACCTGGAGCAGGAAGGTCGAGCTCTGTGTGGCTGCTGCGGTGTCTGAGCGGGGCTGCGAGGGGCTCGCCGGTGGGGTCGGGGGCGTCTGTTGACGTGTGTGTGGTGCGGCCCGGGATGGAGTCTGGCGGGGACGAGTGTGTGCCCCAGAGATCGTCCCCGTTCTTCTTCGGGGCCTGCGGGTGGCTGGCTGAGCATCCAAGGGCCTGTGTTTCTGGAGAGAGCGGGAGAGAGCGCGTGTGTGCTGGGAATATCGATTTCCTCGCTCTGCCCGCCAGCACAGCTGCCCCCTGAGCTGTCGGCCGGCCCACCGGGGGAGCAGGGCTGTGGGGCGGAGGGGATTTGTTGACAAACCGTCTCGGCTCGTGTCAGGCCCCTTGCGGCGGGAGCCCACCTTCGGCCGTCTGATCTCCGAGTTCAGAAATTCTGCAGTGTGTGTCCGGCAGGTGCGCTGCGAACGCACGTATGTTCCTCTCTGCGCCCCCCAGCCTCTCCTCAGGGGCCAGGGCCCTGGGACTGAGGCTCCACGTGGGGTTGTGGGGTGTGGTTCCCAGGAATCCGTGGCTCCTTGCGTCTGGGGTGGAGGCCGGGCCGGCTGCAGCTGCCGTGCGCAGCTGTCCGCCCCGTATTCCTTTGCGTTCTTGTCCTTGGGGTACGGCATCCCCATGCTGCAGGGGAGCAAACTGAGGTTGAGCCTTCTGTCGTCGGCGCCAGGGCTCTGCGGTGCGAGTGCCTGCTGTATACAGGCCCTGCTGCAGGCACTGGGGACACAGCAGTGAGCAGAACTCAGAGTCTTTGTCCTCCTGGGGCCACAGGCTGGCGGGGACGCGGTAGTCGGCACGCTCTGCTGCCTGGGCCTCCTCCATCGCCGGCAGAGAGAGCCTGAGGGGTCTCTCCGTCCGTTAGGACTTGTCCGGTGCCACCCTTCCCGTTGGGGTGTCCGTGGCCACCTCTTCTGCATGTTCCTACGTCCTGCACCTCTTCTCGTTGGAAGTCCCTCCGTGTAGCCAAGTCTGAATCTTCCAGATACGGAGAAGCCTGCTTGGGCCCCTGTGCGGTCAGAGCTGGTGAGGAGCAGCTGCTCCTTGGCGTCCGCCGGGCCAGGTGCCCTGGAGATTAAGCCCTGCTCAGGCCCAGCCCGCAGCGCCCCCTCGGGCCTCCGAGCAGGTGGGGCCCATTTGCTACGGAGTGCCTGGGGGAGGGCGGGAGAGGATCAGCCCAGCCCCGGCCTGCGGAGGCTTAGCAGGGCGCTCCTTGGGCTAGCCAGCTTGCCCCCAGCCCAGAGTCCTTCCGGGAGGGCCATCTCCCCTTCTCTGAACACAGAGAGGACCCAGCAGGCTGCGGAGGCCTCGGGACGCCCCCAGCGTGTAACAGGTCCGAGGCAACCTGTCCCAGCACGGCCGCGCCCCTTGGCCAACAGCGTGCCTGGCACCTGTCCTGGGTGCTCTGCTCTTTGAGCCTCTCCCACCCTACCCTTCAACATGGGCACACGGAGGCAGGGAATCCAGAGACATGACCAGAGTATTACAAGGCGAGCCCAGAGTAGAACCCACACGATCTGATGGAGGCCTGCAGAGGGTCCCTGCCGGCCCTGCCGCCATCCTTGGGCTTTTTCGCTCAAGGAAGTCGGACTCTGAGCTGGTTGTGCTAATATTTACACACAGCTTTGGTTCCGAGACACGGACAGGACTGCCAGCTGCACGGTCAGACAGCGTGGTGACTGGACACATAGGTCCTTCTGGAAGGGTATGGGCAGGACTCCAGGCTCCAGGAGCTCAGTGTACACGTGTGTGCGTGTGCGGGTGTCATCCGGCCGGGCTCTGGAATGTGCCATCGTGGTTTGCTGGGAGAATCCGTGGGTCCAGGGCGGCTCAGGGCGTCAGGAAAGAAGGGCCTGGGGAGGCGGACAGACGTTATTCCAAGCCCCGTCTCAGCTCTGTGAGTTTATGCAAGTTTCCACACCCTGCGAACCTCTGTTGACCCGTCTGTGGCAGGGAATGGGGCTGCTGGTTCACAGAGGGGCCCGAGGCCCTCCCGGTGGGCGGCTAACAGCCCTCGCTGGGCTGGCTGCCCCAGGTCGGCTCTAGGTGCTTCCCACCACCAGGGACCCATTGGATTTTCTTCCTTCCTCTTTTGTAAATTTCCTCTGCATTATGATGACGTTTGGAATATCCGCCCAGTAAGCACCGAGGCAAGGCGACGGCCGGGGCTGCTGGGTGTGGACCCAGCCAGGGGAGAGTCCTGTGGAGATAGCCCGGGCGCCCTGGAGCCGGGTGTTCCTGGGGGGCGGCGGGGAGGGGGTGCCGAGGCTGTTGAGTGTGATTTATTATTTGTTCTCAAAAAGCAAATCGTAACGAGTTTAAAGGCCATTACAGCTCTTGAAGAAGTCATCGGTCTGGCCTTAGAGGATCTGGCTGTTCCTACTGCGTGAGTGGCTCCTGAGGGGAAAGTGGTGGCACCCGTGGTGGAGGACGTGGCATGGTAACTGCTGCTCTTCTGGCTGCCGTGCCTGCGCTTGGGTTGGGCGTGTGCCCCCGAGCCCCGGGCCGCGGTCGGTGCTCGGCCGTCGTGGCGAGCCGCGCACCCGTGGTTGTACATGCTCTCCGGCCCGGAGGGCGCTTTGTTCTCGGGAGAGGCGCGTGCGGCCCCAGGGGCAGCTGCGTCCCGCCTCCTGTGTTCCTTTATTCACTCACCAAACGGTCGCCGAGCACCTGCTCTGCCAGCCCCTGGGCTCGACGTAGGGGGGCCAGGTTACCCGTGTGAAGCCGTGAGGAGTCCCGGGGCCTGGACCTTGGCCTTGCACAGAGCCCTGACTCTTCCCAGCTGCGTGACTTCAGACATATTGCCTCCCCTGTCTGAGCCTGGATTTTCTCATCTGTGAAGTGGGACCCCAGAGTACACCGTGAGGCACCTGCAGCTCTGCCTGGTGGCTGAGGACCCCTGGTACGAGCCCAGAAAGGAGCAGCAGCCCTTGGCCCATCATTACCTATCCTCATTGCTTTCCTCCTTGCCGGTTTTTGGCGTCTGCGTGGGGCGCTGGGCCTGGTCCTAGTTGCTCTGACTTTTAATAGCTTTTAATGCCTTATTCGTACATGGCTGTAGCTTCTCTGCTCCTGGACGGAAAGGACCGTTCTCTCCATTTCATTTCCTTGCTTTGCAGTTTCCTAACACGGAGACAGTTTCATGTGAACTTAAGGCCCAGGTGTAGAACCATAGCCGGAGTCCCCTCCCTCTTTGTATAGATGGGGAAACTATGACGACATTGTTTTTTCCTCTTTGTTCAAAGGTTGGTATAATAATAATGATAGCAGCGGTTGCCACTTGGTGAACTCTGTATGAAGTACTTAGTCCTCAAAGCAGTTTACGAGAAGGAGCTTCTGCTGGGCCCAGTTTTCAGTTGGGGGAAGGTTACACGCCTTGCCCGGGGTCCCCAGCCAGTAACCCCGAGCGCTGAGCTTTGAACTCGGTCCGCCTTCCTCCGAGGTCTGCACTCCTCACCGCCAGGCTCTGCTCCCTCTCGGACGAAATGACCTTCAGCAAAATATGTCACATCGCAAATAGAACCTTTTGCATCTTTCCCAAACCACAGAACGGGAGTCTAGCATCCCCTGCCGTGAGGCTTCCCAGAGTGTCCCCAAACGCGCCAGCTATAGGCAGGTTGATGACACCTCTCTCCATTCTCCTAATATCTTGACAGACCCCAGAGCTCCTTCCCCAGACACTCCAGCAGGATGCCGGAGGATGCCCTTGGTCCCAAGTACTTGCCGCATTTTGAGGGTGGCACGCTTACCCCCAGGCCAGTCTCGGTGTGGCACGGGGTCTCAGGGACAATAGCCAACTGCCCCTGACTCGCCGAGGGGCCCGTGCGGACACAGCTGGCCTGTGCGTGGTGAGGAAGCCCAAGGGCATGGCCTCTGACGTCATGAGGGGACACACGCACATGTGGGCTCTTGAATTCCATCCCATGGGAGGCGAGAAGGACCATATTTAAAAAACTGGAAAATTTGAAAGAGTCCCAGCTGGGAGGCAGCCTCCTTGTCTGGGTTTCCCGGAATGGCTGTGGCCCAGGCAGGGTCCGCATCTGTCTGCCAATGGGTGCGCTTTCTTCCCGACGCCTGAAGAGGGAAGACGGAAGCAAACGGTGTTTGCTTTTCTATCTCTGGCCGGGAGGCTCGGTGGCGTGAGAGCTGGACGCCGTCGTCCGAGTGAAACACGGTGCCTCACTGGGTTACAGAAGTAAGGGCTCAGTAAATATCAGTTATGGGTCATTGTCAGTGTTCTTATTTATCCTGACTATTATCCTGATGACTCCAGAGAGAGGAGGTGCCCCTGGGAGCCCTGGCCTCACGCATCACGTCGCGTCCCCTTTCTGGGCCTCGGTTTCCACCTCTGTGAAGGCCGCGGGGCCCCCATGGTCATTTGCTGAGGGGAGGATGGTTGGTCCAGTGGTTGGGGGGCAGGTACTGTAGCCTGTGACCCCTGCCCTGGGCCTCACACTCTCTGTGATCCCGGGAATGTTCTTTAGCCTTTCTGTGCCTTGGTTTCCCCGTTTGCGAAAGGTGAGTGACAGTAAGAGCTCATTACATGAGTTGATCCACATAAAGGGCTTAAACGTGTAACGTGAACACCTGGTAGACGGTAGCTTCTCACTCTCTCAGAGTTGAGGGGTTCCACGGTGCTGTTCCTCGACAGGAGCGGATGGCCCCTCTTTTTGGCTGCGGGCAGGGCCAGGGCTGCTCGTGGTGCGTGGCGGCCGTGGCCGGAGGACCCAGGTGGCAGCCTTGGTGAGGGGTGAGCCGCCCCGTGGGCTTGTGTGTGTGCCCCTAGCCTCTGCTTACAGCTGAGGCTTGAAACCTCCCACGGAGGATGGACAGTGGAGTGTTTTGCCCAGAGGCTGGGAAACGTGCAGCTGGGCACCTGCAGGGAAGGGGGAGGGCTTGGCTGGGTTTGGTGGGTCTGGAGTTGGCGCAGGTTTGATCCAGACTGGAATGGGCCACAGCATAAAAATGGTAATATCTGACACCCGGGTGGCCTTCGAATCTTACACACACTTATCCGGTTTGAACCTCCCAAGAGCCTTGTGAAGTAAGTAGCTGGTATTAATTCCCATTTTACGGACAAGGAAACTGAGGTGAGAAAATGAACATAACCTATTTAAGTATTGTACAATATAGATTTGGTCTTCAGGTTAAAGTATATCTTTCCTCCTCCCTGACCTCGTTGTGGCGAGGGTTTGGGCTTTCAAGAATGGAGGATGAGGCAGAGGCAGGAAGGGGCGGGGGGCAGACAGGAATGAGTGGGACACCCCCCCCCCAACCCCAGGCCAAACAGCAGCACTGGGTTCTCGCAGCAGCCACGAGTTGAGAGCAGAGCCCGCCTCGCAGTGGGCACGGCACCCTTGCAGCTCTGGCTAGTGGCCTGGCACCTCAAAAGCATGTTTGCTGGCCCATGAGGTCACCCGGGAGGCCACCTGGCGTGAGAAGGGCCCTCCAGGTCCCCTGACGGTGTCAGGAAGGCTCCCCCGCGGAGGGGCTGGTGGCAGTTGTTCAGGAACTGCCGGCTGCTCCCGGGTTCTTATGAATCGGTCTTATTTCCCCGTGTAGACCCTGGACAGGCCCCAGGGTAGCTCAGTGCCGTGCTGGGGCCTGGGCTTTCCTCTGCCGTGAGAGGGGCGAGGTGCGGCCCTGCAGATTCGGCTTCTCTGTTCCCTCCGGCCTTGACTTTCTCAAAGCCATAAATCACATGGGCAGGGTTTGGGTTTTCTCCCCCATGCAGTAAAGATGGCAGAATGTCCGAGGACGATGATAGGCCTTGATGTAGACAGCAGATTCTTGGCACTGTTTTAAACTCTTTCTTATGGAAAACTCCAAACATATACAAAGTAGAGAGAATGGCCTAATGGCTCCCACAGGCACTTTTACTTCCTTGCTCCCGGATTATTCTGAGGCAGATCCCAGACATTTTGTTGATTTTAAATCAAGGACCTGTCGTGCGGTCAGCCTCATGTCTGGCAGTGGAGGTGTCGTGTGGCTGGGGTGGGTCCCTAGGGAACATCTGCGTTCCTCCAATGGCCCTTGGCTGTGGTGGCCCAGCCTGGGAACCCAGAGCCTGGCCCGCCCGGTTTCCGGGCCTTGAGACCCAAGTGACGCCAGCCCCCGGGGGAGGCCAGGCCCGCGAGGCCCCTCCGTCAGGTCGTAGGGTGGGATGCCCGAGGCGCTGGCCTTCACCCCGCAGGCCCCCAGGCAGGACTGGGCTCCCTGCTCGGTGTCCCCACGGGGCCCTGCCTGCTGCCCCGGGGCTGCCCTCGCCCGGTGGTGGCGTAGCAGTGGCCCCCGCGCCCCCGTCCCCCCCCCCCGCCCACAGTGGCCTCTCATCTCGCCTGGCCTCTGGGTGGCCTGACACGTGGCCCCCAAGTGCTCTTTCCTCTGGCTTAAGAGACATCCACACGCACCACGGCAGCTCCTTCCAAGCCCTCGTGGCCAGCCCTCTCCCACCCGGGCCTCTTCCTCTCTGCGCTGCAGCTTCTAACCTGGCTCCTTACGGCCTCCCCCTCCCCAGATCTCCCCGCCCAACCCTGGCTCGGGCTCTGGATAGAAGGCTGGAGTCATCCTGACACCCACCCACCCCCTCCCCGCCCTGCATTGTGTCTCAGCCCGGCACACGGTGGGTGCATAGGAAATGTGACTTGGTCTGGTCCTTGGGAACATGTTAACATGTCGCTGTCACCGCCCCGGCGTCTGACACAGTGCCGGGCACACGGTGGGCCCGCGACCAGGTTCAGTGAGAAAGCCACAGTGTGCCCCAGTCCCCGGGCACTCCTGCTCCGAACCGGTGCCCACCCACTCGGCGCACCCCGCCCTCTCCTCAGGCAGGAGCTGCGCTTGGGTCACACGGTCTGATGCCTGGTCCTGAGCAAAGGCCGCTCCTTAAGGTCTCTTCCTGCTGCCAGCCGCCCGGTCCCCGTGGCGCCGTGCAACGCAGCCCCCAGCACGTCCGATTCGCAGGCCCCAGGTGAGGACTTGCGCGCGTTGCCGTGTGGCCCTCACGGCGGCCCTGTGAGCTGGACAACACCCCCATCTTACGGCTAAGAAGCTGAGGCACAGAGAGGCCTAGTCACTTGCCCGAGGTTGCACAGCTCCTGCTTGCCGGGTGCCAGGCAGGGGAGGGCTGTGTGCCGCTGTCACGGGAGGTCGAGGGGCAGCATCCTTCCCCAGGCCCTCGCTGTCCCGGCTCCGGCTGCCGCGTGCGGGTGGGGGCCTGTCGGCGATGCTGCAGGTCCAGGTCCTGAGAGGCAGGCGGGCGTCGGGGGGCAGACGGGGGGGTGTGGGCTCCCCCTCCCGAGGCAGGGATTGCGGAGGTGCGGGTGTGAAGCACGGTGGCCCGTCGGCCGGCGGCCCGCTGCCTTGGTCGGCTTCCCCCCTGCTCCCCGCCCCCACTCGCTCAGTTACATTATCTCTGTGTCTCACTTTCTCTGTCGACTAAATGGGTAGGTGACCGAGCACCTACCTCTGACTTTAGCTCCGAGCGTGAGCCCTCAGTGACCTGCGGCCCCCGGGTGACGGCGCAGTGTCCACGCGTTCCCCACGGTGACAGAGGTGCCACTCTGGTGGAGGTGTTGATGGGGGTACGGCCGTGCACGTGTCGGGGCGGGTGGATGGGAACCCTGCACTCGACGCTCTGTTTTGCCGAGAACCCGAAACTACTCTGAAGCGTAAACCTCCATTAAGGAAGAAGGTGTTGGATGGCTAGTTAGCTCCCTGTGAGGCGCTCGGCAGCCCGGGCGCGTGGCTGTCACTAGGCTGCTGTGCAGTGATCCTTGTCACCGTCAGTTCCTTCCTTCGCTCATCCTAGGATGTGCGGGCCCTGGGGACGCAGACGCACAACGCGTGCGCCCGGCCCAGCGTCGGCTCACGGTCGGGCAGGGCGTCCCGGGGCCTCCTGTGGGCCGCGCCCCCTCCGTCGTGGGCACCCAGTGTCCCGGGAAGGGCGTGGACAGCGCCACAGGCTGGAGCACGAGGCGGGGAGGGGTGTGCAGGGCCCCGTGGGAGGGGGCGCGGGCACTGCCCCAGGGAGTCGGACCGTGACAAAGATTTTAGGTCGGCAAGGACTTGGATGATCTGCAGTCTGGAAAGTGCTTTCTCGCAGCGGAGGGGGCGAGAACAGCCTGGTGGCCCGCCGTCTAGGATGGGACTGGACAGCTGGGCCGAGAGCGTCCCGGGCTCTGAGAGGGCCCCGCGCCGGGCCCTGGCCGACAGGGTGGGCTGCAGACGGGAGGCCTGCGTGCCGGGTGTCCCCTCTCTGCCCGCTCGCTCCCCCGAGCCTCCTCCCCAGCTGGTGCCTCTTGCCTGCCCTGCCGGGAGGGTGGGTGGGTAGAGTCCCTGGGACCCGGCCCAGCCCAGTCTGCTGGAGCCTGCCACAGAGAACTGCTTTATTTAAGTCCATGTTGCGCGTATGGAAATAACTAGAGGCCTCTGTATTTAATTTGGCTCAGCTGGGAAGATTTTTGGCTGTGTGCGTGCGTGTGCGTGTGTGTGTTTGGAAAAATCTTTCCAAGTGCGCCGGGGATTGGAAGCCCCAGTCAGCCTCATGCAGTCAAACAGTCAAAACCAACAAGAACCGCCCTGGCTTAGCCGGGGGTGAGTGTCTGGCAGGGGGCGGGCTGTAGGAAGTGGGCAATAAAAAAATACAGACAGGGAGGAGGTGGTGCTGTCTGCAGATGAGATCCCGGCGAGGGGAGCAGTTTTGTAGACGTGCAGGTAGCCTGTGGGTGGAGTGAAAGGGTGAAGCTCTGTGCGGCTGCACCAGGGCGTTCCTGGTTCCCGAGCAGGCAGTGCTTAGGTTGGTGCTGGACCGGAGGCCACGTCTGCCACATCTCTCTCCGGCCTCGACAGACCCGGCAAAGGCTCTCGGTCAAGCCCTTGTCCGTCCGTGTGTAGAGCAGAAATAGCCCCCGCGCTCACACGGGGGCTTGCAGTTGGCAAAGCCTGTCCTCACTTGATTCCCCCTTGCCTGCTGGGTAGTGGGCAGGAGTGATACCCATGGCTAAGATGAGCCAGCGGAATGCTGGAGAGGTGAGGTCACCTGCCTGGGGTCACTCAGCCCGGCAGTGGGCCAGCTGGAGCTCGACCTGGTCTGACCTCCTCCCGGAGCCGCCCTGCGCTCCCTGCGGGCGCTTCCCGAGCTGCAGGGCGCCGTTCCGTGCACAGACGGGTGGAGGGGGCTGCTGAGGGTGGGCAAAGCCCGGGACGTCACCTGGGCATCCAGGTCTGGATGAACGCTTTTTAAGTTACATCCTAGCCACGTGACATTGAGGAAGGAGGACGTCCGGCGAGTTGAAGTTTGGTGGCCGTGACGGCCACGTGATCGTGGGTCGTCCTCCGTGTGGACCCACCTTGGCGGGTCTTGCAAAAACCGGACGCTCAGAGGGTGTGGCAGAGCCGAAGGCCTGGGCGTTGCCACCGCTGTGCAGAGCTGTGGGAATTCTGGAACCCTGCCCCCCGGGACTTGGTGTTCTAAGTCAGGTTCCTTGGGAACAGCAGATCCCGGCGCTGCAGATCTGACTTCTCTGCTCTTTGCGTTGGCTCTCGAATGTTGGTCCTTTGCAGGCACGGCGAGCAAATGCAGACGCTCTGAAAGGAAGGCGGCGGCAGGAGGGAGAGGAGCAGGCCAGGTGTGGGCGGGCTTTAGGGAGCGGTGAGGGCTGCGGCGGCGGCGGCGGGAGCGGCGGGAGAGCGCCTGCCCTCTCATGGGAGTGGCTGCCACCCAGCCCCACCTCATTGTTAGCAGGCTGGGATATGGGCCCGCGTGGCCTGGTCCTTAGTTGCCCATCTGGAGCTCTGGGGTGAGACCTCGTGAGCTCCCCTCGCAGAGACCCTTGTCTCCCAGAGAGCTCTGCCCCTCAGGTGCCCGCGTGAGGAGTGGCAGGGCGGGTGCCAGGCCTCCCAGCCGGCCGTCCTGGGGGTGCGGCGCGGGGTCCCAGATGGCTGGGCCTCCCCCTTCCCTCGGTCCTCGCCCAGATGGCGCTGCGGAGAATAACAGGCGTTTTCACAGCCTTTCTCTGGAAAGGCTGCCCATCGTGGCTTTGGCCGCAGGGCTGGCGTTAGAGGCCCCGTCTCCCTTGGTTCAGGCCTGTCCCCTGGCTGGGTGCTTGGCCGCAGGGCTGGCATTAGAGGCCCCGTCTCCCTTGGTTCAGGCCTGTCCCCTGGCTGGGTGCTTGGCCGCAGGGCTGGCGCTAGAGGCCCCGTCTCCCTTGGTTCAGGCCTGTCCCCTGGCTGGGTGCTTGGCCGCAGGGCTGGCGTTAGAGGCCCCGTCTCCCTTGGTTCAGGCCTGTCCCCTGGCTGGGTGCTTGGCCGCAGGGCTGGCGTTAGAGGCCCCGTCTCCCTTGGTTCAGGCCTGTCCCCTGGCTGGGTGCTTGGCCGCAGGGCTGGCGTTAGAGGCCCCGTCTCCCTTGGTTCAGGCCTGTCCCCTGGCTGGGTGCTTGGCCGCAGGGCTGGCGCTAGAGGCCCCGTCTCCCTTGGTTCAGGCCTGTCCCCTGGCTGGGTGCTTGGCCGCAGGGCTGGCGCTAGAGGCCCCGTCTCCCTTGGTTCAGGCCTGTCCCCTGGCTGGGTGCTTGGCCGCAGGGCTGGCGCTAGAGGCCCCGTCTCCCTTGGTTCAGGCCTGTCCCCTGGCTGGGTGCTTGGCCGCAGGGCTGGCGCTAGAGGCCCCGTCTCCCTTGGTTCAGGCCTGTCCCCTGGCTGGGTGCTTGGCCGCAGGGCTGGCGCTAGAGGCCCCGTCTCCCTTGGTTCAGGCCTGTCCCCTGGCTGGGTGCTTGGCCGCAGGGCTGGCGTTAGAGGCCCCGTCTCCCTTGGTTCAGGCCTGTCCCCTGGCTGGGTGCTCCGGTGCCTGGGATGTGGGGGGGGATCCTCAGGCAGGTTGGGGCCCCCCGGGACCGCTGGTGATGCCACGTGAGCAGCCCCTCGCCGAGCAGAGGCCCTGGCCGGGCTGGACTGGGGGTGGCCTGTGTCGGCCCTCACCCCTTCCCCACGACGCTGCCTCCACCCGGGCCTGCGGCTTCCCCGCCAGCTGGATGCCAGCCCAGGTAAAAGCGCACGCTTGCCGCCTGCGGAGGGGGTCCCTGTGCCTGCCTCCCGTCTGAGGCCCCCTCGGGGCCGGCCAGCAGGCCTCCCAGGCCCGGGGCGGCGGGCGCGGGCGGAGGTGTCCTGCATGCGGCCCCTGTTCCTCTGAGCCTCGAGGCCTGGGGAGCGGCGTTCTGGGTGCAGAGCGCACGTCTGTTCCTCAGAGAAACTTGCCCGTGTCGGCGGCCGTTCGGTGCTGCCCGGGCCGGGTGGCAGGGCCAGGGAGCAGGCGTGGGCGCAGGTCCGGAGTCCCAGGCCCCGTCGCGGCCGTGGGTGTGTCTGGGGGGGTCGGATGGGTCTGCCCCCTCCCCCAGGCATCGGTGCCCCTGCTTGTAGGTGGGGGAGGAGTGAGCCCGGCTGCGGGCTTACTGGGCCGGACGGGGGTGGCCCCGGTGAAATGCCTGGCCGAGGGGCTGAGGGCGCTGCCCAGAGCTCGTACAGGGAAAGTTAGGGGCACACGGCCCCTGGTCCAGGAGTAGCTAAGAGAGGGCACAGGTGTGGGAGGGGAGGCTGGGAGGTTCGCCCGGTGCCCAGCTCTGGATCCTGATGGTCCAGTGGGCCTCACCCTTCTCATCTCTGTGTTTGTTGAGTGAATAAGCGAACGAACGAGGGGTGCTACTTCCCAGATGCAGCGGGGCCCCTTAGCCCCCGGTGGCGTCGCCCGTGTAGCGTCACTCATTCACTCTTTCCGCAAATGCTCCCTGAGCTCCCCGAGCCCTGTTGTCAGCCCCGGACGCCTGAGCAAGGGGGGCACGCAGCCCCCGCCCAGCTTTCCGAGGCAGAGACACAGGATGCAGGGGAAAGGCCGTCAGATAACCAGCCTGCTCCGTGAGGTGGAGACAGTGGAGGTGGGGGAGGCCGGGCTGGTAGCTGCAGGACCCCTTTCCCTTCCCTGCTGCCAGGGTGACCCTTATGCCCCGCGTTTGCTGTGCCCTGAGTCTCGTGGCGTGGTCTTCGCTGGACCTGACTGCAGGCTGTTGGTGCTGACCTCTGACCCTTGGCCCCCCGGGCGATTTTAATGGGAGTGACTCACGAAGAGCTGCCGGCAGGTGCACCCCGGGCTCCGGCCGGCGGGCGGGCGTGTAGACAGACAGACGTTCTTCATGTTTAGGAGTCAGGCCTGCGCCGGGGATGCTGGAGCCGCCAGCTCCCCAGGGCCGGAAGGGCGACTTGGAAACACGTTGGCAGGACACGGCGAGGGCCTGGCCACGCAGCGGACTTCTTTTCCCTCCCTCTGGCCGTGTGCTGTGCCCCTGGAAGGGTTCCTGTCCAGCTAGGCTCGGCACTGGCTGTCCGTAGGGCTCCTTGGCCGGCAGCGGGTCCCCGACCCTATTCCCCCGAGGCGGCGGCCTCGCTCCGGCTCTGCAGGTGGGAAGCCGAGGCTTGGGGAGGGTGGCTGGACTCCGGGGTGCTGGCCGCCCGCCCACACTCTTGCCGACTCACGTCGGGACACCTTGGAGTGCTGGGTGCCCCGCAGGGCTCTGTGGGCTCTCAGGACCTGCGGTGGGGAGTGCCAGGCCGCGGCCCCCACGCCCCACGGCTCAGGCATCCCGGCACCGCGCCTCTCCTGCTGCGCCCGCGTCCTGAGGAGACCCCGCTCCTGCCCGAGGCCCATCTCGCCGGCAGCAGCTGACAAACAGGGAGATGCTGAACGCTGGCGCCGTTAGCAGGGCTGCAAAAATAGCCTCCCACTCTGAGAAGTTCATTGTTCCGAGTCCTATATTTTTATACGTATATAAAAACCACTTCTGGAGGCCTTGGTGCCAGTAGAGCCCGTCTGCAGCCCGGGAGGCAGGAGGCGGAGCTGAGCTGGACCTCATCCCCGGCAGGGCAGGCCTTGGGGCAGGGGAGGGGGTGCTCTGCGGCCACGGGCCAGCGACCTGTCCGCCCACGTCAGGGAGGGTGGTGCTGGGCGGCCGGGGAGGGGCTGTTCCGGGCTCAGGGGCCATCCGAGGGGTCTGCAGGTCACAGAGGCCAAGAGGCGCGGGGGTGGAGACCCAGGGCCAGTGTCAGGGCTGCGGGCCCTCCCTGCAACTGGACACAGGGTCGGAGTGAACCCCGTTTCTCGTGCTTTGGTCTAATTCAGACCTCGGGCTCCCGAAACTGGCCCTGCCCGAGCCCCAGCTTGCTGGGAGTCGGGGGCAGCCCACTGACCACCCCCCTCCCCACCGCCTCTCGGAGAAGCAGGGCAGGGGAGAGGTCCTACTGGGCTGCCGGGTCCTGCCCACTGCGGCCCTCTCCTCTGGTGCTCCTCCAGGGCCCTCTCCCGGCGCCGTTCAGGTGTGCCCAGGTCCCTGCCAGCTTGCACACCACAGGCGTCCCCTGGGGCGCCGGCTCCTTCAGCCACCACCCGTCCCCTCCTCTCGCCCACCCGTCCTCCTCCTGCCCCAGCCCCCGGGCCCTCACAGCCCGCTCCTTAGCCTCCCCAGCTCCTCGGTGGCCTCTGGCCCCACCAGCGTGGCTGCCAGGCCCTGAGGACGGGCATCGCTGTCTCGCTCTTCCGGCTCCTCACTGTCCCTGGGAGCAGCCCTCTCCCCCACCCCTCGGTCAGGGCCTGCTTGTGCCCCCAGGGTCAGCGCAGGGGAAGGACGGGGGGAGGCGGAGGCAGTGACTCGGGGGCCGAGGGGCCTGTGGGCCCCTTCCTAGGCGCCACTGCCGTCCGTGCCACCCCAGGTAAACCCTAGACCCTCCCTTGGCCTTGCCCCGACCGTGCGCCGCGCCGCGCCCTCCCTGACCGGCCTTGCGAGGCCCCGAACGCTCTGGCTCCCGCAGCCCCGCGTGCGCCCCGCCTGACTGCGCTTTCCCATCCCCCGTGCACACGGTGGACCGCGGCCCCCGCTGTTCAGCCTCCACACAGCGTCCTGAGCCGGGAAGAGCCCTCAGCCGCCCCCCGCTGCCCCTCTGGGGTCCTGGCAGAGGGTGTGTGCCTGCCAGGAAGCTTCCCGCCCGGGCGCTGGGGCTCGGGCTCTGCTCGCCGGCCTGCGGCACCCGATGCACCCCCGCGGCTGTTCCCGATGCCAGCCGTCGTCATTGTCCACGTCCCCCCGCGCCCCTGGCCCTCACCTGGGTGTGTCATACAGTTGGCTTCAGTTCACGGAATGAAGTGACCAGCCTGGGGGAGGGGGTTGCAGGGGGGCTCCTGGGGGAGAACAGACCTTCCCTTGGGCGGCTGCTTTGGGGTCTACATTGCGTTCCCCGTGCAGCCCAGCTGCCCCGTCCACGGTTTGGTGAGTGAGACTTTTCGGGTCCAGGGAAAATCTCGAGAGATTAAAACCGGTGAGGTTTTGAAATCACCATTCTTTTTTTAAAAATCAAAACTCCGTAGTACGTTATCTTATTCGCTCTGTGGCTGTGTTTAAAGCCTCAGTAAGGGAGCTGGTCAGGCCAAATGCTTCGGCTTCGGCCTGCAGGCACCATGTCCCTTGGGGGCCCTGGAGGGGACGGAGCCGTCAGGCCGCTGCTGCAGGGCCCTGGCTGGGCCATTTTACCGTTGGGAACCGGAGGTCAGGCCAGGGGAAGTCATCCCTTCGGGGAACTTGGGCCCGTGGCTGCGGCTCTGTGCCCTTGGCACCAGCGACGCAGGACCAGCCCTGGCACCTGCGGGGCAGGCAGACAGGCGTCCGCCACGAGGCAGGCGGCCGGCGGGGGCCCAGGGCGCTGCACGTGGCTGCCCCTGAGCTCGGCGACGGAGGCCACGCACGAATGTGTTCTCCTCTGATTTTATCTAAGAAAAGCCACAGATCCGGGTGAGTGGACGCTCCTGGTACGTAGTTCTCACTTGAGAAAGAAGAAGATGGTGGCCACCGCTCTGCGTAGGCCAAACAGAGCCACGTGGGCTGGACTCAGGCCCTTCGCCTCAGGTGTGCACCTTGCCCGTGGGTGGGCTTCCAGCGCCAGGGCTGTGGGGCGGCGGGAGGGGAGGGGTGTGGCCGGGTCTCTCCTCCTGAGCCCCAGTTTCCTCTGTGTCTGACGGGGGGCTTGGCTTGGTAGTCAGGATTCCAGACAGGCCACGGGTCACAGCCAGCCGGGGCTCTTGTTGAAATCCCGTTTCAGGGGCCGCACTGCCGGCTGACCCTTTGAATTCTTGGGATCTCCAGACTTGGGTGGGAATCGGCTGCCGACGCTCCCAGGGGAGTCTAGGGACCAGCCCGGTTTGGGGGCCACGTGCCCCAGGCTCTCTGCAGTTGTCTCGTGTCTGTCACCTGGGCACCACCTCGTGAGGGAGGGGTGTCAGTGTCCGGCCAGAGGGTCCTTGTCCCTTTTGAGCCCAGAAGTTAGGGGCGGGGAGGTAGAAAAGCTTCCAGCTTTCCTTTAAAAACCCATTTCTAGACAATTCTGAGTCACGTTTACGTGGATTTTCTGCATTGAAATTGTCACTTTGGGTGTGTTTTGGTTCTCAGTGGCTCCGTATCCCGCCATCCCCAACCAGGATCTGAAACCTTACCGGAGGGTTGGGTCCAGCCAGCCCGGCTGAGACACTTTGTTGTAAGTTGGTGCCCACCTGGGCCCAGGTCCCGCTCCCACAGACCTTGCGGTCCACGTGGCAGACAGAGCAGCGCTCAGGAGTCTGGGTTTCTTTAAAAAGGCTTCCCTGGCTTGGTAGGGGTAGTTCAGAGCGTGTGCACCTCCTACGTGCCAGGTGCCGTTCTGGGGCCTAGATCTCACGGGACGGACATTCCCACAGATGGTGGCGAGGCGGTGGCATAGCACTGTAGAGAGATGCAGCAGGGGAGGATTGGGGGAGGGCTGGGGTCCTCTCTGAGACTCGGGCAGCCTTTGAGCAGAGACCTGAAGGAGGTGAGGGAGTGAGCCAGGTGGACCTCTGGGAAAAGACACCAGCAGAGGGAAAGCATGTGCAAAGGCCCTGCGGTTGGAGTGTGTCAGGAATGTGGAGGAAGAGCCAGCGGGCCAGCAGGGTGGGGGTGGGATGGCCAAGGGGGCATGGAGGAGGGGTGGCAGGGGGACAGCCGGTCCTGCAGAGCCTTCCGGGTCACTGTGAGGACTTGGCTCTAAGCCCCGTGAGGGACAGCAGAGGAGGGACCTGGTCCGAGTTGTGTTTTAACAGATCCCAGCTGCTGAATGGAGGGGTGAGAGGGGCCGGATGAGCCTGCTGGAGAGGCTGTGGCCACGAGGCAGGGAGGAGGCGAGGCCTGCGCAGACCGGGCTAGTGGGGGGTGGCCAAGCAGTCAGGTGCTGGCTCTGTTTTGAAGGTGGAGCGGCCCAATTTGCTGACAGACGCGGAGCTGGGTGTGAGGAAAAGAGAATTGCCAAGAGCTGCCGTCAGCTTTTTGGCCTGAGCAGCTGGAAGGATGGAGTTGCCATCGGCCGAGGTGGGGCGGCTGCAGGGGCGGACACGCAGGGGCCACGCCGGAGCTCAGGGGAGCCTGTGCTCCCGGGGTCTGCTGGGCAGCAAAGAGGGTGCGCCTGGGGCCGGACACACGTTTGTTCAGTTCCTCTGTGATCCCCGTAGAGCCTCACTGAAGCACGTTTAGGAACTGGGTAAAAGCAGGAAGTCTCCTGACTCTCCTGAGCCTGCCAAGCCCTAGGGCCGTCTCCACATTGTCCCGAAAGCTCGTCCCCTCCCTCATTCTGGATATGGTGCTCCTCGTCAAGCAGTCCAAAGTGACCTTGGATGCTGCGGTGGGTGATCAGGTGGAAGTGGCTCCAGCCTCCCTCCCCCAGCCCCTCTGTCTGGGGCCTCGGCCGTGTCTGGAGGCCCCGAGCGCCCCCCGTGGGCTCGCACGCTCTGCCTCTCCGTCCACCCAGCCCTGCAGGCTGAGACGCACCCGCGCCTGCTCACCACCCCTCCTGAGGTCCCTCTAGGTCACACTGACCCAACCTGCCCGCCAGCGCAGGTGCCTAGCATTGCCCGGCCTCGGTCTGGGGGGGTCCCCGGCTTCTCCTCCCTGGGCGGGAAGTGCTGAGGGGTGTCCGCCAGGATCCATAAGTCCCTTCGGTGGCCGGCCAGGCGTCCGTCTTCACTGAGGACCGCTTACCAACTGGGGTCCAGGCTGCGAGGCTTTAGTCCTCCCTGTGGAGATGCTGCCTCCACGGCGGCCAGGGAGGAGGGTGGGTGAGTGGCGTAGGTGCGGCCTCCCCGCTCCCCTGGGGAAGCCCTCTGCCCCCTTCTTGCTGGCACACCAGCTCTTGGTCCCTTTACACACTCACTTCTCCCTTCACCTCCACCCTGTGTCCTTGTACGCTGCTGCCTGGGGCCAGGCATGTGTCAGAGTGGGAGAGACTGGGAGAGACTGGGAGAATGGCCTGCACTTGCATCCTGACTCTGCTCCAAGCTCTGCATCCTTGGGCGAGCCCTGAACCCCGAGTCTCCGTTTTCCCGTCAGCGGAGGGGGGAGAGCTGTGCCTTCCCCACGGGGTCACGGCAGGGATTAAATACATGGACTTAGCTTGTGCCAGGGCTCCCGCGTGGCACGCTGGGTGGGTGTATGTGGGTGACGACCCACCCCAAGCCGCAGCAGTCCCTGAAGACGGGTTTTCCAGACCCTGATGGAACGCCTGCACTACCCCAAGGCAGCCCTTCCCCAGTAGCTGAACTGCTAAACGCCTCACCTCGCGAAGCCTCCAGGCTGCCTGCTCCCTGCCTGTGTGGCCCCGCAGACCTGCCTGCCCTTGTTGCCCCGGGATGGAGGACACGGCCACCAGTTCCTCGCCGCCTTCCCCTCCCCTCCAGACCGTGCCCTGGTCTGCCTGAGTTCCTCCCCCAGAACCTAGTGCAGAGCAAGACGGTCCCCTCCCCGTTCTGGGCGACACACCTCTGTTAACATGGCCTGGGCGGCAGAGTCACAGGAGCCCGGGGGGAGCTTGCGAGGGCCGGGCGTCATCTGTCTCCGGCCTGGGCTCCCTTTCTGGAAATTGGAAACCCTGAGCGGAGCGTGGCGGAGGCCACGAGGCCCGGAGGCGCGAGGGCGTGTGCGTTTGGGAGGCTGTCTTGCTCGGGCCTGTGCGTACCGCCGGGAGTCTGGAGGGAGGCTCTGGCCTGGGCGTCTAACCACGGGTAGGCCTGCAGATCGCTCTTCCTCTGTGTGGGGCCGGCCCCCTCAGAAGAGGGTGGCTTTTCCGTGTCGTGTGACCACAGGTGGCCCCACGCAGCCCGGGCTGGCTTATCTCGTGACCATGCGAGAGCCCGAGACCCCCAGGCCCTGAACCCCAGCTCTGCCCCCAGCATGTCAACTGCACACCTTCCTCTGAGCTGCCAGCTGGCAGGTGCACCCCCCTGGGATCAGGTCCCCTGCATGGGTGACCTTGGCCCAGTGACTCAGCCCCACCAGCCCCACATTCCTCATCTACAGAAGGGACAGTGGCCTAGCACCCACCCCCACCCCCGCCTCGGTCCCCAGGGACGGTGATTGGGTTACAGGCCACGTAGGTTAAACACCCAACACAGCTCCTGTACCCAGCAGGTTTACAGAGGAGAGTTGCTGCTGTATAACCCAAACCCCCGTGTGTGTGTGTGTGTGTGTGTGTTTCACTCAGAAGCCACAGAAGCACAGGGCGTACGTCTGTCGGCTCTGAGGCCGGGCTGCCTGGGTTCTGATTTCGCTCGTGAGCTGTGTGGCCTCAGGATGGGCCCACCCTCTCTGTGCCCGTGGGGCTGTGCTGGGCAGTCAGGAGGACCAAACGGGCCTCACGTACAGCTGAGAGCACCACTGACTCTGCAGACGTTAGTATTATTTCTGTCATCAGCATCAGCAGTGTTGGCCGTGAGCGGCGGGTCCCTGCTTCTGCCCCGCGCCTCCTCTAACATCTTTCTTAAGAAAAGTCGTTCATGACCTCACAGGCCGTAATTAGACATCCGTGGCCCGAGGGGCCGAGACTCTCCCCGGCTCGAGTCAGGATGTGGCGTCGCGGCTGTGGGGCCTGGGCCCCTTTCTAGGACCCTCCTGCCTTCCCCGCATCCGTGGCTCAGTGCTGCAGGGGGGTGTCCGCAGGAGGAGGGGCCCTATGGCAGGCAGGGTAGGTGACCCACCTCTAACTGCTGGCACATGCAGGCAAGGCCCTGTCCGTCTGAGAATAACTGGAGACAGCAGTCAGAAAGCGCTTTTATGAGCCGAGCAACTTTTAAGGACTTTTCCTGTACCGACTCTGTAAAGCCTCACAACAGGCATGTGAAGTTGGCTCTCTAATCGCCCCCATTTTACAGGAAAGGAAACCGAGGCACGGAAGGATTCCTGCCTGTGGTCACACAGCTGGTGAGCAGTGGAGCCAGAATTCCAACCCAGACGTCTGGCTAGGAGGCGGCGGCCAGGAGCCCGTCCAGCCCCTCGTTTGGCAGAGAGGAGGCGGAGAGGCTTCAAATGTGTCCTCTGTTCTTATGTGGTTTCCGTCATCCCAGGGCTGTTGGAAGCTCCGGCGCTGTGATCCAGCCATTTCCCCACGTAAACATATCACAGACCAGCCTCGAGTGCAAGGAGACATGTTTGGAAAACTGGAGAAGGGGAGGAGGAGCCCGGGGTAACTTGGCGACGCAGAGCTTGGAGCCCCCAGGCTGGTGTGGGTAGGGCCGGGCCACTAGGACCACTGTGGACGCCTCTGTGTGCAGGTCTCCGTGCACTCCGGCACCCGCCGCTCTGCAGCTCCCCCCGACGCAGCCCCCTCCTGCTCCGTAGCCTCGGGGCCCCGTTGTGCATGTGCGGAGCTTGGCCTCTCAGGAAGGAGCCAGTCTTGGGTCCCGGTCTTTGCCGGAGGCTGAGGCTTTCGGGGACTCAGCCCTCACAGAGCAGGAGTCCCAGTGGGGTGGGTGGACCCCACACCCACTCGCCCAGGTGATCTCCACGGAGACCGGGAGTGCAGGAGTGGGGGGCCGCAGCAGGCAGGGGTGGCCTTGTAGAGGAAGTGGGACTTGAACTGATACCTGGGTGTGGCCTCAGAGGCCAAGAAATGCAAGTGAAGCGGCATCGGGGTGCAGATGTGTGGCAGCTTCCAGCCAGTGCAGGAGTCCTTCAGCCGCGCCTCTGACAGGTGTCTGACCTGCCGCAGCTTGCACACCTCCTGTGACAGGGAGCTCATCACCTCCAGAGCAGCCCTGCCCCCGTGAGAGCGTTTTTTCTCGAGCAGGGCGGTGCAGGTCCTAGTTCTGTCTGCAGCAGGATCTGCTCTGTCCTCTGCCTGTCCGCCCATCAGAGGCTTGACCGCAGGCCTCATATCCCCTCTGGCCGCCGTTCTCCTGGCTACGCGGTCTCAGCCCTTGGTGGGAGGTCGCCTTGTGCTGTAATTGGGGTTGGCAGACGGGGCCCCTCTCGCCCCCAGCTGGCGTCCATCATGGTCGTGCGGTGCGCCGTGCTGGCAGACGTGCAGAAGGGAGTCTGTGATGGATTAGCGATGTCTGCCCTGGGCTGGCGGGAGGAGGTGGGAGCCAAAGCGCCCGGCCTTAAGAACCCACGTGGGGCTCAGACGGCCTTCCGCTGTGATCCGATACTTGTAATGGACGGTAGGGCTGGATCTGCTTCTGGCTTTTTACTCGTTCTTGTTAGTGACTGGCTTCTCGGCTTGTATGAAACTCATGTCAGCCAAAAAGGTCCCCCAGTCTTTTTCATGAGAACAGCCATCAAGCTAAACCTTCCCCCATCTTGACATTGTTTCCAGTGTATTGTTATATAATTAATTTAAATCAATCCCTTGTTGACAAGCATTGGGATTACTTCTAAGTTTTTATAATTAGAAACAACACTGCGGTGGAATTGCTTGTACACGTCTCTTTGCATATTGGTCTTATTTCCTTTGCGTGAATCTCCAGAAAAGGGATTGCTGCATCAGGAGCATTTTCTCAGAGCCTTAACTGTCATGGAACGTCCCAGAAACTCTAAACTGTCAGGGAATGGCAGGGACTTGGGCCGGCGCCTGCCCATTCCTAGATTTGCACGCGGCCCGGGAGTCTGTGCGTGCTCACGAATCCCAGTGTGCAGCTGAGGACCCACCCGGGGGTGTCCGCTCCTGGCCGATGGACACAGGCTTTGGGAGAAGCTTCGCCACGAGAGAAAGAGGACCTGGGCGGCGAGGGGTGGAGCTCCCGTCCTGTCGAGCGAGCGCAGTAGAGGCGTGCAGGGCGGGCCAGGGGCCGGACACGGAGATCTGTGTCCCTGGGGCAGCCTGCAGTGGGGGGGCCTGTCCTGCTCAGGGCACAGTCCCTTCTCCCCCAGGAAGGAGCTGGGGGAAGAGGCGAGCGCTAACCAGGACAGAGGGGCTTCGAGCCCTGAGCTCCGGGGTGCGGGTGAACGTCTCCAGAGGTTCAGGTCAAGCATCTGCAGGGCTGAAGGTCAACGACCAGGTCTAGCTGCCGCCCTGAAGAATTCAGAGCAGCGTGTCCTGAGAGCATCTGTTGCTTCCCGCGCGTGTCGTCACCAGGCGTTTTCACGTCACGCGTCGTCCTTGTGTTCGCCGGGGCTTGGCTCTGGTTCAGGAGACTCTCTCAGGGTCTGATGCTGTCCCTCTTGCGTCTGGGACCACGAAGGAGTGATGTTCCCTGGCCCAGGACGGGTTCTTAGGCTCCGTGTGGCTCTGCTCGCTTTTGTCCACGCCTTTCTCGGAGGACAGTGAGTCATGCTGGTTGCAGTAGGACGGCCCGGCCGTTTCTTGTCGGGATGGTTGGAGGTTTCGATCTGGGGTGCGCGAGGGCTGCCCCGTTGCACGACTCAAGGGACCCCATATTCACGTAGATCTGGCGGGACCTGGGGACAGATGGAATGGGGGGAGGCCCCACCCCATCTGCCCCCAAGGGGGGGGTGGCCGTCGGGGAGGGACTGCCCTGGTGACTCAGCCCGGCACGCTGGCTCCGTCACTGCGTGGTGGTGGGCGAGCGTCACCGGTTAGGTCTGGGGCCGGTGGGACGTGCCGGCGGGGGCGACGTAAGAAGCCGCGTCCCGGGACCGGCAGGTGGCTGGCCTGGGAAGTGCCTGCACCCGCTCGGCAGGTGTCACTGGGCCCCGTTAGCCTGGCGCATGCGTCAGCATGCGGGGAGCATCCGCCAGCAACGCAGAAAAAGGACCCGTGTCCTCACGGGGCCCAGATACTGATGTGGGGGGCAGACGGCAAAGGCAAGACGGGAAGAATACGTCACCCTACACAGCGTGCTGGTGGGCAGACCGCCGAGTGTGGGATGAAGGATGCTGGGGAGAGAGAGGGCGGCGTGGCTGTATCTCGGGCGAGTAGCGGGGCCCTCACCGGAAGGTGGCACTGAGTCAAGCCCCAAGGGAGCTGAAGGTGTGGCCCGTGCCGCGATCCGGGGAACAGCGTTCCAGGCAGCCGGAGCAGCCGGGGCAAAGGCCCTGAGGCCTGCCTGGCCCCTTGGAGAAGAGAGGAAGGAAGCCAGTGAGGCTGGAATAGGATGAGCGACGGGAAGAGGGGCCCGAGTGCAGTCAGCCGAGGTCAGGCCTGAAGGGCACTGCAGGAAGGACGGTGTGGGCACTCGATGTGGCTCCCGTGGGGTCGGGACGGCTCTGACCGCCGTGGGGAGGAGAGGGGCGGGGGCGTGAGTGACCATCCAGGGAGCCGCGGTGGCGGTGGCCTGGAACACCTGCTGGCAGGCGGGCAGGTAGGGGTGTCTCGAAGGTCGGGCTCACGGGAGAGGAGGCTGCGGGTGACTGTCAACCCCTGCTCTTGGCCTGGAAGGAGGCCCGGCCCTCCCCGCCAGGCACCTTCTGGAACCTGCTGGCTCGAGACGGCCGGGGGCCAGGTCGTGGGCGGAGCAGGAGCCCCGGGGCTGGCACCGCCCCAGAAAGCCCTTGCGTCCCCCCAGGCACCTCCATCCCCGTCCGCGGCCGAGTGCACCCGTCCTGCTGGGGCGCAGCCTCCACACGGAGGGGCTCCGCACGGATGTCCTGCCCATGAGCTCAGCCGGACGGCCGGGCCTGGCCCCTCCGCAGGGCAGAGCGCGGCCGTGGGCCGGGGGCAGAGTCCCCTGCCTGTCCCTCCTCCGCTGCCTCTGCCCCAGACCGGCCCTGCCCGGCCACCGCGGGGGATAGGGGAACGGCCTGTCACCTGCTGACACCTGTTCACGCCGCTCCGAGATCAGGTGAGCGCGGGCGGGGTAGGGGCAAGGGGCCAAGCCCCTTCCCCGTGAGCGTGAACGCCCCCTTTGTCGGGGGGGGCGTCGGGCGCTGGGGGAGAGTCCAGGCCCCCAGCAGGAGGGGCCCGTGAGGCACCGAGGGGCTTCCCGCTCGGACCTGCACGGAACCCGCCCCGTCTCCGTGGCCTCTGCAGACTCAGGGCACAGGGGCAATTTAAAATCCTGGCGAGCTGAGCCCCGGCTGCTTCTCCTCAAGGACGTGGTTCTGTTTGCTGTCACCCTCTTGCCGGGAAAGGCAGAAGTGCTTCCAGGGGAGGCGTGGCTCAGCGGGGGGCTCCGGTCGGCCGCGGGCACCTCCGGGGCGGCCATCCCCTCTGGGGCCCGTGGGCTCCTTCACTCTCCCCTGCAGCCGTCCGTCCCGGGTGGTGGGCTTCCTCGGGAGAACGGGGGAGTCTGCAGTGCCGCCCGTCCCCGTCCCCGTCCCCGTCCACAGGCCCCGAGGAAGCTGCTGCCGGGTGGCCACGAACGGCACGGGGGTCTCGAGTGGTGGTGGCCCGAGGCGCCGAGAGCGGCCCGCCTGGGTCATGGACGGGAGCCAGGCCTTGCAATGAGCGTGAGCCCTTGACTCAAAGCCGCACCGAGGCCAGGCACCCGGGACTCTTCCCCGCGGACGGAGCCTCGTCATACCCCAGCCCCTGGGCGCCGGCTGCGATGTCCTCTGCTGCGGGAGACCCGCTGTGTATCCCCGCGGGCCAGAGTGGAAGGCCTGCGCTCCTCTTAGACGGCCCGCTGGGCAGCACGTGATGGGCTTCACAACCAGGTGGGCTGGGGTGTGCTGGCTCCAGGGCCTCCGTGCCCATGCCCCCTCCCCAGGAGGCATGTTTCGTGCTGGGCAGGTGGCTCTGCTGGCCCTGGACCCGTGGGGACAGTGTGAGCGGAGCTGGGCAGGTGGGCCGGTCACGGAGGCTGCTGGATGCAGGGCGTTCCCACTGTTCTGAAGGCGGGACTCTGGAGGACGGCCGGACTGTAGCTCACGGGGTCTGTGAGCCCTTCCCTCCGCTGGGCCACTTCCAGAGGGACCCCGCCCTGGCCCCAGGGATCCGATGGGCCAGGGAGTGGCAGGGCGCCTCGGGAGAGGCCGCCAGAAGCTGCCAGAAACTCCGTTGCACGTTTCTCCCTTTTCTCTGTGTCCCAAGTCTTCTAAGGTCATGAGTTTGGGGTGAGTAAGCCACCCCTCCGTCCCCCCGCCAGGCACTTGGAGGATTGAGGGATCTGCACAGGCCTGGGACGAGGGCGGTGGGGTGGCGGGGAGCCCCCGGTGTTGGGCTTTAATCCCGACTCACCTACGTTCTACCTGTGCAACCTCGGACAAGGCCTGTGCTGTGTGGGCCTCAGTCTCCTCACCTGGAAAAGGGGTTAATAATCCGGCCTCTGGAGGGAGACTGGCTTTAAGGTTTAGAGAAAGTGTGTACACAGCTCTGGGTTTGTCTCCAACTGGCTGTGAGCAGCAGTGCAGATGGGGCGGCTTGAACGGCAGGTGTTGACGCCTCACCATGGGAGGCTGGAGGCCGAGATGGGGTGCAGGCAGGGTGGCTCCTCCTGAGGCCCCTCCTTGGCGCGTAGACAGCCCTCTTCTCCCCGCCTCCTCACGGGGTACGCCCTCCGCGCGCGCGTGTGTGTGTGTGTGTGTGTGTCTGTCTGTGTGTGTGTGTGTCTGTGTGTGTGTGTCTGTGTGTGTGTGTGTGTCTGTGTGTGTGTGTGTGTGTCTGTGTGTGTGTGTGTCTGTGTGTGTGTCTGTGTGTGTGTGTGTGTCTGTGTGTGTGTGTGTGTCTGTGTGTGTGTGTGTGTCTGTGTGTGTGTCTGTGTGTGTGTGTGTGTCTGTGTGTGTGTGTGTCTGTGTGTGTGTGTGTCTGTGTGTGTGTGTGTGTGTGTGTCTCTGTGTGTGTGTGTCTGTGTGTGTGTGTCTGTGTGTGTGTGTGTGTGTCTGTGTGTGTGTGTGTCTGTCTGTCTGTCTGTGTGTGTGTGTGTGTCTGTGTCTGTGTGTGTGTGTGTGTGTGTGTGTGTGTGTGTGTGTCCCCTAATCTCGCCTTCGGGGACACCAGTCAGTTTGATTAGGACCCTCATGACCTCATTTTAACTCAATTACCTCCTTAAAGACAATCTCCAAACCCAGACACATTCTGAGGTGCTGGCTGATAGGGCTTGAAGTATGCAAATGTTGGTGGGGAGGGACCCGTGCTGCCCATAACAAACACACCAGCACCATGCCTGACCCCCCCCCCGTATGTATGCAGTGAAGAGTCATTTTGTTAATTATTGGTTTTTTTTTTTTAAAAAAGAGTGGTTTACTTAAACCAGGCAGTGGGAGTGAGGGAGTGGAGGGGACGGGACCCTCTGTCCGTCCGTGAACGTCACTGGGCGCCTGCTCTGGACCGGCCGGCTCGAGGTCCTGGGCTCGTCAGTGGACGCACGGGGCCGACCTTCCCGTGGGAGACGCACAGTGAACGGGATCCTGCAGGGAGGGGTGTTGGCTGTGAGGAGGGGCGAGCCGTACAGAGAAAGTGGAGTCACCAGGGGAGGAGGGGAGGGTCACGGCCCTCGGCCTCGGCCGCCCCTGGGGACCCCACCTGTAGGAGGGCGGGGAGGCGGGACGCCTGCGGGGCCTTGGGCTCTGGCTTCCTGCTCACCGGAGGCCCGTCCTCTCTCTGCAGTGTCGAGGGCGAGGCCCCCAGCAGCGAGACTGGCACGTCGCTGGACAGCCCCTCCGCCTACCACCAGGGCCCCTCGGCGCCCGGCTGCGGCCTGGGCCTGGCCCACTCGGAGCACACGCCCGGGGGCGCCTATGGGCTGTACGCGGGGCCGGCCGGGCAGCAGCGCACGCGGAGGCCCAAGCTGCAGCACTCGACCTCCGTCCTGCGGAAGCAGGCCGAGGAGGAGGCCATCAAGCGCTCACGGTCCCTCTCCGAGAGCTATGAGCTCTCCTCCGACCTGCAGGACAAGCAGGTAGGCAGCCGGCCACGCGGGCCACGCGGGGAGAGGCGTCGGGGGTCGGGGGAGGCTGCGGCGCCTGCGTGGCCTCGGACGACGACGCGGCCCTTTGCCGGGGCCGCCCGGGACCGCGGGGGGGGCCCGTGTGCTCCACAGCCGCGCCAAGGCGGGGGCCGTTCCCCGCGGACGCGGCCTCCGCCTCGGCCCCAGCCCGGGCCGGCTCCTCCCGGCGCGCGGAGGGTTCCGAGGGAAGGAGCCGATGCGGCACGTTCCTGTCCGGCCTCGGCCTCTGCCCGGCTCACAGCCGTCCTCGCTGGGCTCCGGGGCCCACGCTGGGGGTCAGGACCTGGTGCCGCCGGTGCGCGTGGGTTCCGTGGCGGCCACCGAGGTCCTGGGATCCAGGAGAGAGCTGAACCTTGGGGGGTCAGCAGGAGGGGTCCCCGGGGAAGGGGCGGTCAGTTCACCACAGAAAGAGCACGTGCTCTGAACCGAGCAGCGAGCCCGTCCCCAGCCAGTGAGGCCAGGCTTTCATTCCACCCCTCGGCCTACAGCCCCGTGTCCTGGGGGAAACCGCCTCCTTGCGCGTCGCCCTTCCTCCCCGGGGGCCTTGGCCCAGACCCACCGTGGGGCTGGCACGTGTGTACAGGGCGACGGCACGCGTGGCCTGCCTGCTTGGCCTCTTAGGTTGATGGGAGGGAGGGAGGGAGGGAGGGAGGGAGGGAGGGGAGGGTCCCGGTTGGGTGGCAGGTGGGGTCCGGGGGAGGGAGAGCTCATGAGGGGGCAGGCTTCTCCCTCCCAGCCCCTCCGAGTGCAGGCACATAGTAGGCGCTCCACCGAGAATTCTTGTGTGAAGCTCTCCCAGAAAGCTCCAGGCTTCGGGAGCACCCCCGGCTTCCGGAAGCAGCGGGGCCGGCGTGCGGGGCCGGCCTGCCCGTCCCCGTCCCCAGCTGCTGTGCACCGAGCTGTGGGCAGAGTCTCCTTGTGAGCCCGGCCTGGCTGCAGGACCTGCCCGGCAGCCCCTCAGACACCAGGCTGCAGAAGTCTCCTTGCCCCCTCACCTCCCACACCTACCCTGGCCTGGACCCTCTGTGTGCTACCCACTCTGACGGTTTGTGTCTTACAGAGCAGAGGTCTGGGCCCGGTGCAGCCCCAGACTTCTGCGGGGAGCGGTGCGGCGTGGGTACTGCCCAGGGCGGGTCTTCCCCCAGCACAGTCCTTAGCGGGCCCCCTCTCCCTGTTCTTGGGGCTGCCCTGTAACCTTGGACAGCCCTGCCTTGTCGGCCTGTGAGTTGGGACTGACGGGGGGTGGGGCCCGCAAGTGGCCGGAGCCCGAAGCAGATGATCCCTGTCAGGCCAATATTTGGGAGCAAATAGACCCCTGGCCTCGTGGCGCTTGGCCTCGTGGCTAGGCCCACGGCAGGGGCCTCTGTTCCATTTGTCAGTTTCACCCATATCCAAAGTGGATTAAAAACAGTTTATAGTAACAAACGTCTGCGGCAGGACCATTAAAATAGAAGTGGGAAAGGTTAAAACTTCCGAGAGGCCTGTGGAGGTACTCATACGCTTCCTGCAGCCTCAATGCGGCACAGCTGTTCATTTTCACCCCTCGCACGTTAGCCTGACGCCCACTGTGTGCCAGACCCCGTGCTGGGCGCCGCGGAGTCACCAGGGGACAGGGTGCGGCCCCAGCCCCCAGGCAGACGCGGTGGTCCAGAGACAGGTTAACAGTAGAGACACAGGTTAACTGCAGAGCGTGATACAAACTCCGGGGATGAGGAAAGCGGGGAGAGAAGCCGGGCACCCGTGGGAGGAGACAGCTTGGATGAGGCGTGGGGGCCCCTCTCCAAGGTGCTATCAGGACGGGGTGTTTGAGGGCGGGGTCTTGCAGGAAGCGGTAGCAGCAGGCACGAACGCCAGGGGCAGAGCTGCTTGGCGGAAAGGATGGCCGGGAAGAGGGGAGGGGTGGGGAGGTGATGCCGAGGGCCACCGAGCATTCGACTCTCTGCTGAGCCTCCTGGCAGTCAAGGTGAAAACAGGAACAGGACAGATGACGCAGGAATTTCCAGATGAAGGTAGGGTGCCCGGTTCCACGAGGGGGCGGAGTCTGGGTGACGCGAAGCCCCATTTTGGTGGAAGGAGCCCAGCGCAAGGCCGTGTAGCGTCCGCTGGCCCGCGGCCTCCGCACCTCCTGGCCGTTTCCTGTCTGAGCAGGAGGGCTGAGTTGGCGAGGGTGGCGGTTCTGCTTTGTGGGAGGCCGAGCCTCTCAGCCCCTCGTCCCGTCACTTGTCAGAGCCTCTGTCCCCCTCTGCAGGGTGTGGGGGGGCTTCCTGGGGTCCCTCTGCAGACCAGACGCTGTGCCAGGTGAGGCTGATGCCCAGCAGAGGGGCACAGACGGGTTGGGGTCCCTGCCCTGCACCCCCAGTTGGCGTTCAGACTGGGCCTTGGCTTGGTTCTGGCCCGGAAGCAAGAATGAATGACCACGGTGGTGGGCCCGGGCGCTGAGTGAGAGCGGGCCTGGGTCTGTGTGTCCCCTGGGGGCGGGGGGGGGGGCGCCGGTCGGAGGGGCTGAGGGGGCTTTGACGACGACACAGAGCAGAGCCCACGTCTGCCTTCCCGAAGTCCCTCCCGTCCCCACCCAGATTCGGGGGCCGGTCTCAGGCCAGGAGTGCCGCTCCTGGGTTCGTGAGATCCAGAGTCAGAAGGAGAGGAGGGGCCGTGGAGCGCGCGCCCTGACCTGTGCGGTGCCCCCCCCCCTCCTCTCCCGCGGCGCCCGGAACCCGGGCCTTGGAGGGCAGAGAGGAGAGGGCTTCCCAGAGCTCAGCCGTGGGCCCTTTGTCGGCGCCGTGGGCTGTCAGAGCTCCACTGCAAACCCAGAAAACAGACGCTGCGGAAGTGAGGTCATCCCTTTGGATGCCGTTCAGTGACTTCAGGGCGAGAGGAGAAACAGACCCGCCCTGGCTGACTCCAGGGCCGGGCTTGGAAAAGTCGTTCTGATCCTCACCCCGCCCCCCACCTCCTCTCGTGCCAGGGGCCTGCCGCCCCCCCTCCTGTGGGCCCCGGAGAGCTGCACGTCTGTGTCGGGCTTGGGGGGCTGGCGTCCCTCGGGGAGACCAGGACCCACCCCGAGTCCTGAGTGGGGCTCGGAGCCCCCTCCCCCCTCCCGCCCACCCCCAGGCGGCTCTGAGCGGCCCCGTGCCCCCCTCGGCCACCGCCTGGGGTTTGCTCGGTGCCGCGTGTGCCTCCGTTCTGGGGGCACTTGGCCTCTTGAGGGTGGGGCCTTGTCCCCCGGCCGCCGGCGTGGAGCAGACCGCGGAGCCGCGCCCCCTCGGGATGTGAGCGCCCCCGGGGGCCTGAGGCCTCGTCACCCACGTCACTCTGCCCAGTGCCCACGGGCTCGGCTGGGCCGGCCAGCCGGCTCCTCATCCTGGGCCTTCCCGGCTTCCACAGAGCGGCTCCGGCCTCGCTTGCGAAGCAGGCACGGGGAGCGGCTCTCGGGGCTGTCCGTAGTCCTTGGCCGGCCTGAGCCTAGGACTTCGCGGGCCCACGTGGCACGCGCGAGGCCCAGCGCCCCTGCCTGCCTGCAGCCCGGCCCCATCACCGGGCTCACAGAGCCTGCTGTGCGTCTGGAGGCATCCGGGGCTGTGCTGGACCTCTTCTCTGGGCCTCGGTTTCCCCATCTGTCAGGGAGGGGACTTGGGGCCCCCGCAAACTGTCTACACCTCCAAGGAGTGCAGCTGAGGGTCCTGCACTTCCTCAGCCCCGTGCTGGCGCGTGCCGAGAGCCTGTCTCACCTGTGCCCACCGCTGCCCTGCGAGGTCCGTCTGATGGGACTCGGCGACCGCCGGGTCCAAGGCTTCTCAGAGTCACTCCACTGCCAAGGGCGGGGCCGGGACTAGACCCAGGCCCTCGGGCGGTGCTGCAGGCGGAAGCGAGGCTGGAGGCCTGCAGACAGTGCTCAGCGCCCAGGGCCTGCTCGGGCCTCGGGCCCGTCTCTCGCTATTTTTTTTTTTTAATTATTATTTTTTGGCTGCGTTGGGTCTTAGTTGCATTACGTGGGATCTCGGTGTGCGGGATCCTCTGCTGCAGCGCACAGGCTCCTCGTTGCAGCGCGTGGGCTTCTCTCTAGCTGTGGCGTGCGGGCTCAGAAGTTGCGGCGCGTGGGCTTCATTGCCCTGCGGCGTGTGGGATCTTAGTTCCCTGACCAGGGATCAAACCGGCGTCCCCTGCATTGGGAGGCGGATTCTTAACCGCTGGACCGCCAGCGAAGCCCCTGGGGACGGTCTCTTAACCTGCACCTGCCGCGGGCTTCTTCTCTCTGGAGGGGCTGCCTGCACCTCTTCCACCACCTCCAAGTCTCATTCAAGTGCGTGCCCCAGGTACACCAGGGCCGCTCGGCCTGCTGTGGCCAGAGAACTTTGGGAAAACACCACCCTTTAAAGGTTCTGAGCAGTCCTGCAGGGATCACTTGCTTTAACTGGGTCTGACGCCTGGGACACGCTGGGCCTCCTGGGCCGTCCTCACGCTCCTCTCCTTCCCCCGCAGGTGGAGATGCTAGAACGGAAGTATGGGGGCCGCCTCGTGACCCGCCATGCGGCCCGCACCATCCAGACAGCCTTCCGCCAGTACCAGATGAACAAGAACTTTGAGCGGCTGCGCAGCTCCATGTCCGAGAACCGCATGTCGCGCCGCATCGTGCTGTCCAACATGAGGATGCAGTTCTCCTTCGAGGGGCCCGAGAAGGTGCACAGCTCCTACTTCGAGGGCAAGCAGGTCTCCGTGACCGACAAGGGTGCCCCGCTGGAGGCCCTGGTGCCGGCCCAGTGCGGAGACCTGGGCCCGCCGCCTGCCCTCCAGGCCCCCGCCCCGGCCGGCGACTTCGCGGACGCCATCACGGAGCTGGAGGACGCCTTCTCTCGGCAGGTGAAGTCGCTGGCCGAGTCCATCGACGACGCGCTCAACTGCCGCAGCCTGCACGCCGAGGGGGCGCCCGCGCCCGACGTGGGGCGGACCCGGGACGCCGAGCCCCCGCCGGCCCCGCGCGGCGCCGAGCCCCGCCAGCTGGACGAGCTGACCGCCTCGTACAGCGACGTCACCCTGTACATCGACGAGGAGGAGCTGTCGCCGCCCCTGCCCCCGAGGCAGGCGGGCCGCCGGCCGTCCAGCGCCGAGTCGGACCTGCGGCTGCGGCCCGGGGCCGCCGCCCAGGACTACTGGGCCCTGGCCCACAAGGACGACAAGGGGGACACGGACACCAGCTGCCGGAGCACGCCCTCGCTGGAGCCGCCGGAGCCGCGGCCGCGCGGGGAGCACCTCCCGCTCCTCACCATCGAGCCGCCCAGTGACAGCTCCGTGGACCTCAGCGACCGCTCGGACCGCAGCTCGCTTAAGAGGCAGGGCGCCTACGAGCGCGGCCTGGGCGGGCTGCAGGGCAGCCCCAAGCACGGCCCCCCCGGGCCCCCCAGGGGCCTCCCCCGGGAGGAGCCGGAGCCGCGGGGCCGGGCGCCCAGGCCCCTGGACGGCCACCTGGCCATCAACGGCTCGGCCAACAGGCAGAGCAAGTCCGAGTCGGACTACTCGGACGGGGACAACGACAGCCTGAACAGCACGTCCAACTCCAACGACACCATCAACTGCAGCTCCGAGTCTTCGTCCCGCGACAGCCTGCGCGAGCAGACGCTCAGCAAGCAGACCTACCACAAGGAGACCCGCAACAGCTGGGACTCGCCCACCTTCAGCAACGACGTCATCCGCCGGCGGCACTACCGCATCGGCCTCAACCTCTTCAACAAGTGAGTCCCCGGCCACCGGCCGCCCGGGCGGGGTGGTCGCGGGGGCCGGGGCGGGGGGCGCGTGGTGTGGCGCCTGCGGCACCGCGCTGGCCCCGGCGTCCGGCCCGGGGTGGTGCGGGCACGGGGGTCTTTGAGCCGCGGCGGGCTGGGGGGCAGGTCCGTGGCCGTGTCTGTGCAGCCTGGGCTCGGGCCCGCACCCGGGAGCAGGGCACCGGTAGGCCCTACGCCCTCTGGGAGATCGTACGTTGGGTCCGCGGCGTGGCCACCACGCTGCGTTCTGGCAACGCGCCGTCGGGGCAGCCTTGAGAGCAGGTCCGGGGCAGGAGGCTGGTATTTAAAACCCACTATTCTTAGCACAGCTGAAAATAGCCAGTGGAAGGGCGGGCGGGCTGAGCGCTCCCTCAGAGGCGACGCTGGCGGCTCTGGTTGTTAAACCTCGGGTTTCTCCTCACGTCTATCCACAGGGCCTCTGGACTTAGGGTCCCCAGACGCCGGCCTGGCGCTGGCTCCTCCAGGGAGGGGGACGCGGAGGGAATGTGGCCAGCCTGCTTGGTGGCTGCTGACGCCTGTCCACTGTGCTCCCCTGCTCCCCGCTTCCTCTGCTAGCAGGGGCTGGAGAGTCTTGGGGGCACTTCTGAGCCATCCCTGGTGCAGCTGGCAGCGCCGGCTGGGGGACTCAGAGAGACCTGTCCCGAAGGGCGGGTATGGGGGACCCGTGCAGTCCCACGGGAGCCGCTAGGGGCTGGGGGGGTCCTTGGCTCTCGATCAGCTAAGGACTACGAGTCTTGGACCCGTCCCGTCTGCCAGGGGTGCTCTCCTGGGACTCCGTCTGCATGTGAGGACCCGTCCCACTGCCACGCAGTCTGTGGCCAGAACAGCTCGCTGAACCGGGGAGGCCATGAGCTGCCAAGGCCATCCTGGGGTCGGTCCTGAAAGCCTGCGCCCCCCTGCTTCCAGGCACAGCCAGTTCCCGGATCGTCTCGGACCCTCTTGGGGGAGGCTGGCGTGACCTGGGGGCTCCCCCAGTGCCCAAGGTTCCCTCATCCCCGGCAGACGTCGTGTCCTGACGTGGGCGTCCCAGCTGCGTGGACGGGTGGCGGCCACAAAAAGCTGCGTCCCTCACCCGGGCAGCCTTGGCCTCTGTAGAGTCCTCCTGGCTCGGTTCGTTTTTAATTTCACCTGGAACGCATGAAGGCATCCCCCACTCCGCGTAGAAGCCGAAAGCCTTCCCGCTGGGGTTTCTGTGCACGCGTGGCCCAGAGCGCAGCTGCAGGCCAGGCCGCCTGGGTGCAGACCCCGGCCCTTGCACTTTCCGTCTGTGTGTCCCTGGGCAGCTCGGTCTCCGCCACGGCGGCTTCGTCCGCGTGGTGGCGCTGAGCCCAGCAGCGTCCACCTCGCGGAGTGTGAGTTGGAGATGAGCGGGTGCATAGGGTGCTCGGCAGCGCCAGACGCGTGGCGAGCTGGGCCCGAGCCTCTCTGCTGTGCCCGTGGCCCCTGTTGACGTTACCTAGGCCCAGGCCGCGCTCACCGCCCCCCTGCGATGCTGCCACGCAGTTTGCTGTTGGAGGCCGTTCCCATTGGTGCCGTGGGCCCCCTGGTCTCTGTGCTGCTACGTGGGGTCCACGTGCGGCTGTCCAGGGTGGCCTGGCCGCTCCCTCCCATGTTTTCACGGTCACCAACCACACGACAGTGACCGTGGGCCTGCCCCTCCCACACACGCCCGAGTCTCTGGGGAAGGGGATAGCTGGAGGAGGCGGTGTGTTTGGGGCTCACGCGGGCCTGTTGTGGACTGAAGTAGAGCCTGCAGCTGGAGCCGGAGGGCTCGTTTCCCCACACGCTGGACAGCACTCAGCCTTGTCTCCCACCCCAATCAAAGCGTAGAAATAGTGTCTCTGTTGCTTCAATTTGGATTTCTCTGCCTGCTTCTCAGATGCAGCATCCATACGTGTCTTTCGGCCATTTGGGTTTTTGCTTCTACAAGATTCCTTTTCCTATTTTTTGCCCATTTTTCTGTTATTTCTCATTTTGATTTACTAGTGGTTCTTTATATATTGTGGATACTAATCCTTTGTAATTACAAACATTTTCTTCCTGTCTGTCACTGGCCTTCTTTTTTTTTTTTTTAGACTTCTGAAATAGAATTCACAGACCATAAGATTCATCCTTAATAAAGTATACAGTTCAGTGGTTTTTTGTTTGTTTGTTTGTTTGTTTGTTTGTTTTGTGGTATGCGGGCCTCTCACTGCTGTGGCCCCTCCCGTTGCGGGGCACAGGCTCCGGACGCGCAGGCTCAGCGGCCATGGCTCACGGGCCCAGCCGCTCCGCGGCATGTGGGATCCTCCCGGACCGGGGCACGAACCCGTATCCCCTGCATTGGCAGGCGGACTCTCAACCACTGCGCCACCAGGGAAGCCCAGTGGTTTTTAATTATATATCTTTTAACTTTGTGTATGCTTTGTTGGTCTATTTTGTTTGCATTTTTTTTATCGAGGTAGAATTGACATGTAACGTATCAGGCATACAATGTAATGATTCAGTATTTGTATATATGTAGTCAATTGATCAGTGTTCTCTTTGTTTATTACTTTGGTTTTTTTTATGTTTTATCTTGAAAGACTCCACCCCGGATCATAATATAGTTTTAAAATATTTTCATCCGGGCTTTCTTAGTTTTGTTTTATATGCTTTAGGACTTTAACCTGGCGTTTGGTTTGGAGCACGGCACAAGGTGAGGGGTGTAGTTTTTATAGTTCTTGGTAAATTAGCTGGTTGTCTGCAGACCGTGTATTGAGTAGTCTGTCCTTTCTCTGTTGACTTGAAATCCTGTCTGGTTCCTGTGTGCGCGGGGCCTGTGCCTGGATCCTTTCGTTCACTTGGCAAATATTTATTGAACACCTGCTGCCTGCCAGGCCCTGTGTCGGGGGCCTGGACTCAGCCCTGAACAGCGTAAAGATCCTTGCGACGCTCCGCGCTAGCGGGTAGAGGCTCTGTGTGTTCCTTTGCCAACATCAGACTTTCCGTTTTATGGGGGTTTTTTAGGACAGAAACCTCTCTTTTGTTCTTTTAAAAAGTGGTCTTGGCTCCTCGCTGGTAGTCACTCTTCCACGCGGATTTTGCAGAGTCGGCTCGTTAAGACCGTGAAAACTCCTGGTGGACTTTGCACTGGAGCCCCTTGAGCTTGGGGGACTTCGCCCCTTTACAAGTCGAGGGACAGAGGTGAGGTCCAGCCACAGGTGGTGTTGAGTCCGTCCAGCTCCCCCGGTGGCAAGCCGCAGCGCAGGCGGTCACCGGCCATGCGTGCTTGGCGGCTGCGTCCCTGGCAGTGAGGGTCCAGGATGGTCCCCCAGCTGCAGAGCCTGCCGTTGGAGGACGCGGGTCTTGCACGCAGAGAAGGGCAAGGTGGCAGGCTGGCTTCTCCGAGTGGCGTGTGGGGCAGGTGTTGGGAGGTCGTGCGGCTACAAGCTCCGGCCCTCCTCCGTCTCCTCCTCCTCCCCCCTCCCCCTCCCCTCCCCCTCCTCCTCCCCCTCCCCCCTCCTCCTCCCCCTCCCCCTCCCCCCTCCTCCTCCCCCTCCTCCTCCTCCCTCCTCCTCCCCCCCTCCTCCCCCCTCCTCCCCCCTCCTCCCCCCTCCTCCTCCCCCCCTCCTCCTCCTCCTCCCCCCTCCTCCTCCTCCCCCCTCCTCCTCCTCCTCCCCCCTCCTCCTCCTCCTCCCCCCCTCCTCCTCCTCCCCCCCCCTCCTCCTCCTCCCCCCTCCTCCTCCTCCTCCTCCCCCCCTCCTCCTCCCCCCCTCCTCCTCCCCCCCTCCTCCTCCTCCTCCCCCCTCCTCCTCCTCCTCCCCCTCCTCCTCCTCCTCCTCCCCCCCCCTCCTCCCCCCCCCCTCCTCCTCCTCCTCCTCCTCCTCAGCCTTGGTTGTCCAGCTGGGGGGTTGTTTGGAGGATTGAAGGCGCAGCCATAGCACTGTGGCCACCGGCCATCTCCGGAGTCTCCCCAGGCCCAGAAAGGGCTGGTGGTCCTACCCGAGTAGATGGAGCGCCAGGCCCTGTGCGGGGCGAGCAAAGCTGGGAGCCGGATGCCCCTGAGTGGGCCCTGGAGCCGCTGGGCGAGGGTGGACACGGAGCAGGTAGCCGGGGCGCCGCCCTGGGAGGCCCGGCCTTAGCGCCTCTGACCCTTCCCTTCCGGGCACCCTTCTCTTACCCCCACCCCCCCCCACCCCCCCACCCCCCGTCCACTGCCCACCTCTGCTCCGCATGCTCTCCCTGTGGGCTTCCTCTCCCGCCACCATTTCCCTCCCTCCCCAGCCCCTCCCCGGCCCCACACCCAGGCTGCCTTTCAAACAGTTCTTAGGTCCCACCCACTCCGGGGAGGGAGCTTTGCAGCACAGACACCCGCCCCCTCCAGGGGGTGAATGGAGAAGTGGATGAGGGCCGAGGGGCCGGAACTTGCCCTGCAGGCTGGGGAGGTCCTGAAGGTTCTAGACCAGAGTCCTGGGAGCACGGGCCAAAGCAGCCCCTCCCAGAGCCACGTCGGCCCCAGCCCCGGGCGCGGACGGACGCAGCGCGTTCTGTTTCTCTGGTCTGACGTGCGCTCTGTGGGCCGGGGCCCCCGCTGGCCCCTGCAGGCGCACTCAGCAGGGCCCCAGGCTGCGCCCCTTCGGTCCCGAGGGCCTGGAGCCCCGTGCAAGCTCGCAGGCAGGGACGGGGGAGCCACAGCTGGGGGTGGCGGCGAGCCCGTCTGCCCGGTCGGGTGGGCTCTCTCTCAGCCGAGTGGACGTCTCTGTCCCAGCCGCGTCCGCTGCGTGTCGGCCGGGCCTGCTGCGCTCTTCCGGCCTCTCAGGGACAAGGCGGGCAGGGGCTCCTTTCCATGGCGTCCCCTGGGTGCTCTGGGGGATCTCGAAGCCCCACAGGACGTGCCTTCCACCCTCCTGCCTTGGCCCGAGCCCGTCCAGCGCCCCTCACTGCCCCAGGGGGGCGGGCAGGGCTGTGGGAGAGCAGCAGGCCGAGTGTGTGACCTACCCACGCAGGACATCTGCGCTGCTCCGGTCAGCGCGGAGCCCTGTGAGGGGCCAGTGGACCCAGCACCCGTGCCCAGCAGGGCCCCCGGAGTACACGTGGGGCAGCTGGGGGCCAGCAAGATCCTGTGGGCCAGGGACTCAAGTCAGTGCTGGCTCTCCACGGTCAGGGAGATCACTCCCCTTGCCGGCCGCGTGCGTCCCGAGCCTGGAGCCCCCGCCTGTACCTCCGGCCGCAGCACCTTTGCTCTCGGTTTGCTGAGAGCCCCTGGTCTCCGGTCGTGGCCTGGTCAGTCCTCATTCCTCTCCTGCAGCATCTTGCGAAGGGTGCCAGGTGGGGGCGGCTCCTGCCCCCTTCGCCTCGCGCTGAGAGCTGGAGCCCGCAGGCTCACACGCGGGTTCACTAGCATATTTTGTGATCGCTGATCCCAGACGGTGTCCTGAGCCAGCCACTCGCCCCCCACTCCTGCACCAGTGCTGGGGCGCCTGCGAGGGTCTTCTGGCTGGGCTCCCGTAGAACGGCCAGAGGCGGCTTCTTAAACGGGGACCCAGGTCCCTCCACTGCCCTGTTCAGAGCATGCCGGGCTTCTCATCTCGCTCAGAGGAGAGCCAGATGCCCCTGCGGCCTGTCGGCCCCCCTGCCCCTCCCCCAGGGCCCCTACTCTGAGCCCTGGAGCAGCCTCATGGCCTCAACCCTACAAAACCCACTCCCACCTCAGGGCCTTTGCATTCGCCATTGCCTCCACCAGAAAGCTCCTTGAGCACCCTGTCACTGTGTCACCTGCTCAAAGAAGGCCTCTGCCTCCCCTGCCGGAACCCCTCCCGCCCTCGCTCGGCCACTTTGCCCTTCAGACCGGGCGCCGGCAGCTGTCGTGCCGGGCGCTCGAGGCCAGCCGCGCTCGCCGCGGTCACGGGGAGTCCGCATCCTACGGCCCCTGCGCAGCCTTGCCCACCCCACGGGGCTGGGGGCTCCTGCCGGTGGGCCTGGCGGCTGTGAGGCTGCACGACATCGGCCCGTGAACACAGGCAGGAGCAGCTGGGGCAGAGGGGGAGCGGCCACCCCAGGGTGGCGGGAGGAGGCTGCGCTGGGCCAGGGCGAGGTGCCAGGGCCTCGGCGGGCCAGGCTGGCCCAGGTGGGTGACAAGGGCGCCCGAGAGGGCTTTCTCCAGTCACTCCCACGTGGGAGCCAGGCCAGGGGGGCGCCACGCCGTCTTCTCAAGAGAAGCCGGAAATCCGGGTCCCGCGTCCGAGCTCCCGGTTTCTAAACATGGGCGACCAACTGGAATTCTTTCTGTTAACGTCGTGTGGGCCGAAGAAAACACGTCTGTGGGCTACCGTGGAAGTGGGGGGCGGTCAGGTCCGGGCTGGGGCCCTGCGGAGGCCGCTGTGGAGCTGGCGGCGAGGAAGCGTGGCCCGCCCCGCCTCTGACCCCACCCCCGGTGGCAGCGTCAGCACCAGTAGCCCAGTGCCTGGAGAGGCCTGGGGTCGGGGCAGGTCTCGGCTGGAGAGCCCAGGGTTGCCGGGAGGAACGGGGACTAGGGGGAACGGGGCCGCGCGGTGGCCGTTTCCGTGCCCGGGCCCAGGGGGCCGGCACTCGCTCCCTGCGCGGCTCTGAGCGCGAGGCTGGGGCACGTGGCCACCGGGGACGAAGCCAGCAGGGTCATCGTGAGGCGGGAGGTCGGCCCGCGTGCGGGAATACGGCATCCGCGGGACCCACTGGCCGTGCGCGGCCGGCGGTGGCAGGGAGAGCCTGGCCCTCGCCTCCACGCCCCCAGGGGCCAGCAGGATGCTGACCTCTACCACCGGGGCGAGGCGTGGGGTGCCGGCTATACACAGGGCCTCCGCAGCTCCTCCGCCCGTCCGAGGCTCCGGGTTCGTCAGAGGAGGACACCGCCCTCCGAGGGTCGCGGGTGCAGAGGGAGGGCTCGGTGGCGCCTCCCCCTGCCCTGTCTCTTTCGACCGCTGCCTCCCCGCGAGGTCAGCCGAGCCGGCACCGGGCCCCGAGGCCGCCGGGAAGAAGGGACCTGCTGGCTCGCCGCTCAGCCCCCGAGGGCACCCCGGCCACTGGGCTCCTGGTTCGGGTGCACGCTCAGGCCTCTGACTGCAGGTGGGGCGGGTGCTGCGCCTCCACGCCCTCTGCCGTCCGTTGAGGTTTATCCTGAACCTTCCCGGCGCTCGCCTGCTGCGTGCGGCGTTCCAGGCGCCCGCCTGTGTGAACACACGAGGCTCACGAAACGGGCAGGCGAGTCCCCAGCGAGGTCGCGTGGCTGTCGGGCAGCACAGGTGACCAGCGTGCCAAGCCCTGGGGGTCGTGCGGGAGCCGAGTTGGCTGCAGGGTCCTCGGCCGGTGACGGCACCGAGCACGTGCCACAGGCCCGCCTGGAAGCTCGGCACAGAGGGCGCTGTGGCGCGGGGAGGCGTGGGGCCCTTCTGTGCCCCCCCCGGCCCCCGGCCCCCTCCGCGCTCCTGCACCGGCCCAGCCCCCCTGCCCAAGCCGTCCCGGTTCCCCCGAGTTGTGGGCTCGCGGTGGCGCAGGACAGGGTGCCGTAGAGGAGGAGGGCACGAGGGCTGGGGAGCTGGAGGGGTAGGAGCGCCCGGCTGAGCCCATCTCTCGTCCCCCAGGAAGCCCGAGAAGGGCGTCCAGTACCTCATCGAGCGCGGCTTCGTGCCCGACACGCCGGTGGGGGTGGCCCACTTCCTGCTGCAGCGCAAGGGCCTGAGCCGGCAGATGATCGGGGAGTTCCTGGGCAACCGGCAGAAGCAGTTCAACCGCGACGTGCTCGAGTGAGTGGGGCTGGGGGCGCCGCGCGCACACCCCGGGCTCCCCGCGCCCCGGACACACGGAGCTGCCCTGCCAGCACCTCTGGCCCCATCCATCAGGGCCAGCCCCTTCCCCTGGCCCAGCGGCCTCTGGGCCGACCTCCCGCAGCGGCAGCGGGAGGGGAACCGGTGAGCTCAGCCCCCCTCCTCCTCCCTCTCCTGGCGGGAGATGGGATGACGGTCCAACCAGGCTGGCGGCCATAGACTCTCAGCTACTTGGAACCCTGCAGAAGAACAGGATTCCAGCCCCCCGGGAACCGCTGACGGCTTTGAAGAGTCCTGCCCGCACGTATCCTGCACCCCCCAGTCCTCCTCCAGACTGTCCTGAGTAGAAAGCCACCACACGTGGGTCCTGTGGTCACTGGGCAGGTGCTCGTGCAGGCCGTGTCCTCACCTCGTCCGTGGGGGTGTCGGGTCCATAACCCCTTCCGCAGACGAGGGGCCAGGGCCAGCAGGAGGCCGGCTCAGAACAGGTGCCCTGCTCCCCTTTGCCGGGACCTGGGGGGTGCAGCTCCAGGCCTGCTGTGGGCACATTGCCGACCCGGTCACTGCACGCGGCATGGGTGACCCAGCCGGTGGGCCGGGAACGGGATCAAAGCAGGGTAAAGATTGACCCTCAGTAAAAACGGCAGGGTGGCTTGGCCACGTACACCTGCCACCTCCGGGTGCCCCTGGGAGGAGGTGGGCGTGGGCTGCGGCCTCTCTGTTTCACAGGTGAGCAGACCCACGCTCGGGGAGGGGCGGGGGGTCTGGCCTGGGTGCCCCCCCCCCCCGTACAGACACACCCACGTGCGCACACATATATGTACACTAGCGTTCACTCAGTCACGCAGACGCACACACCGGAGAGGCGGCGAGCCGTTGGCGGTGCCTGGTGTGTGGCTGGCTCTGGCGTCTGTCCCACCTGGGCTGCTCTCTCCCAGCCCAGCCTTTCTGTTCTGGCTCCGCCCTGATAGTATGGTTGGTGCCCCCTCCCCCTTTGGAATCCGGCAGGAACCGTCCAAGGAGAGCCTAGCTGCTCCGTGAATGGGGCCCAAGACCATGTGGTCCGGCCCCCTGCCCTGCAGCCACCCCTGCTCTCCCCCCACACCCCCTCCGAGCTGCTTCTGGGCCGTAGGAAATCCGCACATTGTTCTCCTCGGATCAGAAAATAGCAGCGGCCTCAGGAAGCAGCGAGACGCCCCCCAGGCACCCTACTGGGATGCTGGTCAGCAAATTGTCCTGTGGGGCCGCCGCCCTCACCCTGCCCCAACAGCCTCGAGCCTTGAGCGCTCAGAGCATCGCACCAGGGGAGGGGGGCCCTCGGCCGGGCTCTCTGCAGCCCCACCGGGGGCGGTCACGCCAGGGTCCCTGTTGCAGACCCACCTACCGTTCGGGGTCACGGTCAGAGGCAGGAGCAGGCTGTGCGGGGGGCGGGGCTGTGATAAGAGGTACCTGTGACCTGCGGCCTCCCCAGCTCTGCCCTCCTTGTGGGGTCGGCAGGTGAGGGCAGCACAGCCCCTCCAGAGGCCCCGCAGAAGTGCCTGGCAAAGCGCTGACGTGAGGGGCAGGCCCAGGGCGCGGTGGCTGCAGGGCCAGGGGGTGCCCAGACCTCGGCCTCCTCCTGTGGAGGAGGGAGCCGGCTCCGGCCGCCCTCCCTCTCGGGCCTCCCTGCGCTGACCCCTCGTGCCCCCTCCGCCCTCTGCGGGCCGCGCTCGCCTCTGCGCCGGCGGGAACGTGGGCAGGAGACGCTCAAGGGGCCTCCTCCTCTCATTTCAGCTGCGTGGTGGACGAAATGGACTTCTCCGCCATGGAGCTGGACGAGGCCCTCCGGAAGTTCCAGGCGCACATCCGGGTCCAGGGGGAGGCCCAGAAGGTGGAGCGGCTGATCGAGGCCTTCAGGTGGGGGTGGGGCAGGTGTCAGGTGGGGGCGGGGCAGGTGTCGGGTAGAAAAAGCGTCCTCTCTCCAAGACCGTGGCTCAAGGGCAGGCTCCCCTTCAGGGTCAGGTGGCCATGAGCTTTCCGGGAGGCGGGTGTGGGGGGCAGCAGCCCCTCCTCTGCCGCGTGCGGTGCGGCTCAGCGCTGGAGCCAGGGCCTCGCACGTCTTCATGGTCCTCACGTCCTCACGGGTTCGTGAGTCCATCTGTGTCGTCACTCTTCTGCTCATTCACAGGGGCAGATGCTCCCTCAGTGACGCAGAGGGCCTGGTTCTGACACCTGCACCGCTGTGTGACCTTGCACTGGTTACTTAACCTCTCTGTGCGTCACGTCCTTGCCAGTAGAGAGGGCTTGATGAAGGCACCTACCCTGGAGGGGGTGGAAGGAGTAAACCACTCAGGCCGTGTGGGCGCACTCCGCCCAGCGCCTGGCCCCCCAGAGAGCCTGCAGTCAAGGCGGGTTGTCCCTGCACCATCTTCCATACTGGGATGGTGTGCTCACTGGCCGCGCCGGGGGTCCGTGCCCCGTACTGGGTGTGGGAGACCCAGCCCTCTGGGCTCAGCAGGGGTCGCAGGAGGAGAAACCCCAGGCCCTGGGGGGGGAGCGTTCAGACACTTCCATTCAGGAGGGCTTCCTGGAGGGGGCGGCACTTAACAGGGAAGACGAAATTGAAGCCCACATCGTCTAAGCTCCCATGGCTGCTGCCTGCGGGTTGTGGGCCTGGGTCACGGTGCCCCACCCGGTTCCTCTTCTCCATCCCTACCCCCCCCACCTACCCCTGCACAAGGCCTCCAGTGGAGGGAACCGTGGGGTAGGGCGTATTCGAGGCGCTGAGGACGTGAGCAGATGACTCTGTGAGGCAGTTTGTAGTGAGGCTTAGAGCGGCTGCCGCAACAAAGACGTCCGCCACAGCTGCCGTGGCTGAAATGCCCCGGAGGTGGGCCGCCCTCTGAGCTGGCATGGAGGAGGCCCGGGCTCCCGTCACCTGAGGTCCCCGGGAGCAGATTCAACACCCATCACATGCACATTCCGGGCAGGCAGAGAGCATGCAGGGCACCCCCGGCCTTTAAGGCACAGCCTCGAAGGTGCCCACATCGCATCGGCCGGAAGTTAGCGTGTGGCTGCGCGGGGAGCGAGGGATGCGGTCCTCAGCCCCGAGCAGCCACGTGCCGGCCGAGCCGTGGGCAGGTGGGACTTACCTCACGTGGGGGTGGGGTGAGTGGACGGTCAGGGCCGGCTCTGCCAGGCAGGCGACTTCCCCGTGCACCAGAAGCGGAGGCTCCGAGGTCAGGGACCAGTCTCCGCTGTTTAGGGCCGCTCGTGGGGGAGGGGCGAGCCGGCCTCCTGCCCCGGCTGGGCTGAAGCGCCACCCGCGTCCGCCCGCAGCCAGCGGTACTGCATCTGCAACCCCGGGGTGGTGCGGCAGTTCCGGAACCCAGACACCATCTTCATCCTGGCCTTCGCCGTCATCCTGCTCAACACGGACATGTACAGCCCCAACGTCAAGCCCGAGCGCAAGATGAAGCTGGAGGACTTCGTCAAGAACCTCCGAGGTGAGCTGCCCTGGCCCCGGCGGGACGGCCCCGCCCCCGCCGCCAGCACGCACCCGACGGGGGTGTGCGCAGCGCGGCCTCTCGTGGGGAGGGGTGGGGTTCCTCCCCGAAGTAGCCCACGCGGCGCACGTTCCCGTAGAGGGCGCTGAATGCTGTGGCGGGGGCCCTCCGAGGGGGAGGCGGCGTGTTGTCTCAGAGGACCGCCCGGCCCGCAGGCCCAGGGCGCCAGAGGGCAGAGGCCTGAGAGCGCGGCTAGGCTCGCGGCCCGCCGACGGGCCGCACACGGTGGATCCAGGCCTGGTTGCAGGGGCGGAGGGAGGATGGGCCGCAGGCTGGGGGCTGGGCGCCCCGGGGCCCCCGAGCGCGGGGGGTGGGGACCGGCACTGTCCTGCCCCCCTCACTGCTGCCCATACAGCATCGCCCACCACCCCCCTCCCTCAGTGGTCCTCTTGGCACAGACTTGCCTTTTTGTTTTTGTTTCCTTACTTAAACGTATGTATCTTTAAAAGGAACTTTATGTCATCGCTGTAAGCGGGAAACTGGTAGCATTTGTCACACGTGGGCGTCATTTACAAAAATGAGCGCCGTGAAGAGGCAAAGCCGCTGTGGGTTCCAGGCAAGCTGTTCCCGGCTGGGCCCCAGGCCTGAGGCTGCCCTCTCCTCCCTGGCAGGTGGGCCCATGTGGGGCAGGTGACCAGCGGCTGGGCAGCCAGACGGAGGCTTCCTCCTGTGTCGCCAGGCAGGAGAGGGACAGAAAAGGGAACGGCTGTCTCCGTGTTTGCTGCCGGCGGGCCCCTCCTGTCCACGGAGTCCCGGGCTGGGGGAGTGTCCCTCTCCTTGGGAAGCAGCTGTAAGGGACTGAAGTCCCTTTAAAAATGGCATCATAATTTTATAGAAGGGAAACAACTTATCTGAATCAAGTGCAACTTTTTGAGCTGTTTAAATTTTTCATTTTGTCCTTCATTTCTGTAAAACTGCTCCGTCGTCCCGCCCCCCAGAGCGGGGGGTCTGTGCTGGTGCTCCTGGGGGGTGGGGTGGGGGCCCACCCTGATGGGCGGGGCTCGCAGGGAGGCGGGCTCAGGGCCCTCCCCATGCGGCCCTCCCCAGGCCCCAGGGAGGGGCAGGTCTTGGCTGTGGTTCCCAGGAACCTCATTAATAAGAGATCAAGTCGCCAGGCCAGGTGAGGGAGCACGGCGGTCAGCAGACACTGATGGCCCGGGGGGCTGCGCCCCCTCCCCTCCTCTCTGTCACCTCAAGCCCCTCTCCTCGCGGGGCCTGGTCTGGCCTGGTCTCCGCGGCGTCGCCATGGCCCGGCCCCGGGTGCAGGTGGCCGCTCGGTAGCTGCTGGGAAGGCTGGCCGCGAGCTGCGTGCTGTTGGCGACGCCGGGGAGCTTCAGGGACTCTGGTTTCTTTTCTCCCATTTAGCAGCTCAGCCGCGTAACCGGGGCCTGTCCCGTGTGAGAGATGAGACAGAAACGAGGCTCAGGGGAAGGCAGGGCTGCTGGGTCAGATACCTGCCGGTCGGCCGCCCGTGTCTGCAGCTTCCTGGTTCGTGGGCATCCTTGCCTCCATCATCGCTGCTGTCTGGGGGACGGAGAGCTTCGTCACCCCAGTTCCCAGGGCAGGGACCGAGCACCCCAGAACCAGGCGAGGAAGCCACTGATTCTTTCTCGCGAGCCTGGGCTGTTCCCACCAATCACCTCTTTTCTTCAAGCCAGGGACTCGGGCGTTCTCTGCCCCATCTTCCTTGAGCTTCAGAGAGGGAGGGGACTTGCCCAAGGTCACATGGCAAGTGTGTGTCAGAGGAGGCTGGACGCTGGCCTCCCAAAGCCGGCTTGGCGCTCTGTGCTGAGCACACGTCCCACCTCGTGCTTTTTACAGAGTGCCCCCCTGCCCCAACATGCACCAGACACACGTTTTCTCTGGAATCGCTCAGTGGACCCAGCAGCAGAGGGGGCCTCTGGGAGTTCAGGGATAGGCGGGGGAGGAACCTGGAAGCCAGGCAAGCGATATTTTGCATTTATTGATATTTGCCTTCAGACTTTGTAAATGTATATTTTGAATGGGTCTTATCCTCACATAGTTCAAAAACCAGAAAGTAACATGACCCAGCAGTTGCCCTCCTTGGAATTTTTACCCAAATGAGCTGAACGCTTACGTCCACGCAGAAACCTGCACGCGGATGTTTACAGCAGCTTTATTCACATTCACCAAAACTAGGACGCGAGCAAGCTGCCCTTCCGTATGTGACTGGATGAACCTTGGTGCATGCAGACAATGGGCTATTACTCAGCCCTGAGAAGAAACGCGCTGCCGAGTCATGAAAAGACACGGGGGCACCTTAAAGGAACGTCGCGAAGTGAAAGCAACCTACCTGGAAGCCTGCACCCTGATTCCAGCCGTGCCACGTTCTGCAGGAGGCGAAGCTGTGGAGACCGTCAAGAGACCAGTGGTTGCCAGTGGTCGTGGGGGAGGGATGAAGAGGAGAAGCACAGAGGGGTCTTCAGGGCAGTGAAAATTCCGTACGGTATTATACCGGCAGACACACGGCATCGTCCGTTCGTCCAGACCCATAGGGTGGACAACACCAAGAGCGAACTCTCGTGCGGACCGCGGACTCCGGCGACTGGGACGTGTCCGCGCAGGTTCTTCAGTTGTAACGACGGCGCCGTTCCGGTCGGGGAGCTGGGGGTATATGGGAGCTCTCTGTGCTTTCCCCTGAATTCTGCTATGACCTTAAAACTGCTCTGAAAGAAACAGCCAATTAGACAAAAGCCAGAAAGCGTGAAAGGTGCACAGCAGGGCCCTTCCCGTCCCTGGAGGTCGTGGGCTTTGAGTCCGTGCTGCGCCTCCCGGAGCTCCTCGCGGGAGTCAGTACAAACGTGCACGGCTGGTTTGACCCTCTTCCACTCGGCGCCTCACGCTTTTCGTTCGGCACGTCTGAGGGCTGTTGCCAGGGCCCTCCTCGTCCCTGAGGACGTACGGTAATCCCTGTCCGAGGAGTCCTCGTTTGCGGACCGCTTAGCCAGTCCCCTGGGAGTGTGCCAATGGCTTAGCTCCCCTCTTCTGCCGTTGGGAAGCGGCTCCGCGTTGCATGTCATGGGCCAGGCCCCCCAGATCCGCTCAGCGGGGCCGGGGGTGTTTGAATGTATGACCGGCAGCAGGTGCCGGACAGCCCGGCAGAGGGTTGGAGCCGTCACACTGCTGCACGCACCGCCGGCGGCCTGCAGACCGAGACCGGGGGCTTCGCGTCTCCGTCGTGAGCCGGGCTGGGCCTTCCTGACGGCACTTCCGGAGCCGTGCGGCGGAAAGGGCGCGAGCTTACTGTCAGAGCGACCCGGCCTCGAGTCCCAGACCTGGGACAGCAGCCCCTCAGAGCCCCTGAGCTCTCGTGTCGGGGGGCGGGGGTGGCCCCGTGAGCTGCCCTGGTCCCTGTAAAGTCACCGTGTTCCTGGTGGCCTGTGTCACTGCGGAGACGACTCGTAGCTCAGAGAGACCACAACTCAGGCCGACGGGGGGCAAAGTGAGGACGCGGGCTGGGCAGCCCCGTCCGCACCGCTGCCCCACACCCCAGCCCCGTGCCCAGGCCCCCGCCAGCCCGGCGGTGCAACGGGGACCGTGGTGCCCGCCCCACGGGGCGGCGGCCGGGTCGAGCGGGGCCGTGTGTGCGGAGCCCCCCGGGCGTGGCTGCAAAGGTGGCGCAGGCCCCTCCACCCTCAGCCGGGGGCAGTGCCAGCCCGGTCCCTGGGGTGGGGGCTGCGAGAACACGCGTCGTGGGCGGAGCAGGGCCAGCTGCTATGGGTCTGGAGGCCTTTGGATCAGTTGGGGACCGGCCGGGGGACCGCTGTCCGGATTCGGTTTCAGAAGCCAGTGCCTTGGGGTGAGCCCTGCCCCTGTCCCCTACCAGGCGTGGACGACGGGGAGGACATCCCCCGGGAGATGCTGATCGGGATCTACGAGCGGATCCGGAAGCGGGAGCTGAAGACCAACGAGGACCACGTGTCGCAGGTGCAGAAGGTGGAGAAGCTCATCGTGGGGAAGAAGCCGGTAGGTGGTGTCCGTCCCCGCCGCGGGGGGAGCCGCCGCGGGAGGCCCGGGGTGCCCGCGACCCCAGGCTGCCCCGCGGGCTCAGCTTCGGCCGGGAGCCGCAGTGCCCTTGGAGCCTGTTCCCTTCCGGGTGGGGTTGGTGAGTGACGTCAGGCTTGGGGCTTTTTACGGGAGTAACAGCCCTTCTCTCTGGGTCCCCTTTGGTGAGACTCTGCGGCTCTTCATAAACCAGTGGCCGGGGCTGTGCAGTGGCTCCCTGGCGGCCTGGGCTCCCCGTCAGAGCCCGCAAGGGGCGTGCTGGGGGTGGGGTGTCACCCCGGGGTCTCTGTCGGGGCCCAGATGTGTATTTGGAACATTAACGTCTCTTCCTGTTTGTTCACCGCTTCCCCCTGTAGATTGGATCCCTGCACCACGGGCTTGGCTGTGTGAGTTCCCCTCGGCTGTCGCCTTCCGTGATCCCCACTTCCCCGCAGCTCGCGGCTCCCGGACCCCCAGTTCCGGCTGCCTGAGTTACTTTCCGGAGCCATAAGAAATTTGCTTTTCGCGGTTATCTCCACCTCAGATCTCTGCGAGCACGCGGGAGGGTTGTGCTGTCAGGCCCAGAGCAGGTGGTCCCCTCCCGTCTTGTCTGGGCCCGGTTGAGCTCAGAGACCCCGCTTGTCCCGCGGCCCCGAGACCCTGTGCCTGAACAGTGACCCTGGTGTGGCGTTGAGGCCTCCCCCTCCCCACCCAGCCCGCGCCGTGCCTCCCAGGTCCCTCTCGCTGCCGGGGCTGGCACGTGGTCTACTCCTTACCCCAGCCGGGCAGCCGGCTCAGCTGCCCCTGCAGAGGGCCCGAGACCCCCGGCACTCCCGTGACCTGCCCTCGCCCACCTCCCCGGCCCTGCGTCCTGCCCTCCTTTCTCGCTCACGCTCTGCTGAGGACAGCGCTGCCCCCTGAGGGCGCCGGTCTGGGCACGCGTCCCCCGCCTCTCATCTGCGGGCCTGGAGAGCAGCCCCACGTAGGGCCGTGTGTGCAGAGGGCAGGGACCGGGCCCTCGAGGTGGTGACTGCCAGCTCGGGACCCCGCGTGGCTCCCCCAGACCCAGCGGTCGGGGCTGAGAGCCTTCAGGAGGGAGGGCCTGGGGGCGGGGAAGCCCGGGCTCTGCAGCCCCCTGTGTGTGTGGCTCGGGGCGCGCGTGACGGGTGCTTCGGGGGCTCAGAAGATACGCGTGGCTGCCTCGCGGGGCTCCACGAGCCCGGTGCTGAGAGGAGTCGGAAGGCGGTCTCCCTGGAGCAGGGGCCTCCGCAGGCCCGAGGGGGGGCAGGGTGGGGGAGTCCTTCGTCCCCGCGGGTGCGTGGAGCTGACGCCGCCCCTCCTCGCAGGTGCTCTCACTGCCGCACCGGCGCCTGGTCTGCTACTGCCGGCTCTTCGAGGTTCCAGACCCAAATAAGCCCCAGAAGCTTGGGCTGCACCAGCGAGAAATCTTCCTGTTCAATGACCTCCTGGTGGTACGTGGTCCCCACGGGTGAGGGGCTGGGTCTGCAGGCCCCTCGGCGGCTTGGGAGAGTGGCCCCGGCCGCTCCCAGCGCCGGCTGCCTGGGCTCCCACCTCAGGCAGGCCCCTCCAGGAAGGCAAAGTCCGCCTCCGCAGGCCCCGGCCTAACCCTGCCCCCTCGGCCGCGGGGGGATCCTCTTCCAGAGACCGAGCACTGGTCTGGCTGCTGCCCAAGCCCGTCCCTGGGGCCAGGCGGGTGTGGTGCTGGCCCGGGTCTCAGCCCCAGGACTAATGGGCTGAACACGGCAGAGATGGGCTCCCCAAAGGGAAGTCGAGCTCTTGCCCCAAAACGGGTAGCACCGATGTAGATGTTTCCGCAGGGAGCAGGGGGCCTGCCCTTTGGAGCTCTTGCCTCCTGCAGGCCCCCTTCTTGCCCGAGACCCTGTCCCCTTCCCCCACCTGATGGAGGACCAGCCGCTCTTCTCGGGTTCCTGAGGCTGGAATCTGGACACGTGGGTTCAAGTCCTTTAGGGGTTCCTGACCTCGTGCAGGTCGTTTCAGACCTCTGGCCTCAGTGTCCTCCTCTGCAGAACTCACCTCTCCGAGGGTTTCACGGTGCCTTGGGGCCGTGCACGGGGATGTCGGGCGTGAGTGTCCGCCCCTGTGCCGGCCCTCCCCCGCCCGGGGCCTCCTGACCTTGGAGCTGCAGGAGGGCCCTCACACAGGAGAACTCGAAGTGGGGCCCGCGTAGAGTCCTGGGCGCCCAGGGCCGCTCCCGGCCGCTCGGGCCCGGGCGCTCAGCCTCTGTCTCTGGCTGCCCCCAGGTCACCAAGATCTTCCAGAAGAAGAAGAACTCGGTGACGTACAGCTTCCGCCAGTCCTTCTCCCTGTACGGCATGCAGGTCCTACTCTTCGAGAATCAGTGTGAGTGAGTCCCTGGGCCCGTCCGCACGTGGCCTGCACCCCCTGGCAGGAGGCGGCCTCGCTTGCTCCATCCGTGTAGCGAGGCAGCCCTCTTCCGCTGTCCCCTCTCCTTCCTCCTGGCTCCGTCAGGGACGACCCCAGGGTGGCCTCTCCAGTGTTCTCATTCCCACCTTCTGTAGGACGTGCCTCGCACCCGGGGTCTCAAACCGGCAGCCCCTGGTCGGTCACAGCTCCGTTATGTTACATTTGAACTTCATTTTAGATTCGTTGAGCTCATACTGACATCTTCCCATAAGATTCAGGTGTCCGTGGCCCATCTTGTAAAGCTAGGTTTGGGCAGACGGCGGGTAGTGGCGGGCTGCCCACCCTCCCCAGACTCTGCAGCCGTGGTCTTGACCCTGCCCGCTTCCTGCATTTAGGAAACCCACTCAGGCCTCTAGGCGTTTGAGCTCCCGGCCCTGACCCAGCTCTGAACCGTGGTGGGATTGGTGTTTGGGCCAAAAAGCTTCACACACTCAGTGGTGGATGCTCGATGCCCACTGAGAAGAGAGGCTGCCGGGACACCAAAGCCCCACAGACCCCGAGAGCTCGGAGGAGGCACCGGGCAGGTCTGAGCAGAAGACTCTGTTGGGTGTGGGGTGCCCACAGCGTACCCCAAGGGAGCTGGGGGCCCGGAGACCGGTCGGGAGAGGACAGAAGAGTCCGAAGTGACTGGACAAGACTGTCCCCCCCCACCGGGGACACCACCTCTCCCTCCTCCCAGGCTCGGCGCCTGGCCGAGTGACCAAGGATCCTGACCTAGAGTGCAGGCTCCGGGCCCTTCTGGTGGGGAGGAACGAGGGCCCTGGCTTTGCCTCAGGTCAGTCGGATCTGCCCTCGACTTGAACATGGAGCAAACACAGACCCGGGCCAGGAGGCAAGACTGCCTGGTGGGCCCTCCGGGCTGCACCGTGAAGCCTCTCCTCCCTGCAGGGGTGCGTCCTCTGGGGGCCTGGCCTCAGCGTGCTCCCACGGCCCGGCTGAATGGAGGCCCGCTGGTACTTTGCCAGCCAGAAGGGAGGTGGCAGGGCCCGCCCTGAGGCCCGCGCTCTCCTCCTCCTCCGCAGACTACCCCAACGGCATCCGGCTCACATCCTCCGTCCCCGGAGCAGACATCAGAGTGCTAATCAACTTCAACGCTCCCAATCCTCAAGACCGGAAGAAATTCACTGATGACCTGCGGGAGTCCATCGCGGAGGTGCAGGAGATGGAGAAGCACAGGATAGAGAGTAAGTCAGGGATGCCCGGCGGGGGTCCTGCTGGGTGCAGGCGTTGCCTCCCATCTGGGGGCCAAGGCAGTGGTGAGAGGCCAGGGTGCAGTGACTCTGTGAGCCCAGAGGTGAGATGCCCTCGGCCTCTTCTGGCCTTCCCACGGCCACGTGACCAGGGAGGAAGGAGGGGAGGGCAGGGGTCTCTGGGCGGGAGCTGGGCTTCCAAGGCCCAGGCCTGTGCTGCCCGGGAAACTACATCGTGTGCCCTGAGGGGGGCCTCTCGGGACCCTGGTCAACCCGTGTCCAGAGCCCTGGACCTGAGCCCTTTGCACTCGAAAGTGGTCGGGTTTTGTATCTTCTGCGCCCGACCACCCGGAGGGGTCAGGGCTGGGGCCATCCCCTGGTTTTCGTTGAAGCCGGTGACACCCCCGCTTCTCCTGGCTCTAAGCCTCCTTCCTGGAGGTCCGTGGGTGCCCCCAACCCTGGCCTCCATCCACAGCCAGGCCGAGTTAACTCCTCTCCAGACCCGGGCAGATCCGCCTCCTAGGAAAGTGACTGACCTTCCTGCAGACCTCGGGCACTCTGGCCTCTCCAGCCTCCTTTCCGGGGTCTCCTTTCGGCCCCTTTGGTCGCAGGTGCCATCGCTCCTGCTCTTTCCCAGACGACCTTGCCCCTCGCTTGCCCCCTTCCAGGGGACTGGCGGCTCAACCCGGTGCCGCCTGAGCAGGGGGCCCCGCCGAGGCCTCTGCGTTGCCCTCCGGGGGGACCCAGCCCCTTAACCTCCCCAAGCCACCCTCGGCCGGGGGCCACGCTCCCCTCACTGGGCCCCTCGGCCTCTGTTCCAGCGGAGCTCGAGAAGCAGAAGGGCGTCGTGCGGCCCAGCATGTCCCAGTGCTCCAGCCTCAAAAAGGAAACGGGCGGCGGGACACTGAGCCGGGCCTGCCTGGATGACAGCTACGCCAGCGGCGAGGGCCTCAAGCGCAGCGCCCTCAGCAGCTCCCTGCGCGACCTCTCAGAAGCGGGTAAGAGCTGGGCCCAGGGCCGCCCCCTACCCAGCGCACGCGGGACTCGGCCGCCCGTGGCCGGCGGGGCTTGCGTCGGCCGGAAGGGGCTGTGTCGGAGGCTCGGACAGTGGAGGGGCTCGGACGGAGCTCACTTGGGTGGCCGTCCCCAAGCCACAGCAGCATCTGGCCACGCAGAGAGGACGTCCCCCAAAGGCCAAAGGAGACAGGGCCAAGTGGTCAAGGGCAGGACAGCCGGGAGGTCACGCCTGGTCTCCCTTGCTTATTTATTTTATTCTTTTATTTGTTTTCTGAAATTTGCTCTCGCGCAGAGTGAGTCGGGCCCCGCTGATGGGCGTGTCCCCTGTACTCTGTGCTGCCCCGTCCCTGTGCTTCATGCTGATGAATGAGATGGAGCGGAGCCCTTGACACTGTGTCAGGGACCCCGTCGGCCACTGTCCCAGGTCTTGCTTTCCCCACAGAGGTCTCCCTTCCTGGGAAACCCGGACCTCTGTCCGGCCCAGAGACGCGGCCCCGCCTGGCCCTGGGACGTCAGGGGAAAGCCCTGGCGGACATTTGATTTTCCTTGTTGTTTCTCTGGTCCTGTGTGTGTCTGATCCGCTGCCGGCCTCTTAGCGTGCGAGCAAGCAGCACCCCCTGAGCCGCCCAGGTTTTCTGGGGCTGTGCGTGGAGCATCGCGGAGCAGGGAGCTTCTGCTGGTGGCCCTGCCTGACCTCGGCTGGGGAGGGGCGGGGGGAGGGGAGCGCTGCTGCAGCCTGCTTTGCCTGCCAGCGCCGGCGGCGGGCGGGCGGGGAGGAGCCACGGGGTGAGGGGGTGCACGCCAGCGGCTCTTCAGCCCCCCACCAGGCGTGTCTAGCCAGGCAGCTTCTCCCATGAGGAAGCTCAGGGGCCGCAGTGGAGCGGAGGGAACCGGACACGGGGGCACATGGCCGTGCCAGGAGCCCAGGCTACCACCCCGAGGCCCCACCTGTCCCAGCCGCAGGAGCCTGACGTAACCGCGGCCCCGCTGGCAAAGACCCTCTCAGGCTGAGAGACCAGCCTCCTCCTCTCCAGGGCCCAGCGGACCCCTGCCCCCAGGGCCTCGCCCACCCCACCAGCCTCTGGCATCCCCGCTTGACCAGCGCTGGGCCCCGTAGAGAGCCTGCTGATGACCCCATCCCTCCCTTCAGCTTATTCATTTCCCAGAAATTTTTTTCCTTTTTTCTTCTTTCTTTTTTTGAGTTGGATTTTTTTCTTTGTTTCTGTCTTGTCATTTTTTTTAATTTTCCATAGTGAAAGTCCGCATTGCATGGCCAGCGTGAGAGTCAAGCAGGGCTTCTCAACCCCGGCTCTGTTGACATCTTGTGCCAGATCGTTCCTGGCCGTGGGGGCTGCTCTGGGCAGGATGCTTGGCAGCATCCCTGGCCTCTGCCCACTAGATGCCAGTAACACCCCCCAGTCGTGACAGCCAAATTGCCAGGTGCCCCCTGGGGGAGAAATACCACCCCTGGTTGGCAGCATTGCCGTGGTTGAGAACCACTGGTTTTCCCCGTGGCTTGTTACACCCAGCTAATCGTAACCAGACCGCTCGGGGCCTCTGCAGGCTGGGGGCCCGGGGCCCGTGTTTGAGTTTGTGCAGTGGGGCAGGTTCTGGCCTCGCTGGGTCCTGTCCAGCCCCCTCGGGTGGCGGCGGCCTCAGCGCAGCCGGCTATGGCCGCTCCAGCTCCCGGTGATCGGGGCCTCAGCTGTCCACTCTCTGCTTAGGGGCCAGACAGAGCCGCGTGCCCGGGTGCATGGCCGTGTGAGGGGCGGAGCTCCGAGGTCTGGCTGATTTCTGTTTATCGTTACCGTTGCCGTTTTTGTTTGGGGAGCGAGTCCTCTCGGGTCCTAAACCACCGTGAAGAGAACCCCCGGGAAAGCGCCCCCTGCCCCGGAGATGAGAGGGGCGGCAGGGTGGGTGTTTGAGTCCTGGTGGCCGCCAAAGCCCCCCTGCGACCTCCGGAGGAAGACGGGCCAACGCCAGCTGCCTGCCGGAAGATGCCGGAGACGTGCCCCTACGTGCTGGACTAAGTCGGGGCGAAGCTCTCCCCGACCCGCCGTGCCCCGGCCGAGACGGGCTTGTCGGCAAGAGGCGAGGCTCGGGGCCAGCCGCTCCCCTCGGGACAGTGGCGCCCAGCAGCTGGCTTGTCATCGTCCCCAGAGCAGCTGCCCACGACCTGCGAACACACGCCCCTCCAGGAGACAGCACCCAGGGACGTGCCCTCGGCCCGGCACGAACCTCGGGGACCTGGGAGGCAGTCGTGGTTTGATGGCCCAGGAAGCACCGGGCAGCAGACTTTCCGAGAGGCAGGGGGAGGGGCCTGGCCCCCAGCCCGGCTCCCCGCCGAGCTGGGAGGCCTCGTCTCGTGTCTCCAATTGGCCTTCCTTCAGCTGGGCCCCCTGCTCGTTTCAGTGGCACCAGAGCCCTGCCAGCCTGAGGTCAAGGACCTCCGACACAGGTGTGACTGAGCCTTAGCTCCTGCCACAGATCAGTCAAGTCACGGTGGACTCTGTCCACGAACCCCGAGGCCCCCAGGCCCTCACCAGCCGAGCCGGCCAACACCAGTCCCCACGGAGAGGACACCTCCCGGGCCCGCGGCGTGTGCCGCCGTCGTTACCCGGGCCACGGCCGGAAGCCCGCCACGTCCCGCACCTGTTGGGGAGGAGCTGGCGGCTCCTGGCGGCCGGTTTCCAGAGCAGCCCCTGCTGTCCCGCGACGGGCACTCTGCACGTGCAGCAGCCAGCGCGCCGGCCGCTGCCTCTCCCGGGGCGGGGGCCACTCTCGGGGCGGCCTCCCAAGCAGCCAAGCAGAGCCCGTCGGAGGGCCGCGCGGCACGCCGATTCCGGGGTCTTTGGCTCCGGGCCCCGGTCGAGTTGCACCTCTGGGCTTGGGTTCCCCAGATGCAGGTGGGACTAGTGATGCTCTCCGGGATCTGTCAATACGCACAGAGCACTGGGGGGTGGGGCCCGGCCCGCGTGCCGGCCGTTGTCACCCTCAGCGTTGCTAGGGCCACGGCGCGAGACCTCGGGCAGAGCCCCGTCAGCCTGCTGTCCCGACGCTGAGAAGCCAGGAAGGCTGGGAAGAGCCTCGCCGGGTACCCCGTCGGGATGCAGCTCCCAGGCTGTCCGTGGCCGGGCTGGCGGGGCCTGCTCTGGCCCTCGAGAGGCGCCAGCTGGGGCAGGGCTCACCTGAGGCTTGTGCGGGATCCGGAGATGGTTCCGGGGGACCCCAGAACAGGGCGGGCGAGGAAGGAGTGGTGGGGATATGTGAGTGGGAGCAGCCGTCTCGGCTCCTCCTCCGCCACTAGGTGGCGCGCGCGTGCGCAAACGCCCGCACGTGCGTCTGCCGTGGGCGGGCGGCCGCCGGCGTGCCTGGGGCTGGAGTGCAGAGGATCCCTGCGGGGACGTCCCGTACCTCCTGCTGAGTTGAGAAGTGGAAGAGATGAAGCCTGAGAAGCTCGGCATCGCTCCAAGACATCCAAGTTAGAGCTCTCCCGAGTCTTGGCCCACGGTGGGCAGGAGCGGGGCCTGTTCAGCTCCAGATGGGGCAGCGTATGAGGCCGCAATCCCCGGCCCCGGGCCTGGCCCACTCCCGTTGGGAGAAGCAGGCCGGCTGGAGGGCGCTGCTAGCCCGCCGGGGCCTCTGTCTTCCCTCTCTGTCCCTGGTCCTTAGTCAGAGGAGTGTCCCCAGCCTTAGAGGGGCTAGAGGGCAGGTTGAGACACCCCAAGGACAGCAGAGGTCGGAGCATAGCCACTGCAAGGAGCGGGGGCCATGCGTAGTGGACAGATGTGGAAACTGAGGCAAAGGGTGGACGGCGTGCCAGGTAGGGTCACCCCTCCAGCTGCAGAGCCCCCCCTTCTGGAGGCTGGACTCGAATTCTGTTCCATGTCCCTGGGCCACCGTGTTGGGACAGAAGGCAGGAAGGAGAGGTCACCTCCTCTTCTCACACCAGCAGAAAGATGAGGAACGGAAGGGTCATTTTCAGCTGGGAACGAGGGCCAGTTCCCGCCGGGTGGTCCGTGGTCTTCAGCAACCTCATCCGCTGTGTGGCGCAGTTCCGAGTGGGTTCTGAGGCCAGGGTCCAGCACGGCCTTCGGTGGACCCCAGGCTCCCAGCTGGAACTCAGGTTTGCGGGTCAGCAGGCAAGGCAGAGTCACCGGAGCTCCCCTGAGCCTGCCGTTGTGAGCCCAGGCACGCGCAGCTGCCACCATGAGGCCCGAAGGGTCCAGACACGCCGTCTCCACCCAGCGCGGGTCGGGGTGTGGGCCACAGGGCCGCACGAGGCAGCGCCTTCCATCTTCCAGGCTCCTGGGTCCAGCCCGGGTCCAGCGCAGGAGGCAGCATGGCCAAGATTTCCCGCCTCAGCTGGACGGGCGGACACGGCGTGAACGCGCTCCCCGTGGGGATTGAGCCGGTCCGTGCATCGGCCAGAGCCTCCGTCTCCTCCTGGTGCGGACAGAGGGACACGTGTCCTGCGCGGTGGGGCTTGGCCAGGCCTGCACAGGTGGAAGCTGGAAGAACGTCTTGGAGCCCCTTCTCTGCCTCAGCCTCGGTGTCCTGCAGAAATGCCTGGAGAAGTCGTCCGGGGGACCTGCGGGGGCCAGGGCGGGCGCTGGACGTCCAGACCAAGGGGAAGACTCAGTCTCCTCTGGCACAGCCGACACAGGTTGCGTGCCTGCTACGTGCCGTGTGCGGGGGACGCAGAGGCGTTGGCAGTGAGGGCTCACGAGTGGGGAACGCGTGTGGCCGTCCCGGCGCGGCCGTGCCCACAGAGGACTCCAGGCCCTGGGCTGGGAGGAAGTCCCAGCGTCCCTGTCCCTGGCCAGACACTGCACAAACCAAACACGGCCCCAGGGTGCGGCCCCTCTGCTCCACCAGGAGAAAGAGGACGCGGAGTTCCGTCTCCTAACCGTCAGGCCCAGCAGCAGCCGGGGAGGCAGATGTATGTGTGTGCGTGTGCGTGCGTATGTCCATACATACGTATGTGAAATCCACCGCAGGCCAGGCCGGGCGGGAGCGCGCTCGGCTCGTCTTAGCTGTGGGAGGAGCTGCCCTTGCCCCCTGGAGCTCGGGGTCAGCCGGGCCTGTGCGCCGGCCCCAGCCCCCCAGAGGCCCCTCCCCCCAGGCTCCCGTTCCAGGAGAGGGGGTTAAAGTTGGGCTGGTTGAAAAAGATTTTTTTTGTTTGTTTGTTTGTGTTTGTTTTCTTTTGCTTTTTGAGAACCTCATTGTCTTGTTAACTCATTACTGCCCTGCCACCGGCTCCCCCGGGCCATCCGGCGGCAGCGCCCCGCCCCGTGTCGCGTCTAACCTGTGGTATTGCATGTTCTGGGCAGGGAAGCGAGGGCGTCGCAGCAGTGCGGGATCGCTAGAGAGCAATGTGGAAGTAAGTCGGAAGCCCCCGCCCAGCTGGCTGTCGTGTGTCGCCTCCCGGTGTCTTTTCGTTTTGCTCCTCCTCCCCTTCTGCACAGAGGCTCAGACCCCCCCGCCTGCCTCGTCCGTGCATGCCGCCCGCCTGGCGTTCCCGTGCCCCCCACCGCTTGTTGGGGCTGCCGCGCAGGGGGCGGGTCTGGATGTTGCGGTGCCGTCTCCGCCTCCCCCATCCCCGCGGTCCCGAGCATGGGCTGTAACATCCGGCTTCCCGCTCTTCCCGGGCCGGAGGCGGCGGCCGCCGGGCACCCTCCCCCGCCCCCTCGCTGTCGGCTTCCGCCACCTCGGGACTTCCATGCTCCGCCATCCCCATCGCTTCCTTCCCGGAGGTTCGATTGCTGTGTGTCTGCAGTGAGGGCAGCGCGGAATTGCTCAGCTAGCTCGGGGGGGAGGAGAGCCATGAGAGCAAGAGGAGTTCAGTGTGGATTTCATGAGATTTCATTCATTCTCCAGCCACCTCGATAGTCCCGCTCACATCTGACCTCAGCTTGCAGACCTTGCTGTTTCCTTCTTTTCCCGTGTTTGGTTTGCAGTAGGTAGCCGCAGTGAAATGCCTGTAGGCGGTGCCCACCCCCAGGACGGGGCTTCCCCAGCCCCTCCCGTCCCCCTCGCCACCTCCCCAGAAACCTCGGGACCGGCCGGCACAGGCAGAGCACACGCCCTCGGACGCTGAGAGAACTCAGGAGAGCTTAGGGCGGGAGGTGGCAGGACCGGCCCTTGCCCTGCACGCGGCCCGCCCGCCCCGCCCTCCCCCGCACACGCCGCTTACACACACCCGCAGACGCACGGTTCTGCTCTGAAAGCTCCAGCCGCCTCCGCCAACAGGGCGCTCATTGGGCCAAGAGCGGAGGTCAACCTTGACCCGCCGCGGCGGCGTCCCCCCCACCCACCCACCGACCTTTCTCCCCGAAGGCCCCCTCCTGGCCCCCCCCCAGCCGACCTGCATGGCAGTGTCCGGAGGTGGTGCCTGCGTCGAGCCTCACGCGGCCCGGCCTCTTCGGCTAGCCCGTTGAACTAAGGCTTAGCAGTCAGTGGGCGAACTTTTTTTGGACATTTTTTAAGAATCATTCTGATGTAAGTGCTCTAAGCTCTTTTAATTTGGGTTTCTATGAATTTCCTTTTTAGGGGTCCATCATTAGCAGTCCTCACATGCGCCGGAGAGCTACATCAACACGAGAGTGTCCACCTCGCCCACACCAGGCCATGCCCAACTCCTCCTCCCTCCTGGGCTCCTTATTTGGGAGTAAGAGAGGGAAGCCCCCTCCCCAGGCCCACTTGCCCCCAGCCCCTCCCCAGCCGCCCCCCCACCCGCCTCATCCCTCGCCCGGCCACCCCCAGGGGCCCGCGGAGGGCCCCTTGCAGGCCCCCGTGCACGGGCACCACGGCCAGTACTGCCCCCTCCAGCAGAACCCGCCCCCCTACCATCACCACCACCACTACCACCCGCCCCAGCACATCCAGCACGCACACCAGTACCACCACGGCCCCCACGGGGGGCAGCCCGCCTACGGGGCCCACGCGCACAGCCACCCGCCGCTGCCCTCGGCCCACGCCGGCCACCCGGGCCACGCGGGCCACGCCGTGCACCACCACGGGCAGCCCCCTGCCCCGCCGCCCCTCCCCAGCAGCAAGGTCAAACCCAGCGGCATCAGCACCATTGTGTAGACAGCCTGGGCGGGGCTCCCGGGCCCCCCAGAACAAGTGCACACCACGCAGGCGCGCCAAGGGGCGGCAGCCCCACACCAGACCCAGGGCCCTTTCTGTTTCCACCTCCCCGTCAGCTCCCGGCCCGGATGGAGCCCCCTGAGCCCCGGGGCTTGTGTCACAGGGAGCAGACCCCCTCCCCCAGTTGCATTTAGCGGTGGCGCCCTGGGCTCCATCCACCTCAGCCCAGGAGGTGGGCCTTGGCCGCCGTCAGCCCTGAAACGGTGCCGCCGGCCGAGTAGATGTTGAGCTCCCCGCCCTGACCCCCCCACCTGCAGCCCCCAGCTCTGTGCTCCCTCACTGTACACGCAGATGGGAACCCAGCCTAGGAAAAGAAGAGACGACACAAAAAACCAGAGACAGAACCAAACAAAAAACCCCCAACTTGCTGCATTATTGCTCTTTTCTTGACAATGGGCAAAAATTAAGTAGACCTGATATGGTTGTGATGAAAATACGTAAGTAAACTTTATATAATATAAATATATAAATATATAAATATATGTATATGTATACTGTATAGGTAGTGTTTGTGTGTGAAAGGCAGGCGTTTCAGTCCACGAAATCAGCAATAGAGACTTTACAAGGAGCTCCACTTACCTGATAGGAAGACAGTACCTTAGACAAACGTGTGAGAGGGTAGACCAGAAACGTCAATGCTAGGGACAAAATTCATATTCTTCCGTATTTTCATAAAAAGAAGAGAAGCCCCCCCTAGGACTGGCGGAAATCTTTACACGCTCATTACTAACTGTGCCAAGTAACATAGCATCTAACTGTTGTAAAAGTCCGCTACTGCTTTGTATAAATCCTTATTTTATTAACAGAAAACTATCATAAGTAACCAGTATTATGAGTGCTCTGTTATTTCAGGTAAGCGAATAGATAAGCTGCGGTAAACGCTACAGTAGCAACTCGAGACAGCGAGTTAAGAACTGGTTGCCTTGGACTATTGGTTACAGATTCTTAGACACTTTAATGGCTGCTATAACTGTGAGTTCCCATGATCCGCGTCCCTTCTGTGTGCATCTGACTTAACGCGCGCTCGTTCAGAGCCCTCTGCGGGGGCCCCATACGCGCCAGAGGCATTCGTCCCCGACATGGAAGCGACCCGCTCATCCTGTGTCCCCGGCACCATAGTAGCTCCCTCATCCCGTCTGCGACCGCGCGCGGCAGGCGGACGCCCCGGAACCGGAAGGCTGCTCTTAGCGTTGAGCAACCCCGGGGCGGTGTGTGTGTTTCCCGCTTTGTTTTCTGAGTGGTGGCCCTGAGCATCGTGACGCCACGTGGCCGTGTGCTAGCACGACCCCCGTGTCATCGCCGCGGCCCGTCTGACCCCAGCCGACGAGCGCCCGGCCCCGCCAGCGCGGCCCCGCCGCCTCCTCACGGTCAGGCGGCTGCCGGGGCAGCACGGGACTCTGCGCTGTGCTCTTGTCGCTTCCGTGTCGTGGCGACACCATCCACTCCCCCGGCTGGGTCACCCGCGGGCCGTACTTTGTGGTTTCAGCCGTTCGAGCCACCGCAGCCGCCCGTGCTGTGCCCCTAAGCCGTGGACCCGAGGATGGGCCCCGGCACCTGCCGGGCGGGGAGCTCTTCCGGAGAGCGCGAAGCTGGCACGGGACGACGGAGGGGGGGCCCACCGCCCCACCCTGGCGGCGGCGGCCGGGGCTCTGCCCGCCCACCGCCCCCTTTGTCGCATCATCCCGGCCACCGAACCAGCAGATCTGCAAACCGAGCGCTTTGATAATCTCCATGGAGAGCGAGTACAGCAATCTAGAGTTGAGCTTTTTTTTTTTTTTTTTTTTTTTTTTCTTTTTCTTTTTCCTTTTTTGAAAGAAGTGTGACTTTGACCTGCCCGCCTTCATCTTCCCGTCCGTGTCGTCCTTCTCTCTCATCTGCTCAGAAAGAGAGAAACGAAAAGCACGGGCGTGTCTGATGTGGTCCAGGCCGGGCTGGTGGGAGGCGCCCCGGTTCCGCGGACCCCGCAGCTCCTTGGTTTCCCTCCGGAGTCCCGCTCCCGAGGCGTTCTCCGTCTTGTGGTTTAAAGGGCGTTGTGACGACAAGGGACAGTCGAATTGTACTGCATGTCCTCTGGCGTCAGGCAGAGGCCACACTCTGTGTTCTGTGTATTTGCAAACTCTCTCTGTGTTACTGTTGACAAATAGTTGAAGTAAAGTGATAACATATTAAGTATGTCGGCTTTTCTTCACCCTCTGTACCAATCGTAGGATCCAACTGTAAACTCCAGGTTGTTCCAGAAAAGATGCAGGCAGGCTGATTGACACCAGGTCGCCCTTCCCAAGGGCGGTCACTGGTGGAAACAGAGCCGAGCTGGGTAGAGCCGGCGGGGAGGGTGCCCTCTCTCTGCAGGCCGTTCGGGACCCCCCCCCCCCGCCACCTCCAGACTGTCACCGGGCTGGGTCCCTAAGGGTGGGGGGAGTCTCTCCCCGTGTTTCCAACTTTCTGCTGGATTGGGTTCTGCTCAGTGAGGTTTCCTCAGTCTTTGTGTTTCGTTTCCAAACTCGTCACGGAACGCGTGTTCCCAAGAGGTACACTGTTCCCTGGAGGAGGCTGGAGCCAGGCTGCTCCCAACTCGTTGGCGAAGCAGATGCTCGTGAAAAGCTTGTGGCCCCATGTAGCTCTCCTGAGACTGCGCTCTCGGGATCCCAGCCCATCCCAGGGTCGCAGCTGTGGGCACTTGTGGTTCACCCCCCGGCGCAGGAGGTGGGAGGCTAAGCACCACCGGGATGTGTGTCACCCTTTCTCACTGTCAAGATACACGGGGGGCATTTTGCTCAAGTCACAGATTATCTCAGCGGGTGACCCTTAGAGAAAGCAGTTGCTACCATCGCAGAAATCTTTTCTGGGACAACAATTAAATCATGTTTTGGGTTTTTTTTTTTTTTTTTAAGTTTATGAATGCATATTGCACAACGATGTAAAAATAAAGTTCATCCTAATATGACGTGCACATCTTGCTTAGAAACACCCTCAGTCGCCCCGTGCAGAGCAATCTTTCCATCTCGCACCGCATGCAGCAGAAACCCCTTGGTTGTCTTTAAGATGAGCTGGAAAGACAGCAGATGTTAAACATGAGCCTAGGTGTTGACTCAGCACCACCGTACGAAGCTGTGTCGCTGCAGGTAAGCACGCATCTTACAGTCCGTCGTCAAGCATCATCACCCTTCCCGCCGGAAAATCGAGTCCTTTTGTAAGTATTTTCAATACAACAACAATCATCCAGGAAGCGGGTTGCGGAGTGAATCGGCGTGAGGTGAGGGCGGTGAATGGGCGCACGCCGGGGCGGGGCGGGGCGGGGAGGGGGGCGTCCCCGTGCGGCCCGCCCGCGGCCATGCCAAGGCCGTGTGCGGGACCGTCTCCTCTGGGGCGCTGTCACACACGTCGAGTCGTCTCACACACTTAGAACCAGGTCTCGAATGCAGGCTCTTCACACCTCGAGGGGCCACCACGCTCGCGGGAAGCCCGGCACCCACGATGTAACTTTAGGGAGGAAAGAAGTGCTTTTGTTTTCCTATGCGTTCTGTGTGTGAGTAGTAACAGACGCTACCCGTGCAAAACCGTAGCTGTGATCGTGCGGAGAAATCAAATAAACGCTTCCAAACCCTCGAGTTCTTACTTTTTCTGGGAAGTCCAGCACTCTCCCTGTCGGCCACACACAGAGATCTCCAGGTGACAGGGCGGCCCACCCCTTGCCTTGACTGCTGTGGGCTCCGGCTTTCCGGGAAGACGTTAATTTCAGGATGCTGGCGGACGGCTTAAGGTAAAGGTACACGTCTCAACGTAGGCGCCGGTAGAGGATTTCAGAGGCATTTGTAATTTCGAGCAACTTTCGACACAATTTTGTGCTTTCGTTGAGTTCAGAAGAGACAGGAGGTGGACCGTGCGAATTGTGCAGGTGGGCTGGGGGTGACTGGTGGGGCCAGAGAGACACCCGAGGGCCCGGTCCCCGCCGCGTGATGTGGAAGCCACAGGGCAGGAATTCTGATCGTGCTGCGAGCAGGCGTTCTGTGGGAACGTGATTGGCTTGTACTGTTTCTCCTTTCCTTGAGCCAAACTCAGCCCCAGAGGATACCCCTTACTAGTTTCAGTACGTATCATAAGACCAAGTGAGACCGCTAGGCCTCATCTGTGGGAAACACAAAGAGGTTGGCGTCAGCGGCCGCAATCAGCCGTGGCCCGCCCTTCACGGAGGAGTGGGCCCTGGGGGAAGATGGTCTCAGGTCTCTGCAGCGGGGAGGCCGGCCCTCTCCCAGGCCCTCGGGGGCCTCCGAGGGAGGGGAGCCGGTTCCCGGAATTCCTGGGAATACCTAGGTCCGCCACCACGCGCGCGCGGGGCTGCTGACACCGGCCCCTCGGGGCACCCGAGCCGCTCAGCCGGTGCTGCGGTGCGACCGTCCTCTGGGTTTCGGGTCTGTCTCCCCAGCAGACTGCGAGCTCCTGGGGCAGAGGGTGCACGCGGTCCCAGCACAGGGCTGCTCCTGTCAAGATGCGTCCGAGAACGAATTAGTGGTTGGAAGGGGGCAGGGCTCACAGCGCAACCACTGGCTGATCCGAGGGCGTGTAGATGGTCAGCATCGCCAATTGCCAATTGACGGACAGTTGTTTGCTCGGCCCTCTGCTGCTTTTGCCGCCGAGAATCCAGCCGGGGATGCGGGTGACACAGTGCAACTTCTCTGAGATTGTTTCCTGCTCACTGACCGTGTCCTTTAGCCCACGTTTTATTTGGCCTCTCAAAGCTTTCAACGCCGTTCACACGTCCCTTCGTGAAGCACGTGGTGTCTTTGGCGAGGAGGTGAGCCCCTGCTGTGTCTCCTTTGCAGGCTAACACCCCGCCCCACGGCCGTGACGTGTTCGTCTCAGGGACGCAGAAAGCCCTCTTCCTTTCTTCCGGCTCCTTGGCGACGTCACACGAGCCCACAGCTTCGGCTGCCTTTCTGTTTTCCTATAGAGATTCCCAAATTCGAATCTCCAGCCCAGGCCTCCGTCCCCAACACCCACATCCCTTGGATCTTTCAGTAGCAGCTCTCTCCAGGAGGACCAAATCCGTGGTCGCACACGGACACACACGTGGACCTGGGGCCTCCCTGGGTCCCCCGCATTGATGAATAGCATCCCTGTGAGGGGTGTAAGTTCGAATTTAGGAAGTGTTCTGGACACCTGTCTTTTCCCTGACTCCCCAAATCTGTGCTGTCACCAAAGCCCTTTTGATTTTTCTTTTAAATATTTATTTATTTGGCTGCACCAGGTCTTAGTTGCGGCACGTGGGATCTTCAGTTGCAGCATGCACGCGGGATCTGGTTCCCCGACCACGGATCGAACCCGGGCCCACTGCGTTGGGAGCGCAGAGTCCCAGCCACTGGATCACCGGGGAGGTCCCTTGCCCTCTTGATTTTTACCTCCTGTGTGTTCTTTTTTTTTTTTTTTTTTTTTTTTTTTGCGGTACGCGGGCCTCTCACCGCTGTGGCCTCTCCCGTTGCGGAGCGCAGGCTCAGCGGCCACGGTTCACGGGCCCAGCCACTCCGCGGCACGCGGGATCCTCCCGGACCGGGGCACGAACCCGCGTCCCCTGCATCGGCAGGCGGACTCTCAACCGCTGCGCCACCAGGGAAGCCCTCCTGTGTGTTCTTGAATCTACCTGTGCCTCTTCACATCTCTCACCTGCCTTCAGGCCGTTGTCTGTCTGTCACCTGCTCAGTGCCTGGGCTCCCGATCTGCACGGTGGGTCCCTCGACCCCGTCCTCCCCTGGCACCAGAGGGGTCTTTTGAAGATGATGCCTGCCTGAAGCCACGTCAGTGGCTTCCTGTTGTCCTCAGGATTAAAAAGGAAATAACAGAAGACACTTGACATGGGCTGCGTGAGGTCTGCATGGTCTGGCCCTTGACCCTCGCTGAACCCTTTCATTCCAGCCACAGTAGCCCTTCCGACGCCCGGGGAAGCCGTGTGTCCCCTGCCTCCGGGCCTGTGCAAGTATGAGCCTGGCCGTTCCCCGAAGGTAGGGTGCTTTTCCTTGCATCTTTGTGGAGTTAGCTTCTATTTCCTGCATCACATTTCAGCTCGGCCACTACCCGCTCTGCAATGCGTTCGCACAGTTGCACATTCAGTGATGTGTGACTGTTCCGTTGCCAAAGCGTCAACAGGGCCAGGTCCTTGCACAGCTGTAATCCTAACACGCGGCACGAAAGGCTTCAGCCAGGGTTTGTTGAGTGAGTAGCTGAGTACCAGCGCCCGAAGAAGGAGACTTAGTGCTGAGACGCACAAAGCACTTTGGTGGCTCACGGTGAGATCAGAGACCTAGGGAAGCGGCCTGGGCCAGAGGCAGGGAAAGACTGGCTCCTGCCGCTTCCTTGTTAATTCAAGGAACAATTTGGGTGGTGGCTGGAGGCTTTCAATCACTGTTTTAACTTCATCAAATATGTTTTTAACATTCAGAGGATTTGGAAAGAATAGATCCATAACAAGCAGGGGGGAAAATCACCCACAATCCCACCATCCAAAAAACAGTTATAGGGCTTCCCTGGTGGCGCAGTGGTTGGGAGCCCGCCTGCCGATGCAGGGGACACGGGTTCGTGCCCTGGTCCGGGAGGATCCCACATGCCGCGGAGCGACTGAGCCCGTGAGCCATGGCCGCTGAGCCTGTGCGTCCGGAGCCTGTGCTCCGCAGTGGGAGACGCCACAGCAGTGAGAGGCCCGCGTACAGCAAAAAAAAAACCCAAAAAACAAACAAACAAAAACAGTTATAATGGAGCATTTAGTCTCCCTCCTTCCCACCCTGTCTTTGGGCATGTTTCTCGGTTACCTAGTTCCGATTTTTTTTTTTTATGGTAACTTTATGTATGAGTTCGGATCTTTGATGTGTGTCCCAAACAGTCTGTAAGTGTTAATTCGGTGCCCCTCGTGAAGAAAAGAGTTTCACAGTGGAAGCCGTCTAGGAGACGCCAGGTCAGATCAGAGTTAAACTGTCTCTGTCCTGCAGGACGTCTCAGAGTGTTACCAAAAGTGGGATCCGGCTGCCCGCAGCTCGGAAGACAGACAGTAAAGAGGCAAGGTTAGTGGAAAGGAAAGTTTGCTTTATTTTGGAGGCCAGCATGGGAGGGGACGGTGGGGGACAGAGACGCCTGTCCAGAGGGCAACACCCTCCCCCCGACAATCAGTGGAGAAGAGCTTTTATAGACAGAGGGAGGGGGCTCCAGGCAGAAACAGCACAGTCAGCTCTGACAGTCGTCTTGAGACTGGTCCTACAGTGCCCTGATCGGCCTCATCTTGATTGTTTTAAGTACAGTTGGTCTTCAGTTCCAGGATCGGTTTGTTCCCATTTCTCTGAGGCCACTTCTAGGAACTGTGGCAGCTGATGTCATGTCTGTGGTCTGGTCATCATGTCGTTCACTTCTTGCACCTGGTGGAGGTTTCAGTATCTAGAAGACAGCTCGCAGGATGTGGCTCAGGATATTATCTATAGCCCTTGAGGAGGGACTAAAAGGTCCTTGACTTTGTTTAATGACTGAACTATTGTTATTTGGTCTCCGTTGACTGTTTTCCCCTGTTTCTGCATTTTCTCACGTCTCTGATTAAACTTACTCTTTGGCTAAAGTTTTTCTACAGACAAGAGTCAGGCTGAGGACACGGGGGGCAAGGACCACAGGGTCCTGCTCTGTTTCAAGAGCCTCTCCGAAAGATGACATTTGTCGTTAAGTCTCCGAAAGATAGTCTGTGCCACGTTTCCCAAACGTCTGTAGCGGTGGAGCTCTGTTGCGTTCCACAGCGTGCCATTTAGTTGGAGTTCGTATGTGTAAATCGTGTTTCCTTTTTTCCTTAGTATATCCCGGTGTTCTAAAAGATGCAACAGGGGATGACGTTTGCACACTGGCCCACCGTGTGGGCGGCCCCTGATGTGCTTTTGCCATCAGACAGTGTCGTTTTGGTGAATAAGGAACAGATGAATGGAGATCATAGAGTTTTTGAGCAGATTTGGTGACTCTGGTAGGACGTGGGGCCTGGGGGAGTGGGCCGCCCCTGAGTCTGACTTCAGGCCAGAGCTCCTGGGGTGAACAGCGACACCACTTTGGTGGCCCGGGGCAGCCACGGCGTCACCTGAGAAGCCCAAGGGTATTTTTTTGAGAATCCTTTTTCTATCCCTTCTTAGTATTGAAGCCCCTCTAAACAGTTTAAAAGTGCTTGTATTAAACCTTCCCTGATCAAATTACCCTGAGGTTTCTGGACTCTGACAGATTCAGCACTGGTGCCGTGAGCGGTACGAGAAGATAGCCCCACAGCGAGGGGAGTTGGGAGCTACTTGTGGGGAGGCCTGGGCTTGAGTGCACCCCGTGGGAAACAGGATGCTGGTGGTCCGGGCATGCAGTGGCTGCCGTCTGTGATGACTGGATGAAGCGTCATTGAAGTGAATGCCTTTGGAGCCTCAGGAGGGCTGCCCTTGCGGGGGATGACGGCAATGACAACGGCTATAGGACCTCTGGGTGGGGCGGGATCTGCTGACACCAGGTTGGGGTGAAGGAAAGTGCGGCGTTTATTGCAGTCCCCAAGCAAGGAGTCAGGTAGCTAGTGCTTAAAAGGCCCAAAGTCCCCAAAGGCTTTCAGGGAAAGGTGTATAAAGACAAGGTGAGTGAAGGGGTTTGTGGGGCGTGGTCAGCTCATGGACTTCCTTCTGATTGGCTGGTGGTGAGGTAACCGGGAGTCGGCGTCACCAACCTTCTGGTTCCAGCCGGTCTGGGGTCTGTGGGCTTCCGGGGGCAGCAGACAGTTAACTTCTTCCACCCGATAAGGGTTTCAGTAGCTGCAAAACAGCTCAAAGGACATGAGTCAGAAATATTACCTATAGCCCTTGAGGAGGAACTAAAGGTCCTTGACTTTGGTTAATGGCTAAACTGTTATTATTTTGTCTTGCTTGACTGTTTGCTTTTCTTTCTGCATTTTCTCACTTCTCTGATTTAATTATTCTTCAACTAAAGTTTTTCTACAGACAAAAAAAAGGCAGGCAGAGGACATGGGTGTTGGTCCTGTTCTAGAAAGACCCCATAGTGTCCTGCTGGGTCACAGTAGTATTCAGGTAAATCCTGTAGCCTTATCTGGCATCAAAGCCATAAGGAGGGAGCGGTTTGAAAGGGGAAATACCTTTGCATCAACTTCGGGTCCGAAGGCCATCCTTTCCCCCCCAGTCTTCCTGCTCACTTTGCTGGTTAAAACCCATTTTGCATGTCATGGACTCAAGCTCAACTCATGATCTTTAACACCCATAAGGAGCTAGCGTAATACAGCTATAATATATGTTGAGCGTTTATTCTCTTAAAAAACATCTCTGCTGTCCACAGGAAAAGTGTTGGTGACGCAAGGCTGCTTTATCTCACGAGCTGGATTCATACGCTTAACTGGACTTTGCATCCAAGTTGGGGAGGTGCTTACTCCTCCACAGTTGGCGGGACCAGCCTTCATTCTAGAGAGTATTTCTTAGTAAATGGCACCCCAAATGGCCCTTTCCTTGTGGCCTGGAGTCCAAACTGGGATGTCTGACACCTTTGGCTAGACCTCCTGAAAACCCACCGCTGTTGGCCTTTTGTAATCAACAGCCAGGACGGGAGCTGTTTGTAGGGCAGTGCTGGGCACCTATTTACATATTGCAATCTGGCCGGCAAGAGAATATTGGATCTTCAGGAAAAGAAGGGAAAAAAAAACAACCACTATTAATTACAGTGTATTGCAGGGAAAAATACAAAATGAGGTCCTCAGATGAGTTTCACTTGGTTATCTCTCCTACAAATTACAACTGGGAAAAAAATGAATTTGAGTTAAGTGCCAAGTTCCATTAAGTAATTAAGAGGAGTGGGGCTTCCCTGGTGGTGCAGTGGTTAAGAACCCACCTGCCAATGCAGGGGACACAAGTTCAAGCCCTGGCCCGGGAAGATCCCACATGCCGCGGAGCAGCTAAGCCCGCGTGCCACAACTACTGAGCCTGCGTGCCACAACTACTGAAGCCCACGCGCCTAGAGCCCGTGCTCCGCAACAAAGACAAGCCACCGCAATGAGAAGCCCGCGCACCGCAATGAAGAGCAGCCCCCGCTCGCCGCAGCTAGAGAAAGCCCGCGCGCAGCAATGAAGGCCCAATGCAGCCAAAAATAAATAAATAAATAATCAATTTTATTTTTAAAGATCAAGAGGAGTAATTTTCATTAAAAGAGAAAAGACACAGCAATTATCAATAATTTTTCACTTAATGCCGACTCTCCATGGTCCTGTAATCTGCATTTACAACATCCAGGAACGACGGAAAGAGGATTTTTTTCGTGCATTTCATTCTCACCATGGTGTGTGAACATGCAGGCCAGTCCGTTCTTGGAGGCGGGCAGGGTAGAAATGATAAGCGAACAAATGTGGAGAACAGAGCTGGTTATCGGTCTCTGCCTAGGAAGTCACAGTGTGGCCCGCTAGATATTTTTATTGAGCTTTAATGGAGAGCAAACTTTACTCTTTATCAGCTCTTGCTGAGTGAGCACTGAAAGCTTTCTGAAACGCAGGGACCGACGTGGGGCCTGAGCTGTCTCTACCTCCCGGGATCAGTGGGTGAACCATTAAGATGAATTCTCCCCCGTAACGCTTCATTGTCTGCTTTGCACCCCCACAGCCACTGGCTTAAAGCATTACCAAAAAATACTGTTGTTGGTTTCAAAGAAATGTGAGTGCCGAGCGCCAGGCGCCTCTGCAGGGGTCCCCAGGGTTTTCTGGCAAAGAGGCTGACTGCGGGGGGGTGGGGGGGTTCCCGACAATGACCCAGCCGGATCTCGCTGTGCGTCAGGACTCCGCTACTGCAGGCGTCAGGGTGATGCACTGTGCTTCCCCCAGTATGTCGCCTGGGAGTTACTTGTTGGAGTTGAAGAGGAATAGTCCACAGTAAGTCCCTTCAGCAAGGACTGACATCGCACCTTCTTTCCGGGCAGTTTCCCATGAGTTGAGGATGCTGGCTCTGCCACTTGGGCTTCTTGAAATAAGATTTCAGGCTCTACTGGCTTTTGTGCAAACAGACAAGACCCCCCAGTGAGACAATGTGCTTGTTGGGCTCTTATATTACAGCAGTTGCTTTGGGAATGCTGGCCGTTTCAACACAGCGTTTGCTGCATGTTATTTTCACATGCTTTTCATACTCCAATAGTGGGGGACACACGCTCTCGAACTTGGTTGAATCTTAGGTTCTTTTGGCTTTTGAAGCATAAGGAAAAATCAGAGGTATTTTGTTTTTGTCGTTGTTGATGCTGTTAAAATTCCAGCTCTCCTGAGATTTTGAAAAACTGTTATCACTAGGACCAAGTCTCAACTTAAGAGCCCCTATTTTTAGACTCTTTTCTTTTCAGGGTTGCTAGACCCTGGAATCTAGTGTGTGGAGTGGGAGGAGACCTAAACGTTGGAGCACTTGATTTGCATAAAACCCTCCATGTTTTGTGTTGATTTCATCATCTGATGGGCGAGGAAACGGAGACTCTGGGATAGGACGTGCGTTGCCCGAGGTCTGGCGGGGGAGGAGGAGGAGGAGGGGAACTGGTGAACACGCATCCCTGAGCAGCAGGGTCCCTTCGACAAGTCAGTCCGGGGCATTCAGACTGACGATCCCACAAAGGGAAGAAGAGTCAGAGCACACGTAAAATGGGCTCCTAAGTACCAAGGGCCACGCTTGCTCCTCCTTGCAACTTGACCTAAGGGCAGGTCACCCCATCGAGCTGGCAGAGGTGGAGAGTGACACCAAGGCCTGACGGCGTCCCTGCCCTCCGTCAGGGTAATTTCACCTGACTTCGGTTCGGCCGGTAATGGGGACGAGTGATGACAGAGAAAGAGGTCATTTCTCACCTGCCACGTCTTGCCTTGCCACCTTCAGGAAGGCGGTACGGCCCGGGGGGTGAGGACACGGGCCCAGGAGCCAGCCGGCGGGGGCCCGGAGCCTGGCTTTGCTTCACCGCCTCATTTAATCCTCGTTTAGAGGATTAAGTGATACTGACACATGTAAAGCACATGAGCCAGTGTCTGGCATAGAAGGGCACTCATCCTGGGTGACCGGGATGGGGCTCGATGATAATAATCTGGTCGCTTGGCGCTCAGTCGACCTGCATGACAGGTGTGACTGGCCCCTAAAATGACGACTCTTTATGTTTGTACTGTTCATTATAGTGTTGTCCTTGACGCTTGGAAGGTGTTTGTATTAGTTGGGGGCTGCTGTAACAACCCCCCAAATGTCAGTGGCCTCATACGGTACACATTCCTTGCTCCTGTGAATATCAAACATGGGTGTCCCTATTCCGTGGCTGGCTTTCTTCCTTTGGAGGAAAAGACCGATTATTCAGAGACCTAGGCTTCTCCCATCTCGTCTCACCACCCACTAGGGCCGAGTCCTCGGTTTCCAGCTGGTGGAAGAGGAGGCAGCAGAGAATTCCCACTCATTGCCTAAAAGCTGCGAGGAAGCCCCTGACCCTCAACCGTCGCAGGAACCCTGGCTGTTTGGGCTGTGAGCCCCAGCCCCAGCCCCGGGGTCGCCGTGAGGCCCTATGTATTGATGTTGCCGTAAGCCAAGGATCACAGGCCCTCATGTCTTAGTCTGCAAGGGCCGCTTTAACAAAGAACCACGGACTGGGGGCTTAAACAGTCTACTGTCTCCCACTGCTGCTGGCTAGAAGCCCAAGGTCAAGGTGTTGGCAGGGTTGGTTCCTTCTGAGGGCTGAGAATCTGTCCCAGGCCTCTCTCCCAGCTTCTGCAGTTTGCCGGCCATCTTGGCCTTCCTTGGCCTGTAGAAGCGTTAACCTGATCTCTGTGTTCCCCCTCACATGGCATCCCCCTGCGTGCACGTCTTTGTCCACACTTCTCCTTTTTATAAGGGCACCGGTTGTCCTGGACTAGGAGTCCACCCCACCCCACCATGACCTCTTCCTAACTTAGCTCGTGACATCTGCAACACAATGCCACAGGAAACCCTCATTCCAAATAAGGTCACCCTCTCAGGCGCTGGGGGTTAGGATTTCAACAAATGAATCTTGGGGGACACAATTCAACCCGTAACACCTCGTTACCTTCGTGGCTTTCAGCAAGCCAGTGACTTCCATGTTTCCGTAATAAAGTGGACAAATACACATCAACAAGGAAGGAAGTAGTCGTGGACAACGTAATTTAGTGTAGGAGACAACATTATTCTTTGAGGGACACGTCTCTTCTTGCAGGTATTTGATGTCTGGACAGTGAGGTGTCGGCCACCTTCTCTCAGCAGGAAATGCACTGGTGATAACTGCACGAATTACCCGTGAGCCTTTAGTTAGGACGCTGATGGCTACAAGGCAGGAAGCTTGACGCTCACTTTTCACATGACTGACTACTGACCTTGTAGCCTTAGGACAGGAGACAACGCCACCCCTTTCTTCTAATTCTGTGTTCATAAATGTCTCCATGACCTTCCCCACTGTATGGCTTTCACACTGAGGGGTGTAGGAATAGTTTCCTACTTAGAGGATGTGCCAGAGGCCCAGAGCCAAGCGTCCTGGTATGCTAACAGCAACACGATGGCCACACTAGAGTGCCAGATTATTTGCTGGTAAGTCATGTATGAGAACCAGTTGTACTGACATGATCATACAGAAGGACATTCAGAGGTACTCGGTGAGAGTGTTTTAAATATGAAATGTGGAAATGCTACATCTAAAGCAAGCTTTAAAAATGGCATCCTATTTCTCAGAGCCTAATACTCAAGTAGAAGATGGAAATCTCAGTGTGTAACCATTTTTTATTTTTATATTATTACAAGAAAAACATTGACCATTTGCTGTGGTAGATGCGATTTGGAAGGATTTAGTTAATCCTCACAAAAGTTCTGTGAGGTAAGTGATATTATACTCATTTTTTACAGGTGAGAAAACTGAATTTAGAAACTGGCAAGGTAGTAGAACTCCAAAACTTTTCCCATTGTACATGCTGCTAGAGTACGTAGAAATTACGCCTTAATTTTTTTCGAATTTTTGTTTTGGAAACTGTGTGCCACTGAATTTCTCACTTGGTTAATTTAGGGAGGAGCCAACCAAATTAGGATCCACTAAAGAGGACCCAACACATTATCAGATGACTTGACTGATTTGACTACATTTGTTGTGGCCAACATGTACACCAGCTCAAACTTAAAACCCAGCAATGTCACTTTTTCTGTTTCACCCGCAGAGTTAATTCACAAAGGCACTTGTTACCAAATGCCTTCTTGAGACGCTGAATCCTGAAACTGGCAATACTGACCACTGAAGAAGAAACCAGGTGACAAGCCTTTAAAAGTGAAAGACAAAATAGAGAACACATTGCAGAAGATGCCTGCCAAGTACAGGTATTTTGCAACCAAGAAAGTTTTTGAGCTCTTTTTTCCCTGATGCTATGTCATTGATCGGGATAGAGTAGGATAATCAAATAGTCAGTTTAGAAATCCCACTAAGGGATTAAAGACAGAGAGGGAATTTTAAGGGAGTTTGGGAGACTGTGTAAGCTAATGACCACTCAAGAGAAGAATCCAGTAACCTAGCAACGATCTACACTACCTTAAGGAAGACAGGTACCTCCAAGTGCCGGGCACACTCAAGCCACAAACCCTGATAGTTAAAGCACAAGACAAAAGACATGGGGTCTGAATGTTGTTACATGAAGTCAGGGAGTGAATCATCCTTTAAGAATAGCATTTCTGCGTGTAGCCAAGACAGAAATATAGGTGAAAAGGAAAGAAACTAGGTGAAAGGGGACATTATACTGAAACCTGAGATTAATTACCATATTTTAGTCTATGTTACTACCCTTTTGCTAATATAAATATGAATTAAATAGCGCCATGACAGCCCTGGTCAAACCATACAGAGTCACAGGAGGAGCTAATGATGTAAGCCTTGACGTTTGCCTGAGAATGAGGAAGAAGGTGGTCTTCTCCCCTCCCCACTTTTTCTTGGATGATAAAGCTGTAGCCCTCTTGGTTCTCAGGGCTCCGTTTCCTTGCCAGCCGGCTTGTATCTCTCACAAGCGTCCTATGCTAACAGACTCACTCTTTGCCTCACACCGACTTCCTTCTGCAACCAGACAAAAGTACCTGAGCTTCAGTTAAGTCCTAACACCAGGTGAGAGGTTTTAATTAAAAGACAGTGGGGGGCTTCCCTGGTGGCGCAGTGGTTGAGAATCCGCCTGCCGATGCAGGGGACACGGGTTCGTGCCCTGGTCCGGGAAGATCCCACATGCCGCGGAGCAACTAAGCCCGTGAGCCATGGCCGCTGAGCCTGTGCGTCCGGAGCCTGTGCTCCGCAACGGGAGAGGCCACAACAGTGAGAGGCCCGCATACCGCAAAAAAAAAAAAAAAAAAAAAAAAAAAAGACAGTGGGTTCGCGTCCACATCTGAGATGCAGGGGGTGGTTGAGTCCCATTCAGAGTTTTGGCTGGGTTCGAGTCCCTCCCGAGAAGGACTGCGTTTTCAACATCAAGTCTTGACCCAAACAGTGTACCTTTTATTGGGTCTGGCACAGCACGCTGAGCTGAATGCGTTTCCCACTGCTCTCTGAATATTGACGGTGGCAGAGAGCATTTCCAATGAGAAAAAGGCGTATTGTTACTGCCCTGTAAATGGGACAGGCAGGGCGCGGGCACAGGCACAGGTGAGGAGGGCCTTCAGGGCATCTCTGGGTGTGGGGAGGGGGGCGCCCTCCCCGCTATCCCGTCCCCGCCACCGGTCCCAGCTCCAGCTTCTCGCCCATTCCCGCCCACCCTTGCCCTTCCAGGTTGGCGTTTCCCAGGGACGTAGTACCTACAGGGTTTTATCCAGACCTCTCTGGTGGAATAGCTCTTTCCTTTTCTTCTCCCCACCCCCCCATATATGTGACAAATACGTAAGCTATGAAGCAAAACCAAAGGAATCCTCACCAATCAACCACCCACTTAAAGCAAGGGCCGTAACCCGTGTGTGCGCTCCCTCGAGATCACCAATATCGTGAATTTCCCCCACCCCCCGCTTTGTAGTTCCACCATGTCCTCGTCGCCCCAACTGGCGAGAGGGAGGCAAGTGGAGGCAGCTGGGCCACAGCTTGGGTTCCGGCTCCCAGAGACGCTGCCCCGGCTGGTAATTTACGGCATTCAGGCAACAACTGCAGGAGTTTGAAAACAGGCCGCCGCCGACGCCGACGCCGCCGACGCCGCCGCGCAAGCGCGTTGGCGGCCGGCGGGGCGACGCAGGTGGGTGGCGTCATCGGCAGGCGCGATCCCGAGGCAAGTGATTAAGGCGCTGGGAAAGCAGCGGCGGCGAGAGCGTCTCGGGACAGCATGAGCGGCTGCGGGTTCTTCTTGCGCTCGGCGGCGGCGGCGCGCCTGTGCCGTGCCCTGGTGGCCTTCACCGCGAGTCGGCGGCCGCTGCGCACCAGTCCACCGAGCCAAGCTTTCGCCAAGGAGCTCTTCCTGGGCAAAATCGAGAAGGTAACGGCGAGCCCTGGCCGGCCATTGCCCTTCCTCCTCGCCTTTAGTCCCCACACCTGCCTCAGAAACGCACCTGCGGGCGGGCGTGCTAATCCTGTGACTCTGAGGAGCTATGGTGTTGACCTGTGTTCGAACTAACGCCTGCCGGGACACGCTGAGAAACCCTAGGCGAGGTGGTCCCTAAGTGATCCTCAACTCGGCGCTCCGGCCGCGAACTGGGGGGGCGGGAGGGGGTTTCCTGTTTGCTAAGCACAGCCCAGACCATGCCGCTCTTCCCTCTGTTGGCTTCCACGGCCGAGGCTCAACGCCTCACCCCACCTTTCAGGTTCCCCAGAAGCCCGGCTCAAAGGTGCCTTCCCCGCCCGTCCCTTCCACGGGTCGCACGACCTAGTGTTACTAAGCACTCACCGGACTCTTATATTATAAGTCAGAAGACTTGGATTTGACCTTGACTCTATGACTTTGAGTCCCAGTTCTTTCGGCCTTAAAACGGAGCTTGCGATGTGTCTGCGTCTCAGATGTGTTGTAACGAGACGTATATACGCGGAAACGCTTTTTAAACTGTTAAGATGCGGTAGAGATTCGTGAAGCAGCAGAATGATTAGTCGGTGCTGGCGTCAACACCTGCTAGTCTTGTGACCTTGGGCGAATAACTCCTGTGAAGTGCCTCAGTGCTCTCATACAGAAAATAGGAGTAAAAACAGCCCTCGCCCCCTCCTACAGGTGGCCCGCAAGCCAAAGAAAAATGTGGGTAAAGTGCTTTGAGCTTGGCCGCGATGTTGGCTGATTCTGTATTACTTGAGGAGTTATTCCCTGGTTTTTCTCGGACATTCTCTAAGGTCGTCAGGCATTACAGATGCAGACGCTCTGACTGGAGTGGTTTGCCCTGCCAGAAGTACGAAGCTAGGTCTTAAAGTTAGGGAAGCCGTTTCCTCCAGAACCTGGGGCTGTGTGGTGCTCTGTCGTGGGACCTCCGTGGCTCCCAGCAGCTTGGGGAAGAAAGAACACACATTTTTCTGTAACCGACCAGGGTTTTGGGCCTTCCCCAAGAAATAGAAATTTACTAGAGGCCAGACACGAAATTCAGGCAAGGCTTTATCGGGGCCTCTGCTGCAGCAGGAGGGAGCAAGAACAGCATGTTCCCTTGCTCGCTCAATCCCCGGGGTGACGGGGGCGGTGGGGGGGCAAACTTGTTTCTTATATGGGGTGAGGGTAGAAACGTGTCCAGGGTTCAGGCCGGAGGGGTGGCTTAGGTGTTTTTTCCACCCCTTAGGTGGTGGTGTGTGCATGGGGCATGTGGGGTACCTTGGTTTTGCTCCAGGCTCTTCAAAAGTGGCAGTTGGTTTGGTTTTTTTTCTTTTTTTTTTTTTTTTTGGTCTTTTTGTAACTGTTGGATCCAGAATTTGCCCCAACTGCGCATGCTCGCAGTTATTTTTAATCCCATACAGTTTCTTTGTGTTTTCTTGCTCAAGGAGAGGTGTGTCCAGATGCAATGATTGCAGCACTGCAGCAGAGTCCCAGGTCCCAGCCTGTCTCATTTCATGCTCCTCTTTCTCCAAACCTATGGCGCCACCTCCCCCATCCTCACTCTCACCTGTTGGCTTTGCTTCCTGTTTCACTGACAAATTACACACAGTCAGGTAAGAACTTCTACCCCACGCTTACCCCCTCCTCCCCACGTGTGTGCCCATGTGGTCTGCGTTCTCTGCATTGATGTGGGGGAACCGTCCACTCCCAGCAAAGGCCAACTGTACCCCAAGCTTTCTCAGCTACTCAAGGACATTGATTCTTTCTTGGATCCTTGACAAGTCCAAACATTAGACAACATTTCCAACCAGCTCAGTCGGAGTTTAAGTTTTCTAAGGTTTGGTATGTGGACTTCTCTTTTCATCTACAAGCATTCCTCTGATAATCTAATTCAGTATCATGCTGTCAGTATCCTGAAGATGCACATTTATTTCTCCAGCTGAGATTGCTCCCCTGAACTCCATACTCTTCATATCTACCTTTCTACCCAAAAGCTACACTTGGATGTCACTAGGCATCGCCGGTCTAGCCCACCCAAAGCTGAGCTCCTGGTCTCTCCACCCAGTCATGTCTTTCTTTCCTCCTGCTCTTCTTCTTGTGTTTTTTTTTTTTTTTTTTTGTGGTACGCGGGCCTCTCACTGCTGTGGCCTCTCCCGCTGTGGAGCACAGGCTCAGCGGCCACGACTCACGGGCCCAGCCGCTCCGCGGCACGTGGGATCCTCCCGGACCGGGGCACGAACCCGCGTCCCCTGCGTCGGCAGGCGGATTCTCAACCACCGCGCCACCGGGGAAACCTCCTCCTGCTCTTCTTATCAGAGAGGGTGGTGACCCTGCTGTTCCACTTGTTCAGGTCAAATACCTGGAGTCAGCTGTGACACCTCCTGTTCTCATAATCCACATCTCATCCGACAGCAAGTCCCATTTTCTCTATGTTCAGGTTCTATTTAGAATCTGACAGCTTTTAAGCACTTCCACCGGTACCTCCCTGGTTCAGGCAGACATCGTCTCTCTCAGCACTGTTGGGGTTTGAGCAGCAACGTTGTATCTGAGATGCTTAGAATCTCAGAATAGAAGGAGACCTTCTTGATCACGCAGGCCGGCAGCTGTCCCCCGGCCTCAGTTGGACCCAGGCTGTTCCTGAGAGCACCCCCAGGGCTGCTGCAGGGACCAGTGGGGGAGTCAGGTGGGAGGGATCTGGGTGACTTTTCTCCCCGTTCACAGCCTCAGCCGGAGCAGCTTGGCTTGCGTCTGTTTTGCATATTTGGTTTCTGCGCTGGATTTATTTGAAAAACCGGTGGTACTTTCAAAAATTTGGAAAGTGCTGATGAAATTGACCCCACCACCCATGAGGCACCCCACTTAGACTCTGAACGCTGCCATCAGAGGTTTGTTCTCACATGTGCTCGAGATCTCTCTGCTGGGGACACTTGTCCTTTGGTTGCTGCTGAGGCCACCTGGCTCGCAGCCTGTTCTCTCCTCTCACCTGGCTGCTCGCTGGTACCAGAATCATCTCCCTCTAACACAGCCATTGCACCAGGCCCAGGTGAGCCCGTGCAGGCCGGCGCAGTGGATGTGGCCTCTACATTTGGCTAAAGAGCCAGCTTTGTTCTAAGCGGCTGCGGGGTGGTGACGGCTCAGCGTAATTTCCTTGTAGACCACCTTAGGGGCAGGGTCGAAGGTGGCCTGGAGGCAGGGCTTCCTTTAAGTTTGGGCATGGTACCCACCTATCACCTGTACAGGTGGCCGGAGAGAAGAAAGTAGATTTGGGAGCCTGTAACTCGAGTGGCTGATTATTTACAGGGCTGGAGAGGAGACAGGACTCCTCTGCTTTGAAGACCTTTCTCAAGACGCCTGGTGAGAGGTGCTGTGAGGAGAGGCAGGGCTCCTGGGGGCAGCTTAGGGCCTGGGACGTCACTTCTCAGCAGGTGTCGGTCAAATCCAGATACTTGGGTCGCGCCGGCAGCTAATGGCGGGGTGGAGCCCCAAAGCCAGAAGGCACAGCGGGATGATTTTAGGCAGCGTATATAGCGATGGCCTGGTTGGGAATCCCGGGTCAGCTGGAAACATCGTCCACTCCTCTGTCAGTGTGAGGTAGACTTGAAGTGGAGTCGCTTTCCAGGCTGTGGGGTCAGGAGCAGAGCCAGTACCCGTTACAGATCATTGCAGCGATTCCGTGTTTAGGACGCCGCATCTCCTTTGAGCCTCACAGCTGCATCCTGAGGCGTCACCTGCAGCAGGAGAGAAGCTGACCCCGAGAAGGGGAGTGACTTGCCCGTCACACCTCTAAGAATCGGCAGAGCCAGGGCTGCGTTCCGGTGGGTCTGGCTCCTCAGCACGCGGCGGGGGGATCGTCAGGCGGGGCGGGCGGGTGCTCGAGCGAGCAGCCAGGTGGGAGCCCGGCGAGATGTCAGAGCCGTGACCGCAGTACGTCCTTGCCGGCGGCGGCGTCTTCGAGCTCGCAGGATAACTGAGGTGGACTTCTGTGTTTTGGTAAAGAGCTTGCTCATCCGTGGTCCTCACAACGACCTTGAGTAAACATTACGTGCTCATCATAGGTGAGAAAACGGCAGTGTGGACAGGTGATGGGACGCGACTACGGCTGCCCAGTTAGTAAGCTGCAAATCAGGGCCCACACTGGGGCTTGAAAGGTTATTCCAGGCTCCCTGCTCCATGGGGCAAGCTGACCAGCATTAGGAACAGTTTGGGGTCAGGGAGGAGGATGAACCAAGGTGCTGGAGTCTAACGCCATTCCGTGTGTTAAGCCCCTTCTGAAGTTTGCTTTCGGTTCCTTCAGCGAGGAAGGCCCTGCCAGCCGGCGTGGAAACCAGCAAGCCTTCTTCCTTCCCTTTCGGCTGATACGGCCACTACGGGAGGTTGCCAAAAACTAACTTTTTGCTACATGTTTCTCATTTTTAGAAAGAAGTTTTCCCATTTCCAGAAGTCAGCCAAGAGGAACTTAATGAAATTAATCAGTTTGTGGGACCTGTAGAAAAATTCTTCACTGAAGAGGGTATGTATGATTTTCTTTATCGTTACCGGTTTCCATTTTAATGGCAATGCTTTGATATTTATATTAGAAGCAGTGTACATTAATCATGGAGAAATAGTACTATCGACCTATTTTGCTTAAAAGATCATTCCAGGGCTTCCCTGGCAGTGCGGTGGTTAAGAATCTGCCTGCCAATGCAGGGGACACGGGTTTGAGCCCTGGTCCGGGGAGACCCCCCATTGCCGCGGAGCATCTAAGCCCGTGCGCCACAACTACTGAGCCTGCGCTCTGGGGCCCGTGCTCCACAATAAGCGAAGCTACCGCGGTGAGAAGCCTGCGCACTGCAACAGAGAGTGGCCCCTGCTCGCCGCAACTAGAGAAAAGCCGGCTCGCTGCAACGAAGACCCAACGCTGCCAAAAATAAATAAATACATAAATCCAGCTGCTCTTTAATTATATGATATCTAGTTCAGTGCCTTTTTTTTTTTTTTTTTTGGTGGGGGGGGGCTGCATGTGGGAACCAGTTGCCTGACCAGGGATTGAACCCAGGCCCCCTGCATTGGGAGCACAGAGTTTAAGCCACTGGAACGCCAGGGAAGTCCCTACTTTAGTGCTTCTTTTTTTTTTTTTTTTTTTTTCGGTATGCGGGCCTCTCACTGTTGTGGCCTCTCCCGTTGCGGAGCACAGGCTCCGGACGCGCAGGCTCAGCGGCCATGGCTCACGGGCCCAGCCGCTCCGCGGCACGTGGGATCCTCCCGGGCCGGGGCACAAACCCGTGTCTCCTGCATCGGCAGGCGGATTCTCAACCACTGCGCCACCAGGGAAGCCCTTTAGTGCTTCTTAATGTATCTGTGGTGAAGGACTACTTTAAACATTTCAAGCTATTGCAGGCTGACACTTTTGTAAAATACAATAAAAATGAACAATTAGAAAAATGGAATGTAAAAAACATGCAAAATACATCAATCACGTGCTTGGTTGTGTGGCAATGTAAAATTGCTGTAAATGTTTCTGAAGGTTTACTCTTGACTTCTGTACTTAGCTTGTTAGGAACCAGGGATGATCTAGGGACCAGAGCATAGGTTGAGGGCACCAGTGTGGAGTGCAGGGTCCCTCACGCAGGGGTCACTGCCCTTAGCGAGGGAAGTGACCTCTGCCTACGGGAGTCCCTTGGGGAGTTGAGCAATGACAGATTGACAGCAGTGCTTCCCCTCTGCTCAGGACCCCAAGGAGTTTTGTTTGTGTGGGTTTTATCTATCATCTGGTGCCTTTTTACAAAGTAAAACTGAGGAATTTTTAAAATGCTGTGTTCGTTTATTACTTCACTTAAAAATAATAAGCCCATCACATGTTAACATAAACAATGTCTTTTTTCAGTTATTAAACTATTTATTTTATTGGAGTGTAGTTGATTTATAATGCATTAGTTTCAAGCGTACGGCAAAGTGTTTCAGTTATACATATGTTCATTCTTTTTCAGATTCTTTTATGATATAGGTTATCACAGATTACTTTTTTAACAAGATTTTATTTATTTATTGTTTATAAATTTATTTATTTATTTTTTGGCCGCGTTGGGTGTTTGTTGCTGCGCACGGGCTTTCTCTAGTTGCGGCGAGCGGGGGCTGCTCATTGCGGTGGCTTCTCTTGTTGTGGAGCATAGGCTGTAGGCCCGCAGGCTTCAGTAGTTGTGGCTCACGGGCTCAGTAGTTGTAGCGAGCGGGCTTAGCTGCTCCGTGGCATGTGGGATCTTCCCAGACCAGGGCTCAAACCTGTGTTCCCTGCATTGGCAAACAGATTCTTAACCCCTGGCCATCAGGAAAAGCCTATAACAGATTTTTGTGTAGAGTTCCCTGTGCTATGCAGTAGGTCCTTGTTGGTTCTCTATCTTATATACAGTAGTGTGTGTATGTTAATCCCAGCCTCCTAATTTATCCCTCCCTCCCGCGTTTCCCCTTTGGTGACTTTGTTTGCGATAGCTGTAGGTCTGTTTCTGTTTTGTAAGTTCATTTGTATCATTTTTTAAAAATTAGGTTCCATATAAGAGTGATATTTGTCTTTGTCTGACTTACTGGACTTCGTATGATAATCTCTGGGTCCGTCCATGTTGCTGCAAATGGCATTATTTCATTTTTAGTCATATTTCATTGTATATTACTGAGCAATATCCCATTGTATGTGTATATTCCATTGTATATGTATATTCCATTGTATATGTGTACCACATCTTTTTTTTTTTTTTTAAGAAGATGTTGGGGGTAGGAGTTTATTAATTTGTTTATTTATTTTTGCTGTGTTGGGTCTTCGTTTCTGTGCGAGGGCTTTCTCTGGTTTTGGCAAGCGGGGGCCACTCTTCATCGCGGTGCGCGGGCCTCTCACTCTCGCGGCCTCTCTTCTTGCAGAGCACAGGCTCCAGACGCGCAGGCTCAGCAGTTGTGGCTCACGGGCCCAGTTGCTCTGCAGGATGTGGGATCCTCCCAGACCAGGGCTCGAACCCGTGCCCCCTGCATTAGCAGGCAGACTCTCAACTATTGCAACACCAGGGAAGCCCCGACACATTTTTTTTTTTAAAAATAAGTTTATTTATTTGTTTATGGCTTCGTTGGGTTGTCATTGCTGCGTGCGGGCTTTCTCTAGTTGCGGTGAGCGGGGGCTACTCTTCGTTACGGTGCGTGGGCTTCTCATTGCGGTGGCTTCTCTTGTTGTGGAGCATGGGCTCTAGCCTCACGGGCTTCAGTAGTTGTGGCACGTGGCCTCAGTAGTTGTGGCACGTGGCCTCAGTAGTTGTGGCACAGGGGCTTAGTTGCTCCGCGGCATGTGGGATCTTCCCGGACCAGGGATCGAACCCTGCTGTGTGTCTTCTGCATTGGCAGGCGGATTCTTAACCACTGCACCACCAGGGAAGTCCACTACATCTTTATCCATTCCTCTGTTGTTGGACATTTTGGTTGCTTCCATGTCTTGGCTATTGTAAATAGTGCTGCAATGAATAAACAGTGTTTTTGATGAAGAGTGGCATTGTTTTACAGTTTTGCAAATTTTTTGGCTTATTGGAGGACAGCTGGATTCTTCTATCTGTTTCTACATTTAATCTGTGATACAAACCACATAGGCCCTGGAAGACTCCACTGTAGGCTCATGACAGAACTAGGATTAAAAAGGCAAAGATGCATCTTTCTTTTATTAAAATAGTTTTCTTCTGTGGACCCCCTGGAAGTCTGGCGGGTCCCCTGGGCACCGTTTGAGAACTGCTGATCTACAGAGCTATCATATTTCTAGTTTTAAAAGCTCCTGAGTTGTGTATAGATATGTTTTGTTTCTATTCTATTTTTGTTCTAGTGGTTATCTTACTACTACTACCTATTTTTAGTTCCTTGGTTCCTTGTTCTTCTATTTATACTTACTATCTGGTTTGTCAGGCTTTTTTATTTTCTTCCAATTTTTATTGAGGTATAATTAATTTACAATAAATTGCATGTATTTAAAGTGTACAGTTTGATAAATTTTGACATGTAAACATTACTGCCAAGGAATCATCAGCACAATTAATGTAATAAACATACCCGTTACCTCTAAGAGTTTTTTTTTCAAAGTTTAACAATTAAAATTTATTATTAAACTTTAAAAAAATTATCATTCATTTACACAGTTGTGTTAGTTTCAGGTGTACAGCACAGTGATGCAGATATATATATATATATATATATTGTTTTTCAGATTCTTTTCCCTTATAGGTTGTTACAAAGTACTGAGTGTAGTTCCCTGGGCTGTATGGTAGGCCCTTGTTGCTTAGCTGTATTGTGTATAGTCGTGTGTAGGTGTTACTCCCAACCTCCTAATTTATCCCTCTCCACACCTTTCCTCTTTGGTAACCATAAGATTGTTTTCTATGTCTGAGAGTCCCTTTCTGCTTTGTAAATAGGTCTTTTTTTTTCCTTTTTTAATTGAAGTATAGTTGACTTACAATGCTGTGCCAGTGTCTGCTGTACAGCAAAGTGACTCAGCTATACGCATATATAGGTTCTTGTTTAATATTGTTTTCCATTATGGTATATCACAGAATATTGAATATAGTTCCCTGTGCTATATGTAGGACCTTGTTCTTTCTCCATTCTATATGTAATAGTTTGCATCTACCAACCCCAAACTCCCAGTTCACCTCTACCCGCCACCGCTGCGCTCGGGCAACCACAGGTCTGTTCTCTATGTCTGTGAGTCTGTTTCTATTTCGTAGATAGGCTCATTTGTGCCATATCTTAGATTCCCCATATAAGCGATATCATACGGTATTTGTCTTTCTTATTTGGACTTAACTTCACTTAGTATGATAATCTCTAGTTGTACCTATGTTGCTGCAAATGGCATTATTTCATTCTTTTTTATGGCTGAGTAGTTTTCCATTGTATACATGTACCACATCTTGATCCATTCGTCTGTCAGTGGACATTCAGGTTGTTTCCATGTCTTGGCTATTGTGAATAGTGCTGCTATGAACATAAGGGTGCATGTATCTTTCTGGATTAGAGTTTTGTCTGGATATATTCCCAGGTGTGGGATTGCTGGATCATACGTTAATTCTATTTTTCGTTTTCTGAGGGACCTCCATACTGTTCTCCATAGTGGCTGCACCAATTTACATTCCCACCGACAGTGTGGGAGGGTTCCCTTTTCTCCACACCCTCTCCAGCATTTGTCATTTGTAAACTTTTTAAGGATCGCCATTCTGACCAGTGTGAGGTGGTACCTCATTGTAGTTTGATTTGCATTTCTCTAATGATTAGAGATGTTGAGCATCTTTTCATGTGCCTACTGGCCAGCTGTGTGTCTTGTTTGAAGAAATGTCTTTTTAGGTCTTCTGTCCATTTTTTGCTTGGATTGTTTTTTTGTTGTTGAGTTGTATGAGCTGTTTGTATATTTTGGAGATTAAGCCCTTGTCAGTGCCATCATTGCAAATATTTTCTCCCATTCCATAGGTTGTCTTTTCTTTCTTTTTTATGGTTTCCTTTGCTGTGCAAAAGCTTGTAAGTTTGATTAGGGCCTGTTTGTTTATTTTTGGTTTTCTTTCTGTTGCCTTGGGAGACTGACCTAAGAAAACATTGGTAGGCTTTATGTCAGAGAATGTTTTGCCTGTGAACTCCTTCTAGGAGTTCTGTGGTGTCATGTCTCATGTTTAAGTCTTTAAGCCATTTTGAGTTTATTTTTGTGTATGGTGTGAGGTTGTGTTCTACATTGATTTACATGCAGCTGTCAAACTTTCCCAGTACCACTTGCTGAAGAGAAAGTCTTTTTCCCATTTTATATTCTTGCATCCTTTGTCGAAAATTAGTTCACCATAGGTGTCTGGGTTTACTTTTGGGCTTTCTATTCTGTTCCATTGATCCGTATGTCTTTTTTTGTACCAATAACACATTGTTTTGATTACTGTAGTTTTGTTTTGTTTTTTAAAAAAATATTTATTTATTTGGCTGCACCAGGTCTTAGTTACAGCACGCAGGATCTTTGTTGTGGCATACGGGATCTTTAGTTGTGGCCTGTGGGATCTTTAGTTGCAGCATGCAGGACTTAGTTGCACCATGCAAACTCTCAGTTGCAGCATGTGGGATCTAGTTCCCTGACCAGGGATCGAACCCAGGCCCCCTGCATTGGGAGCGTGGAGTCTTAGCCCCTGGACCACCAGGGAAGACCCTGTAGTTTTGTAGTATTGTCTGAAGTCTGGGAGAGTTATGCCTCCTGTTTGTTTTTCCCCCCCTCAGGATTGCTCTGGCAATTCTGGGTCTTTTATGGGTCCATATAGATTTTTGGATTATTCTACTTCTGTGAAAAGTGTCATGGGTAATTTGATAGGGATCGCATTAAATCTGTAGATTGCTTTGGGTAGTATTGCTATTTTAGCAATATTAATTCTTCCAATCCAAGAGTGTGGGATATCTTTCCATTTCTTTGAATCCTCTTTTATTTCCTTTATTAATGTTTTATAGTTCTCAGCATGTAAGTCTTTCACCTCCTTGGTCAGGTTTATTCCTAGGTGTTTTTTTTTTTTTTAATTGGTGCAATTTTAAATGGTAGTTTTTTTTTTTTTTTTTTACATTGCCTTTCTGGTATTTCATTGTTAGTGTAAAGGGATGCAACCAATTTCTGAATGTTTATCTGGTATCCTGCTACTTTGCTGAATTCATTTATTAGATCTGGTAGTTTTTGTGTAGAGTCCTTAAGAGTTATCTATATATAGTATCATGTCATCTGCATGTACTGACAGTTTTACCTCTTCCCTTCCAATATGGATGCCTTTTATTTCTTTTTCTTGTCTGAAGTCTTTCAGCTTTTCACCGTTGAGTATTATATTGGCTGTTTGTATTATATTGGGATTTCTCATAAATGGGTTTTATTATGTTGAGATATGTTCTCTCTATTCCCACTTCGGTAAGAGTTTTTATCATGAATGGATGCTGACTTTTGTCAAATGCTTTTTCTGCATCTATTGAGGTGATCATGTGGTTTTTTACTTTTCTTTTATTAATTTGTATTACATTGATTTGCATATGTTGAAGCATCCTTGTGAACCTGGGATGAATCCCACTTGCTCATGGTGTATGATCTTTTTTATCTGTTGTTGGATTTGGTTTGCTAATATCTTGTTGAGAATTTTTGCATCTATATTCATCAAAGATATTGACCTGTAATTTCCTTTTTTTGGTGGTATCTTTGTCTGGTTTTGATATCAGGGTGATTGTGGCTTCACAGAATGTCTTTGGGAGTGTTCCCTCCTCTGCAGTCTTTTGGAAGAGTTTGAGAAGAATCCGTGTAAGTTCTTTGTATGTTTGGTAGAATTCATCTGTGAAGCCATAGGGTCCTGCACTTTTGTTTGTAGGAAGTTTTTTTTTTTTTTTTTTTTGCGGTACGCGGGCCTCTCACTGTTGTGGCCCCTCCCGCTGCGGAGCACAGGCTCCGGACACGCAGGCCCAGCGGCCATGGCTCACAGGCCCAGCCGCTCCACGGCATGTGGGATCTTCCCAGACCAGGGCACGAACCCGTGTCTCCTGCATCGGCAGGCGGACTCTCAACCACTGCGCCACCAGGGAAGCCCTGTAGCAAGTTTTTTTTATTACCGATTCTATTTCTCTTCTAGTGATCGTTCTGTTCAAATTATCTATTTCTTCTTGATTAAATTTGGTGGGCTGTATGTTTCTAGAAAATTGTCCATTTCTTCTAGGTTGTCAAATTTGTTGATGTGTAATTGTTCACGATATTCTCGTACGGTCTTTTGTATTTCTGCAATATCAGTTGAGATTTCTTCTTTTTCATTTCTTCTTTAGTTGGGTTCTCTGTCTTTTCTTGGTGAGCGTGACCAGAGGTTTGTCAGTTTTGTTTACCCTTTCAAAGAACCAGCTCCTACTTTTGTTGATTGTTTTTCTATTTTTAAAAAATCTCTAATTTGTTTATTTTCTCCCTGATCTTTATTATTTCCTTCCTTCTACTGATGTAAGGTTTAGTTTGTTCTTCTTTTTCTAATTCTTTTTAGGTTGTAGGTTAGGTTGTTTACTTGAGATTTTTCTTATTTTTTGATGAAGGCCTGTATCTCTATGAACTTCCCTCTAAGAACTGCTTTTGCTACATCCCATAGACTTTGCATAGTTGTTTTTTCCTTGTTGTTTGTCTCAAGGTATTTTTAAATTTTCTTTTTAATTTCCTTATTGACCCATTGGTGTTTTAGTAGCATGGTATTATTTTGTCTCCATGTAATCTTTTTTCTCGTTTCTTTTCCTGTTATTGATTTCTAGTTTCATGCCATTGTGGTCAGAGAAGATGCTTTAAATAATTTCTGTACTCCTATTAAATTGGTTGAGTTTAGTTTTGTGCCCTAGGATGTGGTCAGTCCTAGAGAATGTTCTGTGTACGCTTGAAATGAATGTATATTCGGGTTTTTTTGATGTAGTGTCCTGAAAATATCAATTAAGTCTAACTGTTCTGTTGTATCATTTAGGACCTCTGTTGCCTTATTGATTCTGTCTGGACAAGATCTGTCCATTGATGTGAATGGGGTATTAAAGTCTTCTACTATTGTATTCCTATCCATTCTCCCTTTATGTCTGTTAGTGTTTGTTGTATGTATGGGTGGTCCTATATTAGGTGCATATATGTTGATGAGTGTAAAATCCTCTTCCTGTACTGATCTTGTTATTATATAGTGTCCTTCTTTATCTTTCTCTATAGCGTTTGCTTTTATCTATTTTATCTGATATGAGTATTGTAAATCATGCTTTCTTGTCGTTTCATTTTATTTTATTTTTTATTTTTATTTTTATTTTTATTTTTATTTTTTTTTTTTGCGGTACGCGGGCCTCTCACTGTTGTGGCCTCTCCCGTTGCGGAGCACAGGCTCCGGACGCGCAGGCCTAGCGGCCATGGCTCATGGGCTTAGTTGCTCCGCGGCATGTGGGATCTTCCCAGACCAGGGCACGAACCCGTGTCTCCTGCATCGGCAGGCGGATTCTCAACCACTGCGCCACCAGGGAAGCCCTGTCGTTTCATTTTACATGAAATGTATTTTACCATCCCCTCACTTTCAGTCTGTGTGTTTGCCCTCAGGTGGGTCTCTGGTAGGCAGCATATGGTAGGCTCTTGTTTATTTTTATCCAGTTTGCCAGTCTGTCTTTTTTTTTTTTTTTTTTTTGCGGTATGCGGGCCTCTCACTGTTGTGGCGTCTCCCGTTGCGGAGCACAGGCTCCGGACCGCGCAGGCTCAGCGGCCATGGCTCACGGGCCCAGCTGCTCCGCGCTATGTGGGATCTTCCCAGACTGGGGCACGAACCTGTGTCCCCTGCATCGGCAGGTGGACTCTCAACTGCTGTGCCACCAGGGAAGCCCTGCCAGTCTGTCGTTTGATTGGAGCATTTAGTCCATTGACATTTAAGGTAATTACTGTCACATAAGTATTTATTGCCATTTCAAACCTTGTTTCTTCTTTGTTCCCTTTTCTTTTTTTCTTTTTGTGGTTTGATGATTTCCTTTTATGCTTGTGTTTTCCTCTCCTAGGTTCTTGTGAATCTGTCGTATGTGTTTGATTTGTGGTTGCCCTGTTTCTCAAGTGTTATATGTTAACCCTTTCCTGTACCTGCTTTCTTTAGACTGATAGTCATAAAGGCTCAAACACATTCCAAACATAAAGAATCTGCATTTTCTTTACTCCCCTTCCCCACATTTTGTGATTTTGATGTCCCTTTTTGCATCTTCATGTTTATCCTTTTGCTGTTCGTCGTGTTTATCACTGCTCGCACAAATAGGTTTTTTTTCTTTTCTTTTTGATCTGTATACTGGCTAATTTAAGTGATTTACTTCCAATTGTGATTTCCTCTTTCCTATTTCTTCTTCCTTCTTTTCTGTTTAGAGATGATGACCTTTCAGTATTTCTTTTAGGATAGGTTTAGTATTGCTGTATTTTTAGTTTTTGGTTGTCTGAGAAATTCTTTATTTCTCCTCCTATTCTTTTTTTTTTTTTTTTTTTGCGGTACGCGGGCCTCTCGCTGCCGTGGCCTCTCCCGTTGCGGAGCACGGGCTCCGGACGTGCAGGCTCAGCGGCCACGGCTCACGGGCCCAGCTGCTCCGTGGCATGTGGGATCTTCCCGGACCGGGGCACGAACCCGTGTCCCCTGCATCGGCAGGCGGACTCTCAACTACTGCGCCACCAGGGAAGCCCTCTCCTCCTATTCTAAATGATAATCTTGCTGGGTAGAGTATTCTAGGCTGCAGATTTTTCTCTTTCAAGACTTTGAATATATTTTGCCACTCCCTTCTGGCCTGCAGTGTGTTTTTGTAGAGAAATCAGCTGATAGCCTTATGGGGGTTCCTTTGTAAAGAAATGTTTGTTTTCCTCTTGCTGCCCTTAGAATCCTCTCTTTAACTTTTGCCACTTTTATTATAATATGTCTTGGTGTAGGTCTGTTTGGGTTCAACTTGTGTGGGACCCTCTGTGCTTCCTGTATCTGGATATGTTTCCTTCTTTAGGTTTGGGAAGTTTTTCGCCATAATTTCTTCAAATACATTTTCAATTCCCTTTTCTTTTTCTTCTCCTTCTGGAATTCCTATTATGTGTAGATTGACCCACTTTATATTATCTCATAGGTCTCTTACATTTCTTTCATTTTTTTGCATGTGGTTCCTTGTTTGCTGTTTCGATTGGGTAATTTCCATTAGTCTGTCTTCCAGGTCACTTATTCTCTCTTCTGCATTATTCATTCTGCTCTTCATTGCCTTGAGCTTGGCTTTTGTCTCGGCAAATGAGTTTTCTAACTTTTCTTGGGTCCTTCTTATAGTTTCCAGTTCATTTTTACGGTAATCTGAATTTCTGTCAATAACCTTTCTTAATTCCTTCAGTATTTTCATTATCTCCTTCCTGAACTCATTTTCTTTTTTTTTTTTTTTTTTTTTTTTTTTAATTTGGCTGTGCTGGGTCTTCGTTGAGCCATGCGGGATCTTTTAGTTGTGGCATGGGGAATCTTTAGTTGCAGCATGCTAACTCTTAGTTGTGGCATGTGGGATCTAATTCCCTGACCAGGGATTGAACCCAGGCCCCCTACGTTAGGAGCATGGAGTCTTAGCCAGTGGGCCACCAGGTAAGTCCCTTGGTGTCTATTAGACTGAAGAGGTCTGTTTCATTGTTCCTTCAGGGGGATTTTCTTGGTCTTTTAACTGAGAGTGATTCCTCTTCTTCTTCATTTTGCTTATATTTTTCTTAGTCTGTGAATCTAGGAGAAGCAGTTACCTACTGTAATCTTGGAGGGCCACTTATATGCAGGAGCGTCCCTTGTGTAGCTTGTGTGGGTTTAGTATTTTTTTTGGCCTGAGGGCAGTTTTTGATGTGGATGCTTGCTGTCTCTTCCCTCAGCATATGCTGGCCCACTTACCTTTGGTAGGGGCGTGCATGTACGCAGGTGCACAGCTCACGCGGGCTCCCGGGAAGCCGGGAGCAGTGGTTGGCTTCCGGCCACAGGTCCCTCCGCGGTGGTGATGGCGGGGCACGTGCCCCTGGGTGGTTGGCGCCAAGTCGCAAGGCCCTCGGCAGGGTGAGCCACGCAGGCTCCTGGGAAAGTGGGGGCGTTGATCTGCACCTGCTCCCGAGACCCTTGGCGGTGGCGGCGGCAGCAGCCTGCACCCACCTCTGGAGTCCAAGATGGCAGCTTGCTCCTGCCCTTGGAGCTCGCGTAGGAAGTGACCTGCCGCCTGCGAGCGTTCGGAGGAAGAAGCTCCTGTGCTGGGCCCGCCCCTCTCCTCGCACGGCCCCCAGCGGTGGTGCCTTGCCTCTCTGGCAGGCCCAGCCTTCTTCCTGGACTCCCTCAGTGCTGGCGCACTACACCCCAGCCCCCTCAGGCTGTCTTTATCCAGCCAATCCCAGTCCTTGCCCCAGGGTCTGACCTCAGTAGTCCGAGCCTCGGTACCCAGCCCCCACCTGCCCCGGTGGGTAGTGACAATTGTTTCAGGCTGGTGAGTGCCGGTCGGCACCAACCCTCTATGCAGGTCTCTTTCCACTTTGCCCGCTGCACCCCTGTTGCTGCACCCTCCTCCAAGGCTTTGGAGCTCACCCTCTGTCCCCACCAGTGAGGGGACTTCCCAGCGTGTGGAAACCTTTCTGCTTCACAGCTCCCTCCCAGAGGCGCAGGTCCCATCCTGATGGCTTTCTCTCTCTCTTTCTTTTTCTTTTTTTCCGTTGCTCTACCCAGTTACACGGAGATTTCCTTGCCCTTTTGTAAGTCTGAGGTCTTCTGCCGGCATTCAGTAGATGTTCTGTAAGAGTCGTTCCACATGTAGAAGCTTTTTTTAAAAATTTTAATTCATTTAGGGCTTCGCTGGTGGCGCAGTGGTTGAGAATCCGCCTGCCAATGCAGGGGACACGGGTTCGAGCCCCGGTCTGGGAGGATCCCACGTGCCGCGGACCGGCTGGGCCCGTGAGCTGTGGCCGCTGAGCCTGCGCGTCCGGAGCCTGTGCTCCGCAAAGGGAGAGGCCACAACAGTGAGAGGCCCACATACCACAAAAAAAAATAAAATTAAATTAAAATAAATAAATAAATAAATAAATAAATTTTAATTCATTTAAATTTTATTTTTTTAAGTTTTTTGAAAATTTTTTATTGTGGTAAAAGACACATAATAAAATTTAACTATCTTAATGATTTAGAAGTGTGCAGTTCAGTGATATTACGTACATTCGTGTTCTTGTGCAATCAGTCACCAGCATTCATTTTCAGAGCTCATTTCATCTTCAGAACCAAAAACTTGTACCCGTTAAACGTTACCTCCCATCACCCCTCTTCCCAGCCCCTGGCAACTCCCACCCACTTTCTGTCCCTAAGGGTGTGACTGCCTCACTGAAGTGGAATCACACAGGCTTGTCCTTTTATAACTGGCTTATTTCACAGCTTCGTGTCCTCAGGGTTCCTCGTGTTGTAGCGTGCGTCACCATCTCTTTTCCTTTTTAAGGCTGAGTGATGTTCCACGTATATATCTGTATCATAGTTACATATCGACATATCTGTTCACAAATCTATAACACCTATCCAATGCCTAGAGCCCGTGCTCCGCAACAAGAGAAGCCACCACAGTGAAGAGTAGCCTCCGCTTGCCACAACTAGAGAGAGTCTGTGTGCAGCAACAGAGACCCAACGCAGCCCAAGATTAATTAATTAATTAATTTTAAAAAATGAAAACACTAACCCAAAGAGGTTAATATGCACTCCGTGTTTATCGCAACATTATTCACGATAGCCAAGGTATAGAAACAACCTAGGTGTTCTCCAGTTGTTGAATGGATGAAGAATATTATTCATCCATGAGAAGGAAGTCCTGCCATTTGCAACAACATGGATGGACCTTGAGGATACTATGCTTAGTGTAATAAGTCAGAGAAAGACATGTATTGTGATAATCACTTATATGTGGAATCTAAAAAAGCTGAACTCCTAAAACAGTTGAATGAATATGTGATTACTAGGGGCTGGGGAATGGGGGAATTGGAGAGGTGTTGTTTAAGGGTATACACTTGGAACTGGTAGATAAGTGTATCCTGGAGATCTAATGTACGTTATTGTGAACACTGTACTGTAAATATCAAATGTGCTAACAGAATAGATCTTTTTTTTTTTTTTTTTTTTTTTTTTTTGCGGTATACGGGCCTCTCACTGTAGTGGCCTCTCCCGTTGCGGAGCACAGGCTCCGGACGCGCAGGCTCAGCGGCCACGGCTCACGGGCCCAGCCGCTCCGCGGCACGTGGGATCTTCCCGGACCGGGGCACGAACCCGTGTCCCCTGCATTGGCAGGCGGACTCTCAACCACTGCGCCACCAGGGAAGCCCCAGAATAGATCTTAATTTATTACCACCTCAGAAAGAAATGATAATTGTGTGATGTAGTAGAGGTATTAGCTAAGGCTGTGCTAGCAATCCTATTGCAATATATAAATGTATACAATCAACATGTTGTACACCTTGAACTTAGACGATGTTATACGTCAGATATGTTTCGATTAAGGAAGAAAGAGCAGACCCCAGGGATTCCGCGGGCGGTCCGGTGGTTAAGACTCCGTGCTCCCACTGCAGGGGGCGCAGGTTTGATCCCTGGTCGCGGAAGTGAAATCCCACATGCCACACAGCACAGCCAAAAAAGAAAAAGGAGCAAACCCTGGGAAGAGGGAAAATCTGATTTCCAAAGTTACCACACTATTAATTCACATGTCCAGTTTTCATCAAAAGCAGAGCAGAAAAGTATGACCCATTCGAAGAAAAAAAAAAAAAAAAAAGAACCAACAAAAAAACTCTTCCTGTAAAAGGCCTGACGGAGGATCTACTAGACAAAGACTTAAAAATAGCCACATCTTAAAGATGCTTAACTAACAAGACACGCAGGAAGTGAAGCATGTGCGAACAAAATGGAAATATCAATAAAGAGGTAGTAAACCTAAAAAGAAACAAAAGTGACACCTGGGAGCTGAAAAGTACAGTGACTGAAAGGAGGAGTTCACTAGAGAGATTCGAAGACAGGTTTGAGAAGGCAGAGGAATCAGGGAACTTGCTGATAGGATAATGGAAAATGATCAAGTCTGAAGAACAGGAAAAAAAAGGATTGAAGACAAGTGAACTTGAGGGACCTGTGGAACACTGTGTAATGCATACATATTGTAGGAGTCCCAGAAAGAGAAGAGAGACTATTTGAAGAAACGTTGGTTGAAAACTTCTCAAATTTCATGGAAGACATGTGAATATAAACATCCGAGAAGCTAAGCAAACTCCAAATAGGGTGAATCATAGAGACCTACACCAAGACACGTTATATAATCACACTGTCAGAAGACAAAGACCAAAAGAGTCTTGAGAGCTGTAAGAGAGAAGCGACAGACAAGGGATCCTCAATAAGATTATCAGTAGACTTCTCATCAGAAACTTTGGAGGTCAGAAGGCAGCGGGTCAATATATTCAAAGTGCTAAAAGGAAAAAATTCTCAACCAAGAATGTTGTATCTGGCAAACTGTCGTTTAAAAGTAAGGGAGAAATTAAGGCATTCCCAGATAAAAGCTGAGGGAGTTTGTTACCACTGGCTCTGCCCTACAAGAAATGCCCAGGACACTAGACAGTAACTCAAGTCCATGTAAAGAAATAAAGATCTCATTGAAGGTAAATACATGGGCAGGTATAAAACCGAGTATTATTGTAACAATGGTTTATAACTGTAGTTTTTGTTTTCTACTTGATTTAAGAGTCTAATATGTTTTTTAGAAAAACATCAGTCTAAAAGTTAGTATCAGGCTTCCCTGGTGGCACGGTGGTTGAGAATCCGCCTGCCGATGCAGGGGACACGGGTTCGTGCCCTGGTCCGGGAGGATCCCACGAGCCGCAGAGCGGCTGGGCCCGTGAGCCATGGCCGCTGAGCCTGCGCATCCGGAGCTTGTGTTCCGCAACGGGAGAGGCCACAACAGTGAGGCCCACGTACCACAAAAAAAATAAATAAATAAATGTTAGTATCACGGTAACTTTGTAACTCCACATTTTGTTCTCTAATAATTTAAGAGACTACAACTTGTTTGAAACAATTATGTTTTTGGACATGGTGCATAAGGATGTAATTTTGTGACAACAATAAAAGAAAAGGGTGGGTATGGAGCCTTTAAAGGAGCAGAATTTTCGTATGTTATTGAAGTTAAGGTGGTGTAAACTCCCATGAGAGTGTTATAACTTTGAGATGTTCAATGTGCTCCCCATGGTAACGACAAAGAAAATACCTAAAGAATATACATGAAAGCAAATGAGGGAGGAATTGAAATGTTTCACTGCAAAACATCAAGTAAAAAGAAGACAGTAATGCGAAAAAAAGATGGACAGAAAAGCTATATAAATAACAAAATGACAGAAGTCTTTCCTTATCACTAATTACTTTAAAAGTAAGTAGATTTGGGCTTCCCTGGTGGCGCAGTGGTTGAGAATCTGCCTGCCAATGCAGGGGACGCGGGTTCGAGCCCCGGTCTGGGAGGATTCCACATGCCGTGGAGCAACTAGGCCCGTGAGCCATAATTGCTGAGCCTGCGCGTCTGGAGCCTGTGCTCCGCAATGGGAGAGGCTGCGATGGTGAGAGGCCTGCGCGCCGCGATGAAGAGTGGCCCCCGCTTGCTACAGCTGGAGGAAGCCCTCGCACAGAAACGAAGACCCAACACAGCCCAATATAAAATAAATAAATAAATTTAAAAAAAAAAAAAAAAGTAAGTAGATTAAACTCTTCCATCAAAAGTCAGAAGTTGCCAGATATAAAAAACAATCCAGCTGTATCTTGTCTACAAGAGATTCAGTTTAGATCCAAAGACACAACCAGCTTAACAGATAAATGGGCAGACAAAATGCATATGCATACAATGGAATATCATTTAACCTCTCAGAGGAGGGAACTTTGGGCCAGCGCTGCAACACGGACCTTGAGGACATTACACGAAGTGAAATGAGCTGGTCAGAAAAGGACAACTACTGATTGATGTCACTTGTATGAAGTATTGCTACCGAGAGCAGTCAAATGCATAGAGACAGAAAGTAGTAGAATGGTGGTTGCCAGGGGTTTGGGGGGGAGGAATGGGGAGTTATTGTGTAATGAGCGCAGAGTTAACTGTTTTGAACGGTGAAACGAGTTCTGGAGATGGGTGGTGGTGATGGTTTCACAATAATGTGAATGTACATAATACTACTGAATTGCACACTTAAAACTGGCTAAGATAGTAAATTTTATGTGTATTTTGCCACAATATAAAAAAATGGAAGAAATCACTTATGTGAGGGTCTGCTTCCGAATCCTACTTGTCCATTTTGATGCAAATGTTACGTTGCCTCTTCTTTACTGAGCTTTGTAATAGGCTGAGACCCAGAACTGTCAGTCCGCCAGCCTTGTTCTTTCCTAGGCTCCTCGAGGCCCTTTGCATTTGCTTGTAAATTTTGGAATCAGCTTTTCAGCTTCTACAAAAAGGCCTTTGTGTGTTATGATTGGGGTTACAATAAATCTGTAAATCAGTTTGAGGGAGAATTGAGATTATAACAATACTGAATTTTCAAATGCACGATCGTGGGATTATCTCCCCATTTGTTTGATTCTTACATAATTCTCTCAGCAGCATTTTGTGTGTCATGGTCAGTGTATAGACCTTGGACATTTCTTTTTTCTTTTTTTCTTTTTTTTTTTTTGGCTGCATTGGGTCTTCATTGCTGTGTGCAGTCTTTCTCTAGTTGCGACGAGCGGGGGCTACTCTTCATTGCAGTGCATAGGCTTCTCGTGGTGGTTTCACTTGTTGAAGAGCACAGGCTTCAGTAGTTGCCGCATACTGGCTCAGTAGTTGCGGCATGCAGGCCCTAGAGCACATGGGCTTTAGTAGTTGCAGCGCGTGGGCTTCAGTAGTTGTGGCACGTGGGCTCTAGAGCGCAGGCTCAGTAGTTGTGGCACACAGGGTTGTTTGCTCTGCGGCACGTGGGATCTTCCCGGACCATGGATCAAACCCATGTCCCCTGCACGGGCAGGCGGATTCTTAACCACTGCGCCACCAGAGAAGTCCCAACCTTGGACAAATTTTGACAGAAGTTTCTGATGGTTTCTCAACTGATCCTTAATGTTTTTTTGATGGCTTGTAAAATGTATCCGTAAGTATTTAAAATTCTTTGACATTATCGTAAATGGTATTTTTTAAAATTCCAATTTCTGATTGTTCATTGTTTGTATATAGAAATACAGTTGATTTTTTACACATTATTTTTATAGTGGTATGGAAGTTCACTTTTTTCTGTATATACTTGTTTCTATTTCTGAAATTTTTCTTCATAATCTATATTTTATTTCATTAATAAAAGAAATTCACACTCATTTAAAGGAGATTTAGGAACTATAAACAAGATGAAAGAAAAATGTCACCCATTGTGTCACAGTGTTTATTGTTGAAAATCAGTTTTAGTTGAACTTAGCAGATGTGGGTGTTTTCGTGGGGATTTCTTAATTCAACCTCAGGGTTATTCCCATTAAATTTAATATGTATGCAATATAACATTTCATGATGACATTATTTGCTTTAAAAAAACTTTAGTTTGAGATAATTGTAGATTCACATGCAGTTGTAAGAAATCATTCAGAGATCAGTTATACCCTTCACCCAGTTTCCCCCAATGCCTCGCTTTATGGAGTGCCTCTTGCATAACCTCAGAACGTTTTCACGACCAGGAAATCGACATCAACCTTATTCAGATTTTGCTAGTTGTACGTTTACTGATTATGTATGTATGTACTTATGTAATTTTGTCATATATATATAGATTCATGTGATAAGCACCACAGTCGTGGTACAGAACAATTACACCACAAGAATCCCTCGTGAGTTCCTTTTATAGACGTAGCCACTTCTTGCCCTCTCCTCCCCAGCTTCTGGAAACCACTAGTCTGTTCTCCATTTTTATAATTTTGTTATTTCAAATATGTTATATTAATGGAACCATACAGTATATAAACTTTGGGATTGGCCTTTTTTACTCAGCCTAATTCTCCTGTAAGTTGCCGTGTATTGGTGGCTTGTTCTTTTTTATCGTTCGGTAGTTTTCCATGTTACGGGTTAACCCAGTTTGTTGAAATTCTGACGTTGAAGTACATCTTGGTTGTTTCCGGTTTTGAGGCTCTTACGAATAAAACTTCTGTGTACATTTGTGTACAAGCTTTGTGTGCACAGGTTTTCTGTTCTCTGGGATAAATGCCCAGGAGTGCAGTTGTTGGGCCCTGAGGCAGTTCTGTGTTTAATTATTTTCAAAGTGTGGGCTGTACCATGTTACGTTCCCAGCAGCAGTGTATGTGATCCAGTTTCTGGGCCTTTTTTGCCAGGATTTGGTGCTCTCACTGGTTTGGTTTTAAAAAAAAAAAATTGGCCATTCTGATAGATGTGGAGTGTTATCTCATGGTGGTTTTAATTTGCGTTTCCCTGATGCCCGATGATGTTGAACATTTTTTCATGTGTTTGGTTGTCCCCTGAATGTAGCCTCTTCAGTGGGTCCAGTTGGTTTTTGTATTATTGACCTTGTACGGTGCACCCTTCTTAAGCCCATCTTTTAGCTCTTGGCAACTTGTTTGGTCGTTCCCAGAGGGTTTAGTACATAGACAGTCACGTGGTTGGTGATGAGGGCAGTTACGTGTCTTCCTTTCCAGCCTGGTTTCCCTTTCTTTTCTTTGTTTAATTCAATGGCTGACATCTCTAGTATGTTGAATAGGAGTGGTCAGAGCCAACTTCCTTGCCTTGTGCCTGATTTTAGGGAGAAAACATTGTCTTTTACCATTAAGTATGAGTTAGCTGTACACTTTTTTGGACTGCCCTGTACCAGGTTAAGGAAGTTTCCCCTTATTTCTAGTCGGTTGCGTGTTTTCATCATAAATTGTATCGAATTGTGTCCAGTGTTTTCTTCTGCATCTGTGAAGATGATTATGCTTTTTTATTGTTTATTCTGTTGACGCGGTAAATTACATTGACTGGATTCTTTTTTTTTTTTTTTTTCTTTTTTTTTTTTTTTTTTTTTGCGGTATGCAGGCCTCTCACTGTTGTGGCCTCTCCCGTTGCGGAGCACAGGCTCCGGACGCGCAGGCCTGGCGGCCATGGCTCACGGGCTTAGTTGCTCCGCGGCATGTGGGATCTTCCCGGACCAGGGCACGAACCCGTGTCTCCTGCATCGGCAGGCGGATTCTCAACCACTGCGCCACCAGGGAAGCCCCATTGACTGGATTCTTAACACTGAACGACATTTACATTCCCAGGATGGTGCCCCTTGGTTGTGATATATCATCCTTTTTGGTATTGTTGGATTCACTCTGGACGATGTTAAGGGGACGTGACAGCTAAATACAGTTGGGATCCTGGATTGGGTCGCAGGAAAGAAATAGGGCGTTAAGGGACAAACTGGTGGACTTCAAATTAATTCTGTAACTTAGTAATATTGTATGAATGTCCATTTATTAATTTTGATAGTTTCCCCATGGTTCTATTAGCTTCTGTTAGGAGAAGCTGGATGAAGAGTATACGGGAGCCCTATACTATTTTTGTGACTTTTCTTTAAATCTAAAATTATGTGAAAATAAAACTTTAAAATAAAAATGAAAAAGTGATTTCTTATGGACAGCATAGTTGAATATTGTTTTTTTAATCCAATTTGACAGTGCTTTTTCCTTTTTAATTTTTAAAATAAATTTAATTATTTTATTTTCTTATTTTTGGCTGCATTGGGTCTTCGTTGCCGTGCACGGGCTTTCTCTAGTTGCGGCGAGCGGGGGCTACTCTTTGTTGCGGTGCACGGGCTTCTCATTGCGGTGGCTTCTCTTGTCGCGGAGCACGGGCTCTAGGTGCGTGCGCTTCAGTAGTTGTGGCTCATGGGCTGTAGAGCACAGGCTCAGTAGTTGTAGCACACGGGCTTCGTTGCTCCACAGCATGTAGGATATTCCCGGACCAGGGGCTCGAACCCATGTCCCCTGCATTGGCAGGCGGATTCTTAACCACTGTGCCATTAGGGAAGCCCCCCTTTTTTAAATTTATTATTTTTTTTGAGGTAACGTTGGTTTGTAACATTGTAAGTTTCCTGTGTACAACACTTATTCCTATTTCTGTGTATATTATGCCATACCACCCAAACTTCAGTTTCCATCTGTCGCCATACACTTGATCTCCTTTACCAATTCCACCCTCCCGCATTCTGTGCCTTTTAATTGGTTTTTGATATATGATTATTTTAATGTGATTATTGATATATATAGTTGGGTTTAATGTTATCATCTAGCTGTTTATTTGTCCCTTATTTTCTTTGATCTTTTTCCCTCTTTTCCTGCTTTTTTTTGGATTACTGGGGTATTTTTTATGATTCCATTTTATCTTTTTTGTTGGTTTATTAGTTATGCCTCTTGTGTTTTATAAGTGGTTGCTTTAGAATTTATAGTATGTAAACATATGCTATGTCTTATCCAAATCTGCTTTCAGCTAATATTATACCACTTCATGTATAGTGTAAGAACCTTACCTTTCTGCTTTCCCAGCCCATGTTCTGTTTCATACATTTTTTTTTTTTTTTTTTTTTTTTTTTTTTTTTTTTTTGCTGTACGTGGGCCTCTCACCGCCGTGGCCTCTCCCGTCGCGGAGCACAGGCTCCGGACGCGCAGGCGCAGCGGCCATGGCTCACGGGCTTAGTTGCACCGCGGCATGTGGGATCTTCCCGGACCAGGGCACGAACCCGCGTCCCCTGCATCGGCAGGCGGACCCTCAACCACTGCGCCACCAGGGAAGCCCTGTTTCATACATTTTATTTCTACATTCTTTATAAACCCTACAGTACTTTTTTTCTTTCTTTCTGTCTGTCTGTCTGTCTGTCATAAAATGTACATGGAATAAAATTTACCATTTTATGTATTGACCTCCTCTTGGTACCATCATTCTTCTGTGGGAGGGACTTCTTTTCACTTTTCTTGTGGTGCAGGTTTGCAGGCGTGAGGATCTACAGCTTTTATGTATCTGGAAAGTCTGTTTCATCAGAAAAGACTTCCGTGTTGACAACATTTTTCTTTAGCAGTCTCTTCTGATTTAGCATTGTTTCTGATGAGACCTCTGCTACCATAGTATCTTTGGTGTTTTTCATGCGTGTTTCTTTGTATCTGGCTGCTTTTAGGTGGTTTTAGAGAAATGGATATTAGTGCAGTTTTCTTCACTTTTTTCTCAGGGTTCTTTGAACTTCCTGGATCTGTGTGGTTTATAGTGTTTATCAACTTTGGTAAATTTTGGTCATTATTTCTTTAAACTTTGTTGTATCACCAACCATACCGCTTTCCCACACTGCTTCCTCCCTGCTCTCCTTTGGAGATGTTTTATATATATATATATAAAGCATGCGTGTCTGTACAAATGGCGTAGATAATGTATAAAGAGAGATATACATGTATTCGCTTGGGGTTGTCCCACAGCTCACTGGTGCTCTGTTGTTGTTGTTTTGTCTTTTTTATTTTGTATCGCTTTTATTATTATGTCTCATGTTCACTAATCTTCTTTTCCCCCCTGTATTTGGTCTGCTGTTAATCCAATCCAGTGTTTTTCAGCTTAAGCATTGTTTCATCTCTGGAAATTTGATTGGTGTCTTTATTTTTCCATGTCTCTCCTTAATATGCTCATATTTTCTTCCACATTTTTGAGCATTTGGAATTTGGTTATAATAACTTTTAAAAAATAAATTTATTTATTTTATTTATTTATTTTTGGCTGCGTTGGGTCTTCATTGCTGCACACGGGCTTTCTCTAACTGCGGCCAGCGGGGGCTACTCTTCGTTGCGGTGCGCGGGCTTCTCATTGCGGTGGCTTCTCTTGCTGTGGAGTACAGGCTGTAGGCGCGCAGGCTTCAGTAGTTGTGGCAGGCAGGCTCAGTAGTTGTGGTGCATGGGCTTAGTTGCTCCGCGGCATGTGGGATCTTCCTGTGCACAGGGCTCGAACCCGTGTCCCCTGCATTGGCAGGTGGATTCTCAACCGCTGCACCACCAGGGAAGCCCCTATAATAACTCATGTAATACCCTTGTCCACTGTCATCTTTGTTATTTGTAGGTCATGTTCAATTGATTGATTTTTCTTCTCATTATCACTCATATTTTCCTGCTTCTTCATGTGCCTGGTATTTTTCTGTTGGATGTCAGTCATTGTGGATTTTACATTATTGGTGCTGGGTGTGTGTGTCTGTGTGTGTCTGTGTGTGTGTGTGTGTGTGTGTGTGTGTGTGCGCGCGCGCTGGGTGTGTGTGTGTATATGGTCTTAAGCTTTGTTCCAGGGCACAATTAAGTTACTTGGAATAGTTTGATCCATTCGAGACTTGCCTTTAAATGTTGTCCGGAGGAGCAGAGAAGCCTGTAGGGCACTGTTTTTCAACTTTTTTTTACTGCTCTCTCTTCCCCCAGAGCCTTTTTAGACATCTTTTTACCTTAATCACATCCCTCTGTGAAGTTTTAATGCCACAGCTATATTATTATCTGTTTACGTTATACGTGTTGCTGTGCTTTATACATTAAAATATATTTTTTTGCTCCTCTTCTTCCAGAACTGTTTTCACCCCCTTGGGGGTGATGCTGCCCTGTTGAGAATGCCTGGTCTCGGGCTGATTCTTTGCTACTAGTAACACATGACTCTTCCTCCTTGTATCTAATACCCTGTATTCTAAGGCAGCAAGATAAATCCAGTGTCTGTATCTCCATCTTGAGGGAAGGAAGTCTTCCCAGATCCTGGCAGTTTCTTCAGAGTTGAACATCCCCTACCATACAGCCCAGCCACTGCACTCCAAAGTGAAATGAAAACATGTAGTTGCACCAAAACTTGAATATGAATGTTCACAGGATCTTTATTTCTAAGAGCCAAAAACTGAGAACCAACCAAATGTCCTTCAAGGGGTGAACAGATAAACAATTTTATACCCATACAGTAGGTACTGAACAATAGAAAGGAATGAAGTATTCATACCTGCAACAATAAGGATGAATTTCAAAATCATTAGGCCAGATTAGGCCAGATCAAAAAAGATGCCTTGTGATTCCATTTATCTAAAAACTCAAAAATGCAAACCAATCTATAGCCGAAAAGATTAGTGGTTGCCTGGAGATGGAGGTGGAGGGAAGGATTGATCACGGAGGGACTTGAGGACATTTCGGTGGAAAAGGAAATGCTTTTGTTGATTGTGGGAATGGTTCCATGGGTGAACAGATGTCAGAACTCAAAAAATTATTCTAAATATGTGCAGTTTATTGTGTGCCAATTATATATGTCAGTTGAATTGTAAAAGTTAAAAATGAGGGATTTGGGGAACCTATATTTCTCATTAGTGACCCACATGTATAAAAATTTATGAGCGTGATTATGGTTGTTTTTATGATTTATAATAGTGATGAAGTTTAATTTGTTGTCAGTTGATGAAAACACTTTTACTTGATTCATATAAAAGTGTGCAGTTGCAGGGCTCCCCTGGTGGCGCAGTGGTTGAGAGTCTGCCTGCCGATGCAGGGGACACGGGTTCGAGTCCTGGTCTGGGAAGATCCCACATGCCGCGGAGCAACTAAGCCCGTGAGCCACAACTACTGAGCCTGTGCGTCTGGAGCCTGCGCTCCACAACGGGAGAGGCCGTGACAGTGAGAGGCCCGCGCACCGCGATGAAGAGTGGCCCCCGCTCGCCGCATCTGGAGAAAGCCCTTGCACAGAAACGAAGACCCAACGCAGCCAAAACTAAATAAATAAAACTTTAAAAAGTGTGCAGTTGCAGACCTAATGCAGCGATGGTTGAGCTTTGCTGTGACGACTGTGTGTGTTGGTGGTAAACAGACTGACCTCAAGAACCTGTGGGCTCTGGGGAAAGGGTGTTGCTCTGATCACCGGCGGAGCTGGGTCCAGAAGCTGCCTAGAGTCCGGCTACGTAGCAAAACATTTTAGGGCAGTGCTGGCACTTGTGTGTTCATTGTCTAATTTTCTAGAAGGTACAGGTGATAAAACAAAAGTTCAAGCTTAGTAATAAATGCCTGCAGAGAAGTTTAGGTCTCATAAATGTATAGTTTCTGCAGTTTTATGTAGTGAATACACCCAGATCAAGAAACAGAACATTACCTGGTAGTGGTAATTTTCTGAAATGCAGTTCTTGCTGTGGGCGAATGAGGTAAAGTTGAACCAACATGATGCTGAATGACCACGGCTAGACAATTTCCAGTTCTGAAGTTTCTGACGCTGGGATTGTATAACATACAACAGTTGTTCTGTTTTCTTCTCTTTGTGTAAACATAGGTTATGTTTTGTTTAATCAGAATATTTCCTTTTGGCAGTGGACTCTCAAAAAATTGACCGGGAGGGAAAAATCCCACATGAAACTTTAGAGAAGCTGAAGAGGCTGGGGCTTTTTGGGATGCAAGTCCCAGAAGAATATGGTAAGTAAAGGAAACCACCACCCACCCAGTTTGGCTTTTAAGAAAACCCTCCGTATTTGTCAAAAAAAGCGTTCTGTTCCAGAAAGGTGGCCTTTGAAAATGCATGAAGTCCAAGGTCAGGCTGTAAAACCTCCCTTTGTGGGTTAAATCCAGGGTGGCTGGCTGGTGAGTGTGTGGCCTAAGAGGCTTTTCAGCCGGAAGAGCTATCCAGTTCTGTGCCTTCCTGCTCGGAGGTGGGGAGGGACCCTGCAGGATGTCTGTGCTCTCTGGGTCCCCTGGGTGGGGGAGAGGGGGTGGGTATCACCTCCGGCCACCTCGGGCCGGTGCAGCGTGGTCTCCACTGTGAAGCCCTTTGGTCTCTGTGGCGGAGGAGCTGCCGCAGTCCCTCCGGTGCTTTTGTGGGTAGGGAAGGTCTCGCGGTGCGCGCCCAGGGGCCAGGGCCCAGCGGCCAAAGGGGTGGGCGCACAGCTGTGGGGCGCGGGCCGCCTCGGGGATGGGGCTCTGGCCTCGGGAGCCTTCGAGCAGGCCCGTTGTCCTCTGGGCCGTGCCCGTTGCTGTTGGAGGTTTACAGTGAAAGGCCCTGCCTTCCCCCCGGATCCTCGCCCGGTGGCCGTGCCCTGTTAGACTGAGCCCGTCATGCAGCTTGGGTGTCTCCTGCCTGATCTAGGGGTGGTCCTCTCAGCTCTGTGGGAGTAAGGGGACGGGCACAGAGTGTGAGAGGGAGGAGGAGGGACCAACCGTCCCCCGCGAGCACTGGCCCGAACGCACGTCCCTGGATTTTCACTCTCGAGATCTTTTGACGAAGATGTGTGGCCTTCGCCCCGCACCCCCTGCTCTCAGAGCCCTCCCGCCGAGCCCCGGCTCCCTCAGGACAGGGTCAGCGGTTTGCACCCGAGAGCTGTGGGTGGTATGTGACGTCCGGGTACGTTCTCCCAGGCAGGCTGTGGGTGAGGCCTGCACGGCGAGGCCCGGACGCGGGAGCTGTCCTTGACGTTCTGCCTCCGCGCACCCCACCCCACAGCTGCCTGTGCAGGAAGTCCCGCCGGGACCTAGCCTGCAGCTGCTCCAGTCTGAGACGAAACGTGAAAAGTTAGAACAGACGAGTTTGACGCCTGATTTCCTTAACTTAGAGGCAGATTTTAATCAGGTTAAATCTTCGTTGATGTGTGTGTCTGTCGCAGAGTATTAAGCTGTTAAAGGACGTCTCCTCCTTGTCCTCCTATGAAATCCCTCTCACCGCATTTCCGAATGTACGGAAGACTACAGTCTGTGCAGAAAACTCGCGACAGCTGCTGCTGCTGCTTCCCCCGGGTGGCGGGGTGCAGCACAGGCCTCTTGGGGGAGCCACACCTGCCGCCTCTGGCTGGGGACAGGGGACTGAGCTCTCCCCAGACCTCGAGACCTGTCGGTGTCACTTGTGGGTGACCCGCAGGCCCCGGGGAACTGTCTGCCGTAAGGTGGGGGCCGCGTCGAATATTAGAATAGAGACCAGGTGGGGCTGACCCACAGAGCGGGTTGGTGTCATGAGCTGAGAAAAATAAGTGTTTGGAGAAAACAGATAGCGGAGGAAGGCTGGCAGACACAGCCAGGTTGGTGGTTGTACCCGTTTCCCCTTCAGAATCATTAGGAATCTACTTCTTGACCGATGAGAAGCAGCAGTTAAGTTCTCCTCCAGATAATTCCTGTGTAAAATTGGAATATGTCTTTTTGCATCTCTGTGTTTTATGCCAGCACGTGTGTGTGTGTGGGGTGTGTGTGTGGGGGGTGTGTGTGTGTGTGTGTGTGTGTGTGTGTGTGTGTGGTTGCACAAATCTATCCCTTATTCCTGTTTTATGTCCCCTTCTTGGGCGTGAAAATGCTCTTTTCTTTCATGAGATGCCAGTGGTCACATTTGGGGCTATTTCATTGTCCTTCCTTTTTCTAAATCCTGGGGAAGTTAAGGCGACAGCAACCTTATGTTCTCGCCCAACACATTTTCGGGAATTGTCCGCAGTCCCGGAGTGTTCTGAAGGCTGGCTGGAAGCCGCCATCCCGGAGGAGAGGCCTTTCCACCCGCAGCCGGGTTTCCGCCCCCAGTTCCCTGGCTCCCCCTGGGCGTTTCCGGCCCCTCAGCCCCTCCCCCGTCGCGCAGTCTCCACCCGCCTGTCATCTGTCCCCATTGCTTGTCCTCCCCCCATGATTTTTCTGATACTTTCATGGGGAATAAAATCGTGTTTTCTTTTTTTGAACAAGCAACACTGCCTTCAGTATGTGAAACAAGTAGGAGCACACAAGCGTTTTGATTGAAAGCGGCACGCTGACGGGTGCCGCAGGGCCCTGGCCTTCCCTGGGTCCCCGCTGAGCGCAGGGGGCGCTGCGCACCCCTGCAGGGACTCGGCCCTCCCCTTGTGTGAAAGGCGCCCCCTGCAGCTGGGCCGCGCGTGACCTTCGGCCCCGGGGCGGCGCACACAAGGCCACCCCGCCACCACCGGAAGTTGAAGATAATATATATGCGGAATACCCGAGTTCAGCGGAGTCTGTGTTTTTAGTGTTTTCTCTTTTTGCTCCTACAACACCGACTCCTTCCGAGGGTGACTTTGACCCCCGACCCCGGGTGGGCATTTGGCAACATCTGTAGACATTTATGTTGTCAGAACTGCGGAGGAGGGGGAAGTACTGACATCTAGCGGGCAGAGGTCAAGGATGCCACCCCACGTCCTACAGCACACGGGGCGCCCCTGCGACAGAAGGACCCAGCCCCGGATGCCAGTATCCCAGGCGGAGAGACCTTTCCTGGAGGCCGCGAGATACCGGGGGTGGGATGCGGAATGGGGTTCACGTCTGTGAAGCCCAAGGTCTGTGATAGGAGATGTTCACGGCATTTCAAGTAACTTTATGTAGGTTTAGGTGTCTATACATTTTTGTATTAAATATTACATTTTTATATTAAAATATACACTTGTATATGCTTATATGCCTAGAAAAAGTCAGAAAGGGTGTACACAAAAATGCTCTTTCTGAGTGATAGGTTTATGAGTAATTTCTATTTCCTTTGTACCATTCTGTGTTGTGATTTTTTTAAAATGGTGAGCTGACTTGACTTTATAAAGCCACTTGCCTTTCCTGGGAGGAATTTGGGGCTGGAGCGTAAGGGAAGCCGGACTGTTTCTGCCCTAGGTGGCCTGGGCCTCTCCAACACCATGTACGCGCGGCTGGGGGAGATCATCAGCCTGGACGGCTCCATCGCCGTGACGCTGGCGGCACACCAGGCCATCGGCCTCAAGGTCAGGGCTCCGGGTTTCTGCGCTGGCGAGGGGGCGGCCGGCCGGCTCAGTGTCTCGGAGGGAGGCCCGCTGTCCTGCAGCCTCTGTACCGTGCTCAGTGCCCTTCGGTGGCCCTGTCCTTCCTTTTGAAACCTCCTCCTGCCCCGTCGGCTCTGACCCATCCTTCCAGGCCCAGGTCAGATGCTGCTGCCTCCATGGAGCCTGCCTTCACCGCGGGCTGGAGGTGTGACCCCGCCTCTTGATTGGCTCCCTCGGGGCCTGAGCGTGTCCCCCCTGCTGCTGGCACCTGTCCTCCTGCTCCGCTGGGCTTGGAGTCTTTCAGGGCAGGTCCAGGGGCCCACAGCTCATTCCCTGGGTGGTTCTTGCTCAGCGTAGAAACCGAGGGGGCTGAGTGCACGGCAGGCTTGGCGCCCGGGCGTGGCGCTGCCCAAGCACCAGCTGTGGCTCCAGCCACCCGGCCCCGGCCACCCTGCCGGGAGGTGGAAAAACTGCCGGAAAGACTGAGGCCCTCCCTGGAGCTGTGCTTGGGGGTCTCCCTGGCAGCCCAGCTCCCCAGACCCCCCGGCAGCTCCCCACTTTTTACTGTGGCTGCCAGCTCTTGCGCGAAGGAAGCGCGTTCCAGAGGGGGCCGTGTTCTGCAAGCACGTCTCCCACACTTGTCTCTTGCCGCCGCTGAAAGCAGCCCTTGTGTGTCGCCAGGGCATCATCTTGGCCGGCAGCGAGGAGCAGAAGGCCAGGTACCTGCCCACGCTGGCTTCCGGGGAGCGCGTGGCCGCCTTCTGCCTGACGGAGCCAGCCAGGTCAGCCCCGCGCGCCGCACACGGCTTCAGGGCCCCGGGGCTTTCTCTGAAGAGGGCTGGCTGGCTGCTGCCCTCCCTGAAGACTTCCGGGGAGTCGAGTCCGCAGCTTTGCTCACCCATTCTCTTCACGCTCTCTTACCTTTACCTTACTCCTCTTTCCTGGTGACCTTTACAAATGAGATAACATGGCTGACAGCACCTGCAGTTTTTTTTGTGCTTTGCAACCCTCCTTATATACAGTAATGCGTTCAGGCTTCACAGCGACTTTTAGGGTATGACGGGCGGGTGGTGTTGTCCCCACTTTACAGGCTGTGAACTGAGGTTCAGTGAGATGGGGTGATGAGCCCCGAGTCTCACAGCTGCCGTGATGGCAAGTCCGTTATCCAGCCCCTTTCCATCCTGCTTCCCCACCTGGGGACCCGGGCCCCCGGCACGCGCCTTGCGGGAGCTGAGAGCCCGTGTGAGCCGGCGTTTTCCGTGTCTAGGCCTCCCAGACGTTGTCACTGCCGCCCTTTCCCCCGGTGTGACAGGGCACGGTTGGCCACATCCACCGCGCCACCCGTTTGCAGAGGTGAAGTTTTCCTGAAGCCCGCCCGCCCGTCTACAGATGGTCTGTGGCTGCACAGCTGAATGTATCTATTGGCCGTGGCCCTGTGTTTTCCGTGGGGCCGGAAAACCGCTCTGCTCTGTCTCCAGCGTTACCCCTCAGCCGCATATTTCTGTCCCTGCAGTGGGAGCGACGCCGCCTCCATCCGGACCAGGGCCACGTTGAGTGAAGATAAGAAACACTACCTCCTCAACGGCTCCAAGGTACCGCCGCGTGGCCTCCGTCCCGACCTTCGCCACCACTCGCTGACCGCTCCCCACGCTCCGGGGGTCACAAAGGGCAGGCGCGCCACCCCTTAGCCGCCATCCTCGGGTGACGCACCTCCTCCTTTGGAAGAGGAAACGGTGGCTCCGGGGGGTCACGTGACCCACCACCATACCGTCCGCTTCGTGGCAGGATGGGAAGCAAGGTGTCCTGACTCCTGAGCCTGCAGGCCTCCGTAGTGCCGCCCCCCTCCCCCAGCTGCTCTCCTGTGTCCATTCTTTTAACTTTTTCTTGCACGGAATTTGAAACACCAAAGTTTAGCGTCGTGAGTGTCCGCCCCCGTCCCCCGGCTTCAGTGCTTCCTCCGTCACACTGCAGTTCTGGGTGGCAGCCGTGACGAGCTCAGCGCGCCTCTGCAGGACGGGCCTGAGAAGGTCACGGCGTACACTTAAACCTTGATCGCTTCCTACTCTCTGCTTAACGTTCAAACTTCCCTCATTGTCTCATACTTCTTTTTTACAAATAAGTTGCTTGAATTAAGATCCAAATAAGTTCTATATGGAGCAGTTTGTTGAGAAGTCTGTTCCCCCTCCGCCCTCCCCCCTCCCCTCTCCTCTCCCCTCCCCGTTTCCCTCACTCCTTTCTGCCTCCCTCCCACCCCCAGCTGTTCCATGCTGAGCCGGAGCTGCTTGACACACGCACAGACACACGTGCAGGGCCACCTGTGTCTCCTGGGGAAATCCGTGGTCTGGGGATGCTGGGTTGAGCCCGCCCTGGCCTGAGCTGTGATGGGCGGCTGGTGCCGAGGGTGGCCACTTTGTAGCAGTTTGGTTTTCTCTGGAGCCCTTTTGCCTTCTGTCCTCAGGTCTGGATCACCAATGGAGGACTGGCCAGTGTTTTTACTGTGTTTGCGAAGACAGAAGTTGTTGATTCTAACGGCTCAGCGAAGGACAAGGTCACAGCGTTCATCGTAGAGAGAGACTTTGGTGGAGTGACCAGCGGGAAACCCGAGGATAAGTTAGGCATTCGAGGCTCCGACAGTGAGTGGCACGTGCGCGCCTGTGTGTGTGTGAGCGGGAGCGACGTGGTGGGACTCTGTCTCGTTAAAAAGATGGCAGACGTCGAGATAGCACGAGACTTAGGTAGTTTTGTCTCCACCTGAGCGTTTGGCGACATCTCTCCGCATGTCGGGCAGTGACGACTTCAAGGTGAGGCCGTCGCCGCCTCGTGACGCTCAGCCTCGGGGGGAGGTGGTGCTGGGGGTCCTGGGTCAGCGTTGCAGTGCAGCAGACCCCCTTCTTTCCGGCCTGGGGCTCCTCCTTCCTCCCTTCTCCCTCCTCCCCACCCAGGCCCGGTCGGCACTCAGTCCGCTCGAGGCTGGTGTCCTGTAAGTGGCCCTCGGCCCACCCGGAGCTGCCCTGCCGTCCTCACGAGGCTCAGCCCCTTGGGTCCCTCAGCCCGGACTGTGGAGGGTCTGAATGCGTGAGCGAGTGAGCGCGTGAACCGCGTCCCCTGCGTGGGGGTCTGGGGTGGGGCGCTTCGTCCCCCTCAGCGGGGGCCCCGGGTGTCGTGTGTTCCAGCCTGCGAGGTCCACTTTGAGAACACCAGGGTGCCCGTGGGAAACGTCCTCGGAGAAGTTGGCGGCGGCTTTAAGGTGCGTTGCCCTGTGTGTGCTGACCTCTGTTGCAGTCTCGTGTGCGTTGGCGCAGCTTCCCGTCACCTCCCTGCCGGCCGTGCGCTGGGCCGGGCGGGCCGGGCGGCCGTGCGTGGCTCTCTGTGGGGAGGTCCGCAGAGCGGAGAGAAGTCAGCCCTGGGAGGCGGGGCTGCGGCGGCACTCAGTCCCACCCTCCCTCGCGCAGGGGTCGAGTCCTCCCCCGGCCCGTGGAGGAAGCAGCCCAGTGGCCCTGCAGAGCTCAGGATGCGCAGCCCTGGGTCCTGAGTGCTTTACCCTGATTTTTTTTTTTCTTAAGAGTATTTTTTTTCGTAACAGGTAATTCACATGACAAAATTTACCATCTTCAAATGAATGCTGTGCTGGGTTTCAGTGTATTCACTCTGCTCGTGCGGCCATCTCCAAGGTCTAATTCTAGAACGTTGCCGTCACCCCAGCAAGACCTTACGCCATACTTGAGTCTCATTTGCCCTCTCCCAGACTTCGGCCGTCGCTGTTTCACTTTCTGCTTCTGTGGATCTGCCTGTTTTGTTTGTTTGTTTATGAATTTATTTTATTTTTGTCTTTGGCTGCGTTGGGTCTTCGTTTCTGTGCGCGGGCTTTCTGTAGTTGCGGCGAGCGGGGGCTACTCTTCGTTGTGGTGTGCGGGCTTCTCATTGCGGTGGCTTCTCTGGTTGCGGAGCACGGGCTCTAGGCGTGTGGGTTTCAGTAGTTGTGCCATGTGGGTTCAGTAGTTGTGGCTCACAGGCTCTAGAGCACAGGCTCAGTAGTTGTGGCGCACGGGCTTCGTTGCTCCGCGGCACGTGGGATCTTCCCGGACCAGGGCTCGAACCTGTGTCCCCTGCATTGGCAGGTGGATTCTTAACCACTGCGCCACCAGGCAGGCCCCATCTGCCTATGTTGAATGTTTCATTTAGATGGAATCCATGTGTGGTCTTTCTTGTGTGGCTTCTGTCACGCTGCATGTTTTCACGGTTTATCCAAGTCTAGCAGGTGTCACGCCTTCTTATAGCTGAGTAACGTTCCATCACGTGCATGGACCACGTTTTGTCCATCTGTCATCAGCAGATGGACATCTGGGTTGTTTCAGTTTGGGGCCATTTGAATAATGCTGCTGTGAACACTCACGTGCACGTTTTTGTGTGAACGCTGTTTTCCATTCTGTTGGGTACACACCTGGAAGAAATGGCGGGTCAAAATGGTGACTATATGTTTAGCTTTTCGAGGAACCGCCAGACTCTTTTCCACAACAGCCGCACCGTTTCACATTCCCGCCAGCAGTGCGCTAGGGTTCCATTTGCTCCACATCCTTGTCAGTAAGTGTGATTGTCCATTTAAAAAACTACAGCCATCCTCGTGGGTGTGAAGTGTATCTCGTTGTGGTTGGATTTGCATTTCCCTGATGATTAGTCGTGTTGAGCATCTTTTTATGCACTTATTGGCTATTTATCTCCTTTGCGTTTTGGGGATTTTTTAAATTTTATTGGGTTGGCCAAAAAGTTTCTTCGGTGTTTTCCATAAGATGGCTCTAGTAGCATTTAGTTGTCTTTAATTTCATTCGAAACAATTTTGCTAGATTGTATTTTGACGGCTGTTATATATCAGCATGAATTTTTTAATAAATTTATTTATTTTTATTTATTTATTTTTGGCTGTGTTGGGTCTTCGTCTCCGTGCGAGGGCTTTCTCTAGTTGGGGCGAGCGGGGGCCACTCTTCATCGCGGTGCGCGGGCCTCTCGCTGTCGCGGCCTCTCTTGTTGCGGAGCACAGGCTCCAGACACGCAGGCTCAGCAGTTGTGGCTCACGGGCCCAGCTGCTCCGCGGCATGTGGGATCCTCCGAGACCAGGGCTCGAACCCGTGTCCCCTTCGTTGGCAGGCAGATTCTCAACCACTGCGCCACCAGGGAAGCCCCAGCATGCATTTTTTAAAAAACTTATCAAAATTGGTGAATTTTGTGCAGCCACTTTAATATTGAGGGTGGAAGGAAAAAACAACATTTTGGGCATATTATGCTTCATTATTTCAGGAAAGGTAAAAACGCAACTGAAACACAAAAAAATATTTGTGCAGTGTATGGAGAAGGTCCTGTGACCGATCGAACGTGTCACAAGTGGTTTGCGAAGCTTGTGCTGGAGATTTTTCACTGGATGATGCTCCACGGTCGGGTAGACCGGTTGAAGTTGATCGATATCAATCGAGACATTAACTGAGAACAGTCAACGTTATACCACGAGAGCGATCGCCGACGTACTCAAAATATCCAAATCAAATGTTGAAAATCATCTGCACCAGCTTGGTTATCTTAATCGCTTCGATGTTTGGGGTCCACGTAAGTTAAGTGAGAAAAACCTTTTTGGCCATATTTCCACATGCGATTCTCTACTGGCACGTAATGAAAACATTCCATTTTCAAAACAAATTGTGACCGGCAATGAAAAGTGGATACTGTACAATAACGTGGGATGGAAGAGCTCGTGGGGCAAGTGAAATGGACCACCACCAACCACACCAAAGGCTGGTCTTCATCCAGAGAAGGTGATGTTGTGTACATGGCGGGATTGGAAGGGAGTCCTCTATTACGAGCTCCTTCCGGAAAACCAAACGATTAATTCCAACAAGTACTCTTCCCAGTTAGACCAAATGAAAGCAGCACTTGAAGAAAAGCATCCGGAATTAACAGAAAATGAATAATCTTCCATCAGGATAATGCAAGACCGCATGTTTCTCTGATGACCAGACAAAAACTTACAGCTTGGCTGCGAAGTTCTGATTCATCCTCCATATTCACCAGGCTTTGCACCTTCGGATTTCCATTTATTTTGGTCTTTACAAAATTCTCTTAACGGGAGAAATTTCAGTTCCCTGGAACACTGTAAAAGGCGCCTGGAACAGTTCTTTGCTCAAAAAGATAAAAAGTTTTGAGAAGATGGAATTACAAAGTTGCCTGAAAAATGGCGGAAGTAGTGGAACAAAACGGTGAATATGTTGTTCAGTAAAGTTCTTGATGAAAATGAAAAATGTGTCTTTTGGGCTTCCCTGGTGGCGCAGTGGTTGAGAGTCCGCCTGCCGATGCAGAGGACACGGGTTCGAGCCCTGGTCTGGGAAGGTCCCACATGCCGCAGAGCAACTAAGCCCGTGAGCCACAACTACTGATCCTGTGCTCTCGAGCCTGCGAGCCACAACTACTGAGCCCACGTGCCACAACTACTGAGCCTGCACGTCTGGAGCCTGTGCTCTGCAGCAAGAGAGGCCCGCGCACCGCAATGAAGAGTGGCCCCCGCTCGCCCCAACTAGAGAAAGCCCTCTCACGGAAACGAAGACCCAACACAGCCAAAAATAAATAAATCAATAAATAAAATTTTTTAAAATAATAAATAAACTTTAAAAAAATGTGTCTTTTATTTTTACTTAAAAACTGAAGTCAGTTTTTGGCCAACCCAATATTTTATTGAAGTATAGTTAATTTACAGTGTTGTGCCATTGTCTGCTGTACAGCAAAGTAACTGTTATACACATACAGACATTCTTTTTTTTTAATGCTCTTTTTCATTATGGTTTGTCACAGGATACTGAATATGGTTCCTTGTGCTATACAGTAAGACCTTGTTATTTATCCAGTCTATATGTAATAGTTTACATTTGCTAGTCCCACACTCCCAATCCTTTTCTCCCCCTGCCCTCTCCCCCTTGGCAACCACAAGTCTGTTCTCTGTGAGTCTGTTTCCGTTTTGTAGATACATTCATTTGTGCCATATTTTAGATGACACATATAAGTGATATCAGGCGGTATCTGTCCTTTTCTTTCTGACTTACTTCAGATAATAAGTCTTTCTGACTTACTTTATGATAATCTCTAGTTGCACCCATGTTGCTGCAAATGGCATTATTTCATTCTTTTTTTATGGCTGAGTAATATTCCATTGTATATATGTATCTTCTTTATCCATTTATCTGTCAGTGGACATGAAGGTTGTTTCCATGGGCTGTTTATCTCCTTTGAAGAAATATTTTTCCAAATCTTTGCCTGTCTTTATATTGGGCTATTTGTCTTTATATTGCTGCTCTGCCCTTATTTACTGGGTGGCCTGGGTAAGTGTCTTCACAACGGGAAGCTGCCCCCACCTTGGCTGTGAACAGGGATCAAAGCAGGACGTCCCTGGCCTCCTGAGCATTACAAGAATCACCCAAGGGCCGTCAGCCAGGGCTCCAGCCACCGCTGCCTGGGAAGTGTGGAGCAGAGGGTAGGGGAGGTGGAGGGCACACGACGGGCGTCCGTGTGCAGATGTCACACGCAGATGAGGGAACACGTGGGTCCCCCAAAGCCAAAGCCCATTCCAGGGGAGTTGCTCTCCACTGTTCACACTTTTTTGTTTACCTATTTTATTTTTTTATTGTTTTATGTTTTTGAATTTTATTTTATTTTTTATACACCAGGTTCTTATTAGTTACCCATTTTAGTAGTATATATTAGTATATATGTCAATCCCGATCTCCCAGTTCATCACGCCACCACCTCCCACCCCCTGGTGCTTTCCCCCCTTGGTGTCCATACCCTTGTTCTCTACACCTGCGTCTCTATTTCTGCCCTGCAAACCGGTTCATCTGTACCATTTTTCTAGGTTCCACATATGAGTTAATACACGATACTTCTTTTTCTCTTTCTGACGTAACTTCACTCTGTATGACAGTCTCTAGATCAGTCCACATCTCTACCAATGACCCAATTTCATTCCTTTTTATGGCTGAGTAATTTTCCATTGTATATATGTACCACATCTTCTTTATCCATTCCTCTGTCAGTGGGCATTTAGGTTGCTTCCCTGACCTGGCTATTGTAAATAGTCCTGCAATGAATATTGGGGTGCATGTGTCTTTTTGAATTATGGTTTCTTCTAGACAGCATATATATGGGTCTTGTTTTTGTATCCATTCAGTGAGCCTGTGTCTTTTGGTTGGAGTATTTAATCCATTCACACTTAAGGTAATTATCGATATGTATGTTCCTATGACCATTTTCTTAATTGTTTTGGGTTTGTTTTTGTAGGTCCTTTTCTTCTCTTGGGTTTCCCACTTAGAGAAGTTCCTTTAGCATTTGTTGTGGAGCTGGTTTGGTGGTGCTGAATTCTCTCAGCTTTTGCTTGTCTGTAAAGCTTTTGATTTCTCCGTCGAATCTGAATGAGATCCTTGCCGGGTAGAGTCATCTTGGTTGTAGGTTTTTTTCCTTCATCACTTTAAGTATGTCCTGCCGCTCCCTTCTGGCTTGTAGAGTTTCTGCTGAAAGATCAGCTGCTAACCTTATGGGAGTTCCCTTGTATGTTATTTTTCGTTTTTCCCTTGCTGCTTTCAATAATCTTTCTTTGTCTTTAATTTTTGCCAATTTGATTACTATGTCTAGGCATGTTTCTCCTTGGGTTTATCCTGTATGGGACCCTCTGTGCTTCCTGGACTTGGGTGGCTACTTCCTTTCCCATGTTAGGGAAGTTTTCAACTATAATCTTTTCAAATATTTTCTCTGGTCCTTTCTCTCTCTCTCTTCCTTCTGGGACCCCTATAATGCGAATGTTGTTGCATTTAATGTTGTCCCAGAGGTCTCTTAGGCTGTCTTCATTTCTTTTCAGTCTTTTTTGTTTATTCTGTTCTGCAGCCTGGCGCTGGTGGCCAGCCGTCCACGGTGTGCCTGGGATGCCCCTCCTCCCCTGCTGCCCGGGTGGCTGTGGTCTCCAGGTCCCTCTAGGTCCGTAAGGGGGTGCCTCCCCGAACCCGGCTAGTCTGGGACTTGGGAAGCAGTGTGTGTGCTTGCCTTCGGCTTTAGGTAGAAAGCTGGGGTCGGCAGAGAGGAGTGAAGCTGGCACAACTCCTGAGCTAGCGTCGTTACTGTAGACGTTGGGGGGGGGGAGCACGTCACACCCGTGCAAGGGGCGGCCTCGGTGCAGGGTGCTTGGGCCTGCACGTCAGGCAGGTGCTTGCTCTGTCTGCGACGGGCTCACCGCTTGGAACCTCTGGCTCTTCATCTGTGCGAGGAGGACCCTGAAGCGCTGCTGGGAAAGTGAGGAGTTGGCGGGGGCTACCCAGCCAGTCTTAGTTCCTGCTCCCTTCCCCGGAGGCTGAGGGAAGTGGCCACTTCCTTTGGAATAAGGGTGTCCCATTTCTTTGGGGGGCGGCGGTGCCTGCAGGGATGTTTGTGAGAGCATGTCGCGACAGATTGCTGGTTCTGAGGCGCTGGCACCGTGTTCCCTCCCGGCTAGGGAGGCTCGGCAGGATGATTAACTCCATCGATGCTGCCTTTTGTCTTGAAGAAGGCTTCAGGTACAGGCAGACGAGCACTGTCGCGGTCTGTCCCCTCCAGCCCTCCGGGCCCCCGGCTTTCCCAGCTGCGCACGGAGGGGGCGACCCGCGCTGAGCCCCCCTCTCTCTGCAGGTGGCCATGCGCATCCTCAACAGCGGGCGGTTCAGCATGGGCAGCGCCGTGGCCGGGATGCTGAAGAAGCTGATCGGTACGTGAGTCCGGACGGCGGCCTCGCCGGGGGGCGCTGAGCCAGGCCACGGACAGCCAGTCCCGTCCGCGTCTAGCCTCAGGCCTTCGATTTAGACTGAAGGGTGCGCTGAGGCTGCCCCTGAAGGGCTAGTGTCGAGGTTTCAATGCGCACGGGGTGGGGGAGGCAGGGGACGGAGGTAGAGGGGGGTGGCTGCTCTGGCCGCTGAGGACAGGGCTGCTGGGCGAACGCCTGAGTGGGAGCTGGACACCGAAAGGCCTCCGCACTGCTTCTCTGGGGGTGAGTGCACAGCGGGTGAGCCACGGGGTCAGGGGGGGGACTCTGCTCCCTCCGCCTTTGGATCGTCCCTTCCTTCTGTTACGGTCACTGAACCCTAGACTGCCATTTGCCAGTGAAGTTGAAACAGCCTGATAGGGGTTTGGGGGGGCACGGAACGTCACCGCCATCTTTGCTTTGTGGGAGGGACCACGGGGACACGCAGGGCCCTGGCTGCGGCGCGGGCGTACCCGGGGCTGGCTCCCCACCGGCTGCTTAGGAAGCTCCTCGGAGTTCAGGGCAGAGTTCGTTTATAGACGAAGGGACAGATGTTCAGAGCGCGGGGGTGATTTGCCCGAGACCACAGCCCCCCATCAGGCTGCAAGCTCAGGGCTCATCTCCCTGTGCTAAGCTTCCCCCAAGGCCCTAAGCCCATCTGGACTCTGCTTCCTTGTCTGGAAAACTCCTCAGTGCAAGGGCTTTGCTCCGTGGTCAGTCTGTCCCCAAAGGATGTAGAGCCCCTGAGACCGCAAGGCCCGGAAATGGGGGAATGTGGGAGCCTGTCTACCCTGCGAGCCCGCTGGGAGAGCGGGGTGCGCCTGGGTGCCCGCGGGGGGCGCTGGGAGAGCGCTGGCTGCAGGGAGGGGCCGCCGCCGCCGCCAGATGGGTGCATGTGCCGCTGTGAGGCTGCTTCTGTGCGCGGGGCGCCCTGTGGCCTTTGCCGCGCCCCTGAGGTCAACAGTGTTGCTGAGGGCGGGGAGGCCGTGTGGCCCAGGCTTGGCTGGTGAGGGCGAGAGCCGGGTCCAGACGTGTCTGACTGGCCCGATCCTGCTCCGTGCCCCCCTGGGTGCCCCTCAGAGGGGACCGTCGCTCCTGAACCCGGAGCTGTTGGAAGGCAAGGCTCTCAATTTCAGGGTGTTGGTCTCAGCAGACCCGCTTCTCGTACTTCTGGCCTGGGCGCTTGAAGGGTGGTGACGGTCGACTGAGGAGATCATTTTCAGCTCGATACTCTGCTCTCTTCAGAAATGACCGCCGAGTACGCCTGCACAAGGAAACAGTTCAACAGGAACCTCAGCGAGTTTGGCTTGATTCAGGTATGGCGGGGCTGACTCTACCTCGTGGGCGCTGAGAGCGTGCTTTGCGGCCTGTACTGCCGACTCCTAGGCGGCCATTCGGGGAGAAGAGGAGCGCCAGGCCTCGGTACTCTGGGGCGCTGGGCTTGGTCTGAATTCACTTCCTACTGCTCGGCAGGTTTGGCTCTCCGTACAGGCCGATCCTTTCTTGATGGTGTATTTTTCTGAACGCCCCAGGAGAAGTTTGCCCTGATGGCTCAGAAGGCTTACGTGATGGAAAGTATGGCCTACCTCACGGCGGGGATGCTGGACCAGCCGGGCCTCCCTGACTGCTCCATCGAGGCCGCCATGGTGAAGGTAACCCCACACACGGCGCGCCTGCCGTCTTCCTCCATTCTTGGTCACCGCTTAGGTATTTACGAGGTACCCCCCGTGCCAGGCACCCCTGGGATGCAGCCGGGGAGAGCGGAGTGGCGCGGGGGCAGCAGCAGGGGACACTGTCCAGCTTACGAGAGGCCAGTGTCCCCCCGCGTGCGCTGTGCCCGGTCGGCACCAGCTAACGGTGATCCCAGCAAAAGACGAGGGTACAGACCGTGTCTTGTAATTTCATATCTGCCTAACAAAGCAGCTGGGCGTCCTTGGCAAGGACGGTGTCGTCCTGGGTCTGTGGTCTTCCTGCATTTGGGATCAAAGCTTCCTTTTGTGAAATATCGGGCTGAGGTAAAGAGCACAGCGTTCCCTGTGCTTCTGTCTTGTTTTGGGGAGGGGGGTCATTTTTCGGCCACCGGTGAGATGTGACAGTCAGGGCTCCTACCTGGGTCGTCTCGTGCCAAAGCCCGGTTCTCTGCAGGGAGCCTCCCACCCCGTCCGCGGCCACCTGGCCCCGCGGCACAGGGTCCCCCTCCCGAAGGGGCTTCGGTGCCGACGGCCCCGTGCTGACCCCGCCCCGGGCCCATGGCAGGTGTTCAGCTCAGAGGCCGCCTGGCAGTGCGTGAGCGAGGCGCTGCAGGTCCTCGGGGGCTCGGGCTACGTGAGGGACCATCCGTACGAGCGCATGCTGCGTGACAGCCGCATCCTGCTCATCTTCGAGGTGAGTGCGCCGCCCGCCCAGTGGCGTGCTGTGGGCCCCGGAGCCTCGTGCTCCTGGCACCGGGCCGGCTGGCGCGTCCTCTCGCTCGACGGCCCGCAGGTCTCCGCCTGGGAGGCCGGGCTGCAGCCTCCAGTGCCCATTCCAGGTGATGAGGCGGCTGGCAGGGTCACCCCGAGGGCGTTCCCCGGCGACTCGGACGTTGGGAGTTCACAGGCTGGGAGCAGGAAGGAAAGGGCGTTGGGACCCCAGAGTCGCCCTTGGGGCGCTACTGGTCTGGGCGTGCAGCCTGGCTGAGAGCTGCCGACTCTAGAACAGCTGTGTGGTGAGGGGCTGGCGTCTCAGGAAGCAGCGCACTTGGCCTTGGGGGCGGAGAGGGCAGGGGAGTGGAGCGTGCCAGGCCCTGACGGGACCTCACCTGCCGGCAGCAGGTAGACGGAGGGAGCAGCGGCTGGTCCTGCTCGGCGGGGCTGGGGTATCGGTGGGGCGGGCAGGCCAGAGAGGAGCCAGCCATGGAAGCCCATTTGGATCTTACTGGGAGGGCCGAGAAGCGGTAACAAAGGTTGGAGCAGAGAATGGCTCGCTTGCGTTCATGTCCCTGGCAATGCCGCAAGCCCGCCCAGCGCGTATGTTGCAGCGGTGCGGCCAGCGGCCGTGGAGGGAGGCCGGGCGGGATTTCAGGCTGGACGCAGCTGTGCAGAGGCAGACCCTTGGAGCAGCGCGAGGCTGGCCCCCCGGGGGGGCTCCCCCTCCAGGGGGAAGACCGCATCAGCTGCTGGCGTTCCCTGTGTCCTCTCCCTTGGTGGACAGACCGGGCGCGGCCAGCCCGAGGCCCCGGGGGCAGGTCCCACATCACGACCCTGCTGCCTCTCCCAAGGCCCCTCCCCTTGGCCCGGGCAAGTGCGGTCCTCTGGCTGGCGGGCTGGTCGGCACGGGTTCAGGGGCTCTGAGGGGTGCAGGGCCCTCGGCGTGAAGCCGAGACCACCCCGGACGGGCCTGGGTCAGCCCGGATGGAGTTCTCCCTGCTGCTGCTGCTGCTGCTGCTGCCGCGGAGCCTCCGTCGGTGGCGCGGCCTGGCGGCGTGCCTCAGTCCAGCCCCTGCCACCCTCAGCACCACCGTGCACGACGGGCACAAGGCCCCTGGTCTGCGTCCCCGAGGTCACGTGGTTACGGCGGGGGGAGTGCCCGGGGGTGGCAGCAGGGAAGAGGCAGCCCCGGGGTGGTGGCACCTGGCACTGCGGTGCGGCCAGCGGCTCCCCGAGGGGCCTGGCCTGGGCCGAGCTAGCAATGGGTCCACTGAGGACTTGCTGCGTCCTGGGTACTAGTATCCTTCACTTGTTTTAAGGGGGCCTGCTTCTCCGCTTGAAACGGAAGCTTGGGAAAAGGAACGACTCATGCACAGCGGGTCACGGGATGGGGCAGGTCCCAGAGGGAGGCCGCCGCCATCTGGTCAGCCCCTACTGGTCCCGGGGAAGCGGTAGCCTGCGTGTCGCCCTGTCCCCCGTCACGGCCCTGCTCCCAGCTGCTCCTGAAGAGTGAGCAGGAGGCAGCACGGCCTAGCCAGTCACACATGCGGCACTGCTGGGGCTGCCCTGACGTGGGCAGCCTTTGACCTGGATAATGTCGGCCACAGGGAACCAACGAGATTCTCCGGATGTACATCGCCCTGACGGGCTTGCAGCACGCCGGCCGCATCCTGACCGCGAGGGTCAAGTAGGTACCGCGTCCACCGTCTGCCCCTCGGGTCCACCCTGCCCAGCAGAGGCCTGCAGCCTTGCAGGGCTCAGCGGACTCACACGCTGGCTGGAGGGAGGGGACAGGGAGGGGCCAGCTGCCTGGGAAGCCTCCAGGGCCCTGCCCTCCTCCCCTGCAGCTCCCGTCTCCCGTGCGGCAGGGAGCTGCTTCTAGAACCAGGGCAAGGAGAGGTGATCCTTGACTAGGTGCCAGCTCCAGGGTCAACACAAGACTAGTTTTCCCTCCTGACCCCCATCCTGGGGCCAGAACAGTGAGTGGTCCCTGCCGGCACCCAGGCAGGGCTTGCCTGGAGGGTTTTTCAGGCTACTCGGGGAGAAAATGACCTGGAAGCAGGTGTGACCCAGGGGTCCCCTGTGGCCATAGAGGAGACGGCTGCTCCCTGACAGACCGGCCAGGTCCTGGGTTGGCCCCTCTGGCTTTGCGTAGTCGGGGAGCTTTTGCCCGCGTTGCCTAGAGCTGCTGGCATGGAGGCGGCGGCTGCAGGGCCTCAGCTCACGGAACCTGGGCTCTCTGCAGGCAGCTTAAACAGGGCAGCGTGGCCACCATCATGGAGACCGTCGGCCAGAGGCTTCGGGACTCCCTGGGCCGCACTGTGGACCTCGGGCTGACAGGGAAGCTCGGAGCCGTGCACCCCAGCATGGCGGTGAGTGGGCCCAGCCAGGGGTACCCCCCCCCCCGTCGGGTATCCCCTCCCCAGGGGGGGCGTGGCCAGGGGCACCGGGGAGGACCAGACAGTCCGAGGGTCACCGGCTGCCCTCTCCGCCCTGTCACGGTGGAGAGGGCGGCACTGAGCGGAATCCTGCCCCCGGCCCCCCAGGACAGCGCCAGCAAGCTCGAGCAGAACGTACACTTCTTCAGCCGCACCGTGGAGACCCTGCTGCTTCGCTTTGGCAAGGTACCTGGGGGCGGGGAGGCAGGCCAGAGTCTGTGAGATGGTATTTTGCCAAGTGTCTGCCTGGGGGACCAGGCCTAGAAATCTTGGTCTCCGTGGAGCGCTGGGGAAGCAAGCAGGGCTGGCTGCCTGCCCTGAGGACCACTCAGCTGGCTGGGGAGTCGGGGGGAGCCCCTGCTGGGTGGCCACCTTCTAGGTGACCAGAGGCTCCCTGGAGCCGGGAGGGGCAACCCACCTGGACCTTACTCTTAGGACCTGATCTGTGTCTCTCGCGTCCAAATAAGCGCTGGCCAGTGGTCTCAGCCAGGCTTCTGGGACGTGATCTTGTCTTGACTCGTGCCCAGATCTGGACAGAGCCAAGGGAAAACCCAAAGGGAAGGCAGTGTGGGCCCTGCTGCCCCGGGGTGTAGAGCGAGGCCCAGAGATGAGCGGAGGCGGGCCCGGGAGCGCGTGCTGGACTTGTGTCCACCCTGCCCTCTGTTCCCAGACCATCGTGGAGGAGCAGTTGGTCTTGAAGCGAGTGGCGAACATCCTCATCAACCTGTACGGGATGACGGCCGTGCTGTCGCGGGCCAGCCGCTCCATCTGCGTGGGGCTCCGGAACCACGACCACGAGGTGGGCCCGCCCCGCCACGCGCACACGCGGCCTCCCTGCGGGGGTCATCCGGCCGCACTTTAATGGGGACGGGAGGGGCTGGGCACGTCCAGGGCCGTGTCCCGGGGGCCGGGGGTGAGCACGGGGTCCACGCCGGCTGACCCAGAGAAGGGTGGGGTTGCCAAGTTGTGTCCACGGCCACGGCCGGTGCTCTCGGCTCCCGTGGGCGGGTCTGTGCTCTTCAGGACACGGGGCCACTGCCTTTCACCTTCCTGCCTGGGGGGCAGGGAGGGGGAGTGAGCGTCGGAATCCGAACCCCAGCGCCCTCACCCCAGTGCTAGCAGGGAGGGTGGGTGCGGTCCCAGCACCTGACGTGTGCACGCCCTTGTCCTGGCGGCACACCGTGGCCGCGGGATTGGGCCGTTCTCCCGCCAAGGAGGAAACTGAGGCTCAGAGGGGTTGAGTCACTTGCCCTGGGGACGGGGCTGGTTTGGCTCAGGGCTGCCGTGGCTTCCGAGCCAGGCCACCGACCGTGGTCAAGCTGCCCGCCTGGGCTGACGGACTGAGTTCTCTGAAGCTCCGAGGTCAGGGTCAGGCTCCAGGCAGGGGCGGAGATCCCCGGGTCCTGCGCAATCATCCTCTCTGACTTTGACTTTGGTTCGGTCAGGTTCTGTTGGCCAACCTCTTCTGCACGGAAGCTTACTACCAGAATCTTTTCGCCCTCTCTCAGCTGGACAAGGGTAAGTGGGCGGCCCAGGCTGGGGGGGAGTGGGGGCTGGGGCCTGACGCCGGGCGAGCTGCGGCGGCCTCCCCGCGCTGCGGGCTGAACACAGGGCTGGGTGAGGCCTGCCAGCAGGAGCGCACACAGTCAGCGAGGCGAGAGCCTCTCGGGGGGCCCTGTACCCAGCTGACCGGAGGGAGGAGCGCGGGCCTCCACGCGCCGCGCACCCACCGTGCTGGCGCGGCTGTCCCCGCGGCTTCTCCTCCAGCAGGTGCGGTTGCCGGGGGGCGGCCCAGAATCACTTCCTGTGGACAGGCTGCCACCTTCAGGGCTCCTTCACACTGGAGGGCTGACTTCGTGGTAACAGGAACTGCTGGAAGGATCACCTACTCCTTCTCTTCCCCTCCCAGGTTCTCCGGAAAATCTCGACGAACTGATCAAGAAAGTGTCCCAGCAGGTCCTAGAGAAGCGCGCCTACGTCTGCGCCCACCCTCTGGACTGGACGTCCTGAAGCAGGGGGACAGCGTCCCTGCCGCTGTCTGCCCGACACACGCCTTCCGGAAGGTAGAGAACCTGCTTTATTACACGTTGGCCATTTCTCGCAGTTCTCCGACGGGCTTTCTCCAGGCCCCGAGGGCACTGCTGCCTGACACGACCCCGGGCTCTGAGCGGACGTGGGCCGCCCGGCCGGGAGGCTTCGGGGCCGAAGCTGGCCTGGGGCGGAAGGGACGGGTCTCAGCAGGATGGCCGTTTCTGTCCGACCACACGTTGTCCAAGAAACAGCTTGAAAACCGCGTATGTGTCATTCTTTAAGCTAGAGCCAAAGGCACTTAAAACAGGAACCGTTTGACAGAAGAGGACGGTGTGCGTGTCCCCTGCTGCTCTTTGCCGCACTGCTCACCTACCAGCATCTCGACCCTCCGATCCGCCCTCTGGTGGTGGCTCCCAGGGCCTTGTGTCCTCACGCGTGAGAAGAGGGCTGCGGCAGCAGAGGGGCGGGGGCCGGGCCCCGGCGCCGTGAGGGTTTGGGTCCTTCCCAGGCGGTGCTGCTCGCCGCCGCGGGACCAGCAGCATCTTGCTGCGCACGCGTCCTGGGGTGCTCCCCGGGCCAGGCTTCGCGCTCCGGCCGGCTCCCGGCCGTCTGTCCATCGGAGGCGTTGCCTTGACACCGCCAGGCTTTCCTCCCGCGGCGGCTATAGGAGTGTCATCCACCGGGGGGCGGGGCCTGCTGCCGGCCTTGGGACATCTTCCCGACGGCACCCCAGCTTCTTTGCTGGCGTGGATGGAGAGGCCGCGGCTTCTCACCTGGTGCCGGGACGGCCGTCTGCGCGGAGCCCTCGGGAGGGGGAGCCCCGTCTGCAGCAGATCCTCTTCGTCCCCCGCTGTGGGGAGCTGTGCTCACCCCCTGGGAACTGGGGCTGGGAAGGGCCGGAGCAGCGAGCCCGGCGACCCGGAGCCTGGGGCCTCTTCCGAAGGGAGGCGGCACAGTCCAGAGGAGGGGAGAGGCCGGTTTCGGCCTCCGGCTTCACGGAGCTGTTACCAACGGCCTTTAGGAGTCGGAAGGAAAGCGCTCCGCCGTTCATCCAGTCTAGCTTTCTGGGCCAGGGCTCCGTGGCCAGATCAACTCACCTCTCTGTCTCCCTGAAGATTCTGGTTCTGTTAATTCATGGGTTTGGTTCTCTACGTATAAATGACTTTTGGTCCCCCTTCACAAACGGGATGAAGAGGGCTTGGAGGACTTGGTGTGGCCAGGCCCCCGCCCTCCCCCATGGGTGACAACTGGCCGTATCTGGGAGCTGGAAGGACCCGGTGGCGCCCAGAGCCTCCCGGGGCTGGTCGTGGCTAACGCAGTGAGAAGCCTGAAAGCCCTCAGCCCTACCTTCCAACGCCTCCCTTTCATAGAAACCAGGCCCAGAGCGGTGGCAGGACCTGCCCCCCCCCCCGCCCCCCGTCACACAAGTGATGAATCCAGCTGGAACCAGAAGTTCCAGCCCAGCCTGCGCTCTGACACCAGCCCCCGCCGAATCCTGATTGCCCAGCCCAGGAGTGTGGCTGCTAAAACAGAACGGGTGCCACCCCCGGTTACCTGTCCCGGGCTTTGGCGCAGGAGGGGGCTGCAGCTCCAAGAACGGCGGTGGCTGCGTGTGCAGATCGAAGTCCTGGTGGCGCCGGCCCCAGCGCCAACTCTCCTGGTGCGGCACCGGCTCCAGCACATTAGCGAACGGTGCCTTCTCCCGCCACTCCTACGTCGGGGGGCAGCAGGTCAGGGGGAGGCCCCTGCGGACGCCCGCCGGAGACCCACTCCCGCCACCCACCTCTGTGCGGGCGCCGAGGGGTGGCAGGCCCAGGTGATGCGTCCCGCCCGTGCCGGTCACTCGGAACCCGCTGGGTGTGAGCCAGGCGTCGCGGGGCTTCCTCTCGGCTTTTCTCTCCTCCTCCTCTGAATCCCGAGGCTCCACTGGGGCTGACAGGGAGCCCTGGGAGTACGTGAGTCTCTTCCTCGGCTCCTGGAGACGCGAGCAGACGTGGATAGACGGGCTGCCCGCGGACCTCGGTGGGGCTGACCGGCTGCCGGCCTTGGGGGCAGGGTGCTGGCGGTGCGGGGTGCGTGCTGGTTACCAGAGCCAGGCAGCGGCCCAGCGAGGGCCACGTCCCTGTCCCCGCTGACAGAGCCCAGGCTCTTCCCGCCGCGGTTAGGCTGCCTTTCCTCGGCAGCAGTGAAGGGCTGCCGAGAGCCGAGAGCCCGCGGCCGTTCACAGCCACGCACAGCTGGACAGGCGCCGGGGGCCTCTGGGCTCAACGTGGCGTGTGCAGGGTTCACGCCTCTCTGTGCCGGCGCCCGTCCCTCGTCGGCTCCTCCCCACTCTGGACACCCACCCCCGCCCCGCCCTGGCTGGAGTGGAGGTGCGCGGCCGCTCCCCACGCTGGGCCCTCACTCGCCTTGGCCGTCTCTCGATACAGCTCCTCCTTTGCAAGCTCTGTGGAGTTCAGGGTCTGGATACTGTGGTTATAGACAGCATCCTTGGCCGGGGCTGAGATCTTGATCACCTTCACAACAGACTTGGGAGACTTCTTGCTGACCTCGGAGGCCCCCGAGATGTTTTTCTGGAGAAAGAGACACCAGTCATTGCTCACAAGCGGCCTGCTCGCCAGCAACTGTCAGTGTGTATCCAGCCCGCTGATGTCTGGGCCACGGCTGCACTGCAGGTATCTCTCCTGAGAGCGTAAACAGACCCCTGCCGAAACGACCATCGAGACAAGCCCTCACTGTCCGCGTTGAAATTCGAGGACCAAAAAGTGGAACCCTCCTACATCGTCGTGGGAATGTGCATTGGTAAAAGCCACCATAAAGGACAGGATCGAAGTTCCCCACAAAACTAAGAAGAGCCCGGCCCCAGGAGCTCTCCTGGGCATATATCTGGAGAAACCCATAACTGGAAGTGAGCCAGGCCCCCCGCCGTTCACTGCAGCACTAGTTCCAACAGCCAGGACACAGAAACAACCAAAATGTCCACCTGCAGATGACTAGACAGAGACAGGGTGGTACATGTATACAAGGGAGTATTACTCAGCCGTAAACAACAATAAAATAATGCTACTGGCGGCAACACGCGTGGACCTGGGGTGCTCACAGGGTAGGTGAAGGGAGCCAGACAGAGGAAGACGACTAGCTGATGATATCACGGATACCTAGGGTTGAACGATGGCTAACACGTGGACTCATTTACAAAAGAGCAACACACACGCTTGGAAAAGAAGGAACGCAGGCTTTTTACCAAAAAGAAGTGGGGGCAAAGGGTAAATTAGGAGGTCGGGCTTCATACACACATACGTATATTTATATATGTGTGTGCGTGTATATATGTGTGTGTGTGTGTGTGTGTGTATATACATTTGAGGGGTAATCAACGTGGACCTGCTGTAGAGCACAGGGAGCTCTCTTCAACGTTCTGCAATAACCTATATGGGAAAAGAATTCGAAATAGAATAGGTACGTGAATAGCAAAAGGGAATCAGGTTGCTGTATACCTGAAAACACCACAACGTTGTAAGTCAGCTGTACTCCAACATACCGTGAAAATCAACAAGAAGAGCAAAGAAATGTCTGCTCTTTTCCTCTCTGGCCTTGGGGACCTGGGCCGGTATCACATGCCTGACGCCTGGGCAGACTTCAGTCCCAAGGCTGCACTGTGCTGGGGTGAGGGGCACGGGAGGGTGTGCTCCCCAAATGGGGCCCCCCTGGACCTGTCTCGTCCGTTCCCCTCGGGAGGGGACCACAATCTCCAGATCCAGGGGGGCCCTCCTACACCTGAGTGAAGCCGAGCTCACCCAAACGACGGTGGACCCTCTGGGCTGGAGGAGCTTCGAGAAGTGACCCGGTCTGCGTGTCTCCTGCAGGTGGGGGGCCTCCAGCCTCCCTCCTGGGAGTCACCCGACCTGTGAAACACAGCACACACCCAGGGCCCGTTTTGCAGGAGTTGCCGTTTGTCTCGGGGGGCGGGGGCGAGGCTGAAGGGGGAAGAAGCAGTGAGACCCAAACCCTTAAGACTTTGCTCGGACACATTCCCCTCTCATTCACAGCCCGGGAAGCGGACTTTCCCTAAGGCTCTTTGTTGCCAAGTAACCGGGGTTGGGCACGAAGAAATGCTGCCGCCTTGTGGACGTTTCCCGGAACAACTTTGCAGCCGGTGCTTCAGGGCACCTCACGCTCACAAAGCCTGAAAGGCTGTGAATGACGCCGAATTCCAAGCACAGCCGACTTTCAAAAAGCCAGTTTGAAGAGGCGAATTTTATACTGTTTTAAAGAGAAAAAAAAAAACCCAAAGAGCAAGATGACAAGATGCTCAACGTTGCTACTTCTGAGAGCAAGGCCAGTGAAAACGACTGCCAGGTGTCACCTTCAGCAGTCACAACGGCCGGCATCAAAAAATCTACAAGCAGGAAATGCTGGGGTGAGCCTAGAAAAGAGGGGACCCTCCACAGGGTTGGTGGGAAAGTAAACTGGTGCAGCCACTATGGAGAACGGTCTGCAGGTTCCTTAAAAAACTACATGCAGAGTTACCGTACCGTGTGCAGCAATCCCAATACTCCTCGGCTTATCTCTGGAGGAAAGTGTGGTTGGAAAAGATCACGCACCCTAATGTTCACAGCATTCCTATTACAATAGCCAAGACGTGGAAGCGACCTAAGTGTCCACTGACAGATGAATGGGTAAGGAAAACGTGGTATATAAACACAATGGAGGGCTTCCCTGGTGGCGCAGCGGTTAAGATCCGCCTGCCGATGCAGGGCACGCGGGTTCGAGCCCTGGTCCGGGAAGATCCCACATGCCGCACAGCAGCTAAGCCTGTGCGCCACAACTGCTGAGCCTGGGCTCTAGAGCCCGCGAGCCACAACTACAGAGCCTGCGTGCTGCAACTACTGAAGCCTGCGCACCTAGAGCCTGTGCTCCACAGCAAGAGAAGCCACCGCAATGAGAAGCCCGCCCACCGGAACAAAGAGCAGCCCCCGCTCGCCGCAACTAGAGAAAAGCCCGCGCGCAGCAACGGAGACCCAACGCAACCAAAAATAAATAAATATTAAATAAATTTTAAAAATAAATAAATACAATGGAATATCAGTCAGCCATAAGGAAGAATGAAATATTGCCATTTGCAGCCACATGGATCCACCTAGAGATTATCATACTAAGTGAAGCAAGTCAGACAAAGTTAGACCAATATATGATATCACTTATACGGGGAATCTAAAACACAAGTGTAAGACAGGGAACTATACTCCATAATCTGTAATAATATATATGGGAAAAGAATCTAAAAAAGAGTGGTTATATGTATAACTGATTCAGTTTGCTGTACAGCAGAAACTAGCAACATTGTTCATCAACTATACTCCAATAAAAATTATAAGAGTTTAGGGCTTCCCTGGTGGCGCAGTGGTTGAGAATCCGCCTGCCGATGCAGGGGACACGGGTTCGTGCCCTGGTCCGGGAAGATCTCACATGCCGCGGAGCAACTAAGCCCGTGAGCCATGGCCGCTAGGCCTGCGCGTCCGGAGCCTGTGCTCCGCAACGGGAGAGGCCACAGCAGTGAGAGGCCCGCATACCGCAAAAAAAAAAAAAAAAAATTATAAGAGTTTAAAAAACAGCATGAGAGAAAGGGGCTTATTTACAAAACAGAAGCAGAATCAGACATAGAAAACAAATTTATGGTTACCAAAGCCGTTAAGGGTGGGGAGGGATAAGGTAGGAGTTTGGGATTAGCAGGTACACCCTACTGTGTATAAAATAAACAAGGTCCTACTCTATAACACAGGGAACTATATTCAATATCTTGTGATGATTACCTATGATGGAGAAGAATATGAAAAGTGTATATAATTAATAACACCAGGAACTATTTTAATATTATAAATCAACTATACTTCAATAAAAAGTAAAGCTTAAAAGGATAAAAAACAGAAAATAAACGTAAAGAAATTTTTTTAAAAGAAATTATCAGTGCAATAGAAAATATAGAAATTTTAAAATGCAACAAAGAACACTTTCTTTGAAGAGAATAATTCATTCGTAAATGCAATTTCGAAAAAGATCCCCGTCACCCAAGAAAGAGCAACTCACTTGCTCTGACAGACCTGGCATATAGATCACTGCGGAAGGGACAGGCTTCTCACAGAGTGCTGCTACCATAGGTCATATGACGGAAATGAAATTAGATTCCCGTCCTCATACAAAAAATAAATTCCATATGGATTAAAAATTTAAATGAAATGAACAAAACTTTAAATCTTGTAGAGGAAACCACGGAATAATTTTATAACCCTGGGTTAGGAAAAGGTATCTTAAGGTAAAAAATTCAATGATAAGGGAACAAATGGATAATTTACAAAATTTAAAATAACTTTTGTCAATTAAAAGGCACCATTAAGAAAGTAAAAAGACAACTTAGACACCAGAAGAAACTTACCACATATATAAATACCACTGCGATCGCGTTAAGAACATTGTAAAACAAAACCAAACCTGAAATTCAAGGGGAAAACTTTTTCATGAAAGAAGAAATTATCAAGTCTATAAAAAGATACTCAACCTCACTAGTAAACAGTGAAATGCCAATTAAAACTTTGATGAGGTATTATACATCATATTAGTGATCATTTAAATCTGACTAGGAAGTATTTTGCAGACAAGTGGAAGTACAATCAGTGCTTGTAATCCTAGGTATGTATCTTATGAAATAAAAGCTTGCCGATTTTTAAAGAGAAGACATGTTAACATGTTTACAATCACACTGTTTAAAATAACAAAAATAACACAAATGCTTATTAATAACTAATGGCATATTCCTATAGCTATATACACAAACATGGTTGAATATCATTAATACTAAGCAAAAATTAAAATTATAGAAGATTATATACATATGCAGTAAAATTACAGAGAAAAGCAAGCGAAAGGTAAAAGGTGAGATAGTGGTTATTTATGGGTAAGGGGTAAGAGATGGGAAAGGACACATGGAAAACTATGGAAATACTGATAATGTTTGATTTCTTAAGTTGGATAGTGTGTATAAGATATTGCTTTTGTTAGCTTTTGCACAGCAAAGGAAACCATAAACAAGATGAAAAGACAACCCCCTGAATGGGAGAAAATATTTGCAAACGAAGCAACTGACAAAGGATTAACCTCCAAAAAATACAAGCAGCTCATAGAGCTCAATATCAAAAAAAAAAAAAAACCAATCCAAAAATGGGCAGAAGACCTAAAGAGACACTTCTCCAAAGAAGACATACAAATTGCCAACAAACACATGAAAAGATGCTCAACATCACTAACCATCGGAGAAATGCAAATCAAAATTACAATGAGGTATCACCTCATACCAGTCAGAATGGCCATCATCAAAAAATCTAGAAACAATAAATACTGGAGAGGGTGTGGAGAAAAGGGAACCCTCTTGCACTGTTGGTGGGAATGTAAGTTAATATGGCCACTATGGAGAACGGTAAGGAGTTTCCTTAGAAAACTAAAAATAGAACTACCATACGACCCAGCAATACCACTACTGGGCATATAGCCTGAGCAAACCATAATTCAAAAAGATACATGTACCACAAATGTTCATTGCAGCTCTATTTACAATAGCCACGAGGTGGAATCAACCTAAGTGTCCATCGACAGATGAATGGATAAAGAAGATGTGGCACATATATACAATGGAATATTACTCAGCCATAAAAAGGAATAAAATTGAGTTATCTGTAGTGAGGTGGATGGACCTAGAGTCTGTCATACAGAGTGAGGCAAGTCAGAAAGAGAAAAACAAATACCGTTTGCTACCACATGTATATGGAATCTAAAAAAAAAAAAAGAAACTGGTTCTGATGAACCTAGGGGAAGGTTAGGAATAAAGATGCAGATGTAGAGAATGGAGTTGAGGACACAGGGACAGGGAGTGGGAAGGGGAAGCTGGTATGAAGTGAGAGGGTAGCACTGACATATATACACTACTACATGTAAAACAGATGGCTAGCGGGAAGCAGCCGCATAGCACAGGGAGATCAGCTCGGTGCTGTGACCACCTAGAGGGGTGGGACAGGAAGGGTGGGAGGGAGATGCAAGAGGGAGGAGATATGGGGATATATGTATACGTATAGCTGATTCACTTTGTTATACAGCAGAAACTAACAGCATTGTAAAGCAATCATACTCCACTAAGGATGTTTAAAAAAAAATACTGCTTTTGTTGTTTTTGACAGTACACACACGCTCTTACATGTATATTTTAATAATGTTAACAAAATTATATCATTTATGAAAATAGCACAGGAAATCATGAGAATTTCTAGAAAATAAAATATAGTGCAATTTAAAATGAGAAATTGTTAACAATTGTGACCAACAGTGGTCACAGTGGAAGACTAAATCAGTGAAGTGGAAGATACAGCTGAACTGAGTGCAAAAGACCAACAAGTACAAATTAAGAGGGAAAAACATCATGGTGGAAAAGGCCCTTTAAGTTCTGGTGAAAAACAAAACAAAAAAATCCCCCACCTGCACACCTAGAACCAAGGATTAAGAAAAAGTTTTAAAAGAGTAGAGGAAATCATAGTTTAGCTAAAAAGCAAACATAATCAGATAGGCGTCAGACTTATCTGCAACACTCGATTCTAAAAAGCAATGGACTGGGGGTTGGGGGGGGAGGAGGATTTGATTCTATAATCCTGAAAACAGCCCAGCCACTTTTCAAGTGCAAAGACAGAGTGAAGACCTTGGATCTGCAAGCACTCTGAAAGCTTACTGTCAAAAAAAGGAAAAAAAAATTAGCAAAACAAAGGGTAAAGTAGACACAGACTCCAAAAATAGTAGGAAACACAAAAACAAGTAAAGCTTGTAGTTGGGCAGGAGGATGGTAGGACTTTTAATATGGTGAAGCAGGGAGCTTGGTCCTCTCCTCACAGAGCAAGCATAAAACTGGACAAAACTGTCCAAAGGCATACGACAAGGTGAGAAGCGTTTACTCACAACACTACTGAACCTCGGGTAAGAAGAGGAGGCGTCTGCGTCATCCCTGACATCGCAGCGTGCTCAGAGCAGTCACCCTCGTACCGTGGGCAAGCTGTGAAAGTCAGCGGCTGCGCTGCTCACTCGAGCCAGACCGGAGCTTGTGGACCCCCTGTGTGCGGTCACCGTAAGGGACAACAGCCATTTCAGCAGCAAACCGGGAAGGCCGGCTGCTCTGTGGAGCTGAGGTGGTAATCCTACATGACTCGAGCGACAGACAAGCAGATTGGTCAGAAATGAACAGGAAGATACAGGAAATGGCCTCAGAGGACCTTGGTGAGCTCTTCACACGTCCCTCACTGACAGGCCGCCTGCGCGTGCAGAGGAGACACGAGAGGACCCAGTGGGAAGCCAGAGCTGGCGCAGTCTGGACGCACCCCCAGACCCCCTGGGAAAGGCCGGCACCTTCCTGGCTCCAGGTGCTTCAGCACAACTCCTGACCAGTGGTTGGCTCATCACTAAGTGACACAGACACGGAGTTGACCCAAGGGAAACCAGGC